>NC_056734.1:125032197-125359372 GCF_019279795.1 Protopterus annectens | reverse complement strand
ACTCTAAATCCAGGGCAGGCTTTGCCACTGCAGTTCTGCAGGGCCTCATAGCCGCTCCTAATGCTGTTTAGCTCCAGCCTCCCATCCTTAGCTTTGGGACTCTACCCAAATGTAATGACTGCGACAGCGAAACACGAAGAACATAGTACAGTTGTGTACACTTACCATAAATGTAGATGTTCGAGTGTTTTCACTGTTGCAGTCCAGGTTACCCACCCGCCGTCCCCCTTTTCTTCTGATGGAACCTATCTTTCCTTCTCTGATTTATACAACCTATATGGTCTATTTGCTTGTAGATGAAGGTAAAGTTTATATCGTTGCATGTATTTATAGATATATATATATATATATATATATATATATATATATATATATATATATATATGTATATATAAATTTTGGTTACCCTTTTAGGGGGCACCTGACATCTGGGGCAAGAAAAACTAAATAAAATGGCGTTGGCCGCATCTTTTATACCCCTGACGACCTGACGTCAGGGAAGGGGCGACAGCAGCCGACGCAGGACTCAGGACTTTGGAATTCAGGCCGACTGAGGGCAATCTGCCAGCAGGATTACCCAAATGTAATGACTGCAACAGTGAATACACTCTAACATCCACTTTTATGGTAAGTGTACACTACCTTCTTATGGAATTGACCAGGGGCAATTACCACAAACTGCCTCACAGGCTTGATCTGCTCACACAGGACAGGGGGAGTTTGATGCACCCCAACCACATAGCTTCAACTCACTTCCTGAATTATTTAATTTTGATATATTTTAGGTACTTTTTCACAAGGATATAAGCAGGTAACAAGGCAAGAAAGCCTACTACTAAAAAAAAACCTATACTGGCAAGTGGAAGAGATGTTCTAGTTGGTGCCTAACCAATAACCAGGAGCTCAGACATGATGCAACACTGATGGCCTGTCATGATCCTCTGTAAAGGTTCGTCTTGCAGTCATTTCAGCATGTCTGCATATGGATCCCCCCTCTTTACTCTCTGTTTATAGTGAAACAGTTTCTGAAAGGAATTTTACACTTGATACCTCCTGGTTAACAGGTTCCTCCACCTTAGGATCTGGATTTAGTGCTGGAGAAATTGTCTGTCATCCTTTGTACCTGCCTGTCTTGCTGATTTGAGGTTTAGCACATGGAAGACTGCTCTTCTCATTGCTCTAACATGTACAAAAAGAGTATCTGAGTTGCAGGCCTTCATGGTGGGAGAACTCTATGTGGTATTCTATAGGGATAAGCACTCTCTGCACGTAGGCCCCTTATTCGTGCCCATGACTGTTTCAGAACTCACATTGAATCAAGCCATCAATCTCCCTGCATTCTGTCCAGATCCTAAAAATAAGGGAGAAAAGATTCTTCATACTCTGGACGTGCATAGGCAACTTCTTGACAGAACTAAGACCTTCAGGAAAACTAACTAACTAGCTCTTTATTTCGTATTCTGGAAATAAGAATGGTCAACCTGTGTCTAAGCGGACTATTTCTAGGTGGTTGTCCTCTGTTGTTGTGTTTTGTTAGTGTCACTATGGCAAAACTACTCCAGCAGTGTTAAGACCCATTACACTATAGCCTTGAGTCCACCCCTTTTGAGTATACCATCGTAGAGACTTTCTAGAGGCAGCAGCTTTGTCCTCTTCATACATTTACAAAGTGCAACAACCTGGATTTCTTTTCCTAGTCCAGAGCAGGGTTTGCTAGGACCATTCTCCAGGGGCTCCTGGACCCTTGTCCTTTCCTCCTCCCAGGTTAGATAAGCTATCATAATTCTACCCATAGGCTACTGCAGCAATGACAATGATTGATATAGTACAGGTGTTTACGTTTTATTTACCAGTAACACTAGATGTTTGAATTCTTCACTGCTGCAGTAGCCACTCCCACCCAGTACTCCACTTTGTTGCACATAGTTCTGATGTGGGTTATATAAAATTTGAATTAGTTTTTTTGGTATCTTTGAGTTCAGGATGAATGCCCCTTTATTGGTTAAGGGCAAGAAAGTGGGTATGTGTTTGTTGAACACCAAGTTCATTGAATGGCTTTTTGTCAAACTCTGTTTAATGAACCTAACTTTAACTGTTGTAGGCTACACACTCAAGTGTGATAGCCATTTCTGTGCATTTAAAGTGCTTTTTTATTGTATCTGCTTTGTTTTCTGAAAAAAATGTTTTCCCACCTTTCTAAGCTAGTATAGTCTAATTTTCTGATTAGTGCTGAATTCAGGGCTGTATTACAAGTTTCTGTGTTTGCCCATACCTTACTTGGATAGAAGGAAGTTTCTCTGTTCACTGTGAGAAAGGGAACTTTGAGCAGCCTATCTGTCCCTGGTTTCAGCCCAGAAATTTAGTAGTTTATTGGCCATTCTGGGCTAATTTCTATCTCTTTCATTTCCCTGCTATAAAACCCGGATTTGAGCGGTTTTGCGCACCAGGTAGCTAGGGTATAACTATTCCTGGCTGCACAAAGTCTACTCTTCAATTTTTCCCTTGGAACTAGACAAACTTTCAACTTAAGCACTCAAACCATTCACTTCTCATCCCAGCACTTGCACTAATAAACTTTAGCACTAGACCACCCTATACTGTAGAGAAGGACAAGGCTCTCTATTCGACTTTACTAGCCAATCAGTAAAACAGTTCACTGTACCTATCCAGGCATGTCCAAAGGGCAGTTTCAGGTGTACTCTCCGGTCCAACTGGTGAATCTGGGCATTTTGAGGCAATGTTACAATTGCCTCATGTACACAGACAACCCTCTCCTCCTTCCACCAAACACTAATACATGCGAGAGATGCAATTATACAGCCAAACTGGAGGCTAAGCTCTCTCAACCCAAGACTGGACCAGGCAGTCAGGAGGAGAAGGGAATTACTTGCATCACACCACCAGTCTCACATAGACCTATGAAACCAGTACCGGCAAACAACACACATAAATACATGAAAACGTACTCGCAGGCTCTAAATAAAAATCTGCAAAAGTAACGGAGACCTCCAAAGCAGACATCCAAGCAACCTCCACCCCCCCAACACAAACCATGAAACACATTATATAGGTAAAGTACTTATATACTAAACAAAGTACTACATTAGCCTAGAATCCCCTTGAGTACCCATTTCCCTATAGGTCCCTTTTGACTCAGTTACACAGCAAACTTTTTCACTTTTTCTAGCATGTCGAAGGGTCAGTTGCTAGCGTCCTCTCCTGTTCAGCTGGTGAATCTGGGCATCTTGAGGCAATGTTACAATTGCCTCATGTACACAGACAACCCACTCCTTCTCTCACAAAACACAAATACATGTGAGAGATGGAACTATATAGCCAAACTGGAGGCTGAGCTCTCTCAATTCAGGACTGGCAAGACCAGACAGGAGGAGAAGGAAACCACGTACACCACAAACCCAGTTTCACATAGAACTATCACAACTGCAAAACAAACACATAAACACACAAAGACATACTGAGGCACTGATCAAAAATCTACCAAAACTACAGAGGCCTCCAAAGCAGACACCCAAGCAACTGCCACCTCAAGACATAAGACATGCAACACATAGTTCTCAAAGTCAGTGTGCTAAACAGTCACAGCCCTTAAGGCCAAACACAATGCCAGACACACTTGTTATAGGTGACTCCATAGTCAGACACACTGACATCCCACTCACCAGACTGAACAAGGAAAAGATCACAGTAAGCTGCCTGTCAGGCGCTAAAATCCGCCACATAACACAAGCACTCAGGTCACTCCACAGCAAGTGCAAGTATGACTCAATCATTGTCCATGCCGGTGTGAATGACCTGAGACGTACCTCCCTGGACTACATGAAAAGAGACATAGAGGAGCTCTCAGATTATGTAGCCCAGGCCGGTATGACCCTGACCCTGAGCAGTATCCTACCCTCACCAAGAATGATGCCACAATACAGAGACAAAATGATCAGCTTTAATAATTGGCTTAATTACTGGTGTCATTCTAAGGGGATCCAATGTCTGTCTGCCTGAGATGACATGCTTGACAAGCCATGCTGCGGACGGCTTGCACCTGTCACCCTGGGCTTCCGGATATTGGCAAAGGCTCTTGCCACCCCATAGTGCCTTTTTAGGCAAGGCTCAAATGATAAACCTACCCTAGAAAACAAAAATGGAAAAACTAAGGGTAATACTACTCAATGCCAGAAGTCTAAACCTCAAGATGCACAAGCCCTCCTCAGTATGGAGAACATCGATGTATGTGCTGTGACTGAAACCTGGTTCAAGGCTCCTGAGAGCACCCCAGCACTATCAGGTTATACCTCATATCATGCGTTCCGGCCACAAAATCCGGACTGAACCACAAAAGGAGTATCCATATTCATAAAGGATACCCACACCTCCAGGTTAGTGGCAACAGCATCGGAGACCATCCAGGTGCAATTAACCATAGGTAAAACTGCCTTACAGTTTGTAGCATGCTACAGACCATCTTCTCAAACTCAGGAAACCCACACAGCCTCCCTGAAGACACTGGAGAGTATGAATGTCTCTCCAAACACCATCATATTGGGTGAATTCAACTACCCAAACATAGACTGGGAACATTACTCAAGCCCCAACACCCTAGCCCAAAGGTTCCTGGAGTTCATAAACTCAAATGCTATGGAACAACTAGTCACCATTCCCACAAGAGGAGAAAATATACTAGACCTGATCATCACAAACATGGGGACAAAATGCTCCACACCGGAAGTGTATCCCTCATTGGTGAGATCAGACCATAAATTAATCTCACTGGAGATCCACATCCCGCCCCACCCCAGCAAAAAGACCACAGTGAAGAACTTCTCAAAAGCAAACTTCACACTTCTTAAGACTGGAGTGGTATCCTTCAAGGCCCCGAGCCAGTGGAAACCACAACCCACGCTGCTGAAACCCTTACAAATGCCTTCTGAGCACCTCCAAGAATGTATGGATCAAGCAATCCCTAATAAAATCAAGTCCCTTTCCACCAAAGGCAGGCGGTCTGGTGGACCCCAGCCATAAACAAACTCTACAACAAGAGGAGAAAGCTACTACATGACAGAGCAAAATCCCTAAAAGGGAAGGCATCTCTGATCAATACTAGCAAAACTATGATCACTCATAAAATCATCCAAGGCCAACTTTGAGAGAAAAATCGCTAATGACACAAAAGACAATCATAAGGCCTTCTTTAGCTATGTTAGAAACCTGGGTGGAAACTCCCAGATATGCTCAGAATTCGTCCAAAATGATAAAAAATCACTGAACCCACAGACATTGCCAACATACTGGCAGACAGGTTCAGTGCAAATTTCTCCCCACGAGCGCCAAAAAAAGGAGAAATATCTATCCCACCAGAGTCTAGCCTCCCAAACATCTCAGATGCCCAGGTGAGAGCTGCTCTCTCTAAAGCAAAACACAGCATCAATGGGACCGGACGGTGTCCCCGGCTGTGTGCTACGAACTCAATGAGGAACTAAACCCACACATAAGGCTGCTGTTTAATCTTAGCCTTACTACAGGATCGTGCCCAAAGAATGGCGTACAGCAACTGTGGTCCCACTCCACAAAGGCGGTGCTTCTACGGACCCTGGAAATTACCGCCCCATAAGCTTGACGAGCCTTGTCTGCAAAGCTATGGAGAGGATCATAATGGAACTCATAAATAAAGACATTGGGGACCTACAGACACTGGATCCTACCCAATTTGGCTTTGTCAAGGGCAGATCCTGCCTCTTGAACTTGGTCGACTTTTTCAAAACAGTCAATAAGGCCATTGATGAGGGCAAGGCAGTTCACACAGCCTACCTTGACCTAGCAAAGCGTATACAAAACCCCACTGGCATCATAGAAAAGCTCACCAGCTTAGATGTAAACCCATATGTCACAAGATGGGTTGCAAACTGGCTCAAGGACAGAACACACAAGGTTAGAGTTGCTGGTGCCATGTCAGACTCTAAGCCGGTCACGCGGTGTCCCACAGGGCTCAGTCCTGGGCCCCTCTTGTTCGGCATTTATTTTTCTGAAGTGCAGGCAAACATAGGGGATTGTGGCTGACAAAATTTGCAGATGACTGCAAACTGGGCACCATAATTGACACTCCATCAGACGCAGACATCCTCCAGAGAGGTCTCATAGAAATGGATAACTGGTGCCAGAGCCATGGCCTTAAGCTAAATGCCAAAAAATGTATAGTCATACCCTTTGGGAAAAACAAGGTAACCCCTAATTACCACATAGGTGGTAATCCATTAAACACGGAAGAAGTTATCAGGGACCTGGGGACCCAAGTTGACAGTAACCTCTTTGACACTCACATTGCCAAAGTGGTTAGGAAGACCTTCTACATTGCCCACCTGATCATGAAGGGATTCACATCCAGATCAGGAGAGGTCATTGTACACCTGTACTCTTCACTTACCAGACCAATGATTGAGTACAACGCCCATTCGAATGTACCTTACCCGACACCTGCAGCAGTTGGAAAGACCTCAAAGTTCCTCACCAAAAGGATAAAGGGGCTCAAACATATGTCATGATGCCCGACTGAAGAAACTCCAGCTCTATTCAGTCGCATACCGCCTGCTCAGAGGTGATCTGTGCCTGACATACAAGGCCATGTCCAACCTGGAATTAATGGACATGCTCCACCTCAAAAAATCCAAATCCACCAGAGCCACGAGAGGAAGAGACTTAAACCTCAACACGGATATAAATAGGACATGCTGGAGGGACAGATTCATCACCCAGAGACTCCCTACACTATGGAACAGAATCCCAGTCCATGTGAGGCAGAGCCCCTCACTGACTCTGTTCAAGAGAAATCTTGACGAGTGGATGGGAGATCGTAGGTTTACCCCTGGAATCATCTCTGTGTCACTGCTAGACAGAGGCACAGCAAACTAATGGGTATAGTATTCTCATCCTAAGGGGTGGTGAAAGCCACACACACTCTGGCTAGGCTTATAAATGCCCTAGGGCAGATAGCCTAGTATGAACCTGTGAACCTATGAACCTATGAACATACTTCACAAAACCAGTGTGCCATCCACTCACAGCCCTTAAGGCAAAATAACATACCCAGCACACTAGTAATAGGTGACTATAGTCAGGCACACTGACGTCCCACTCACTAGACTGAACAAGGAGAAGGTTACTGTTAGCTGCCTGTCGAGTGCCAGGATCCGCCACATAACACAAGCACTGAGGTCACTCCAGAACAAGTACAAATATGACTCTGTCATTGTCCATGTTGGTGTGAATGACCTGAGCCGTACCTCCTTGGGCTACATGAAAAGAGACATGGAGGAGCTCTCTGATCACGTAGCCCAGGCCGGTATGACCCTGACCCTGAGTAGCATCCTGCCCTCACCAAGAATGATACCACGGTATAGAGAAAAAATTATGAATTTCAACAATTGGCTAAGCTTCTGTTGTCATTCAAAGGGGATCCAGTGTCTGTCAGCCTGGGATGACATGCTTGACAAGCCACGCTGCTTCGCTAGAGATGGCTTGCACCTGTCACCCTTAGGCTTTCGAATACTGACCAAGGCTGTTGCCAACCCCATAGTGCCTTTTTTAGGCAAGGCTCAAAAGACAAACCCACCGCCGTAAATAGCGCAAGTAACAACAACTGAGGGTAATGCTACTCAGTGAGTGCCAGAAGTCTAAACCTCAAAATGCATGCACTCGAGGCACTCCTCAGTATGGAGAAAATCGATATATGTGCAGTAACAGAAACCTGGTTTAAGGCTCCAGAGTGCACCCCAGCACTACCAGGCAGGCTACAACTCATACCATACATTTCGGCCACAAAACCTGGACTGAAATACAAAAGGCAGTGGAGAGTATTCATATTCATCAAGGATACCCACACCTCCAGGTTAGTGGCACAGCATGATGCTTTAGAGATCATCCTCGTGCAACTAACAACGGGCAAAACTGCTATTCAAATTATAGCTTGCTACAGATCACCCACCATGTCCCAGGACCCTAACTCCGCATTCCTGGAAACATAAAGGTCCTACCAAACATCCTGATATTGGGTGATTTCAATTACCCAAACATTAACTGGGAGAACTACTCAAGTACAAACTCCCTTGCCCAGCATTTCCTAGAATTTATAAATGCAAACGTCCTGGATCAACTGGTCAACACCCCCACCAGAGGTGACATCATATTGGACCTGGTCATCACCAACATGGGCGAACGGTGGTCCACATTGGAGGTCAACCCCTCACTGGTTAGATCTGACCATAAACTAATCATTCTAGAAATCCACATTCTGCCACCACCCCCGGTCAAAGAAACCACCATGAAAAACTTTTCAAAAGCAAACTTCACGTTACTTAAGACTGAGGTGGGAAGCTTCAAAGCCCCCATACTAAAGGATAACGCTGTCCAAGCTGCAAAATCCTTTACTAATGCACTCTGCGGGCACTGACAAGAATGCATGGATCGTGCTATCCCAGACAAAACCAAGACTCACTCCTCCAAGAAAAAGAAACCAGTCTGGTGGACCACTGCCATAAACAAGCTATACAATAGAAGGAGGAAACTAGTACAGAAAACTGTAAAATCTCAAGAAGGGAAGACATCCCTGATCAGTATCAGCAAGAAACTACATTCCCTCTTAAAGTCATCCAAGGCTAGCTTCGAAAGAAAATTGCCATGGACTGCACAAGGCATTCTTTAGCTATGTCAAGAATCTAAGTGGCAATTCTCAGATCTGCTCGGAGTTAGTGCAGAATGGCACAAAATACACTGAACTGACCGATAGAGCCAACATCCTGGCAGACAGGTTCAGTGCAAACTTCACCCCCCCACCCCCAAAAGGGCACATAACTATACTAGAAGAATGTAGTGCCCCTGAAATCATAGACAGGTTAAAACAGCCCACTCCAAAGCCAAAAACACAGCATCAATAGGACCAGACGGTGTCCCAGGCTGCGTCCTACATGAGCTCAAAAATGAACTAACCCCTCACCTAAACACACTGTTTAAACTCAGCCTCTCCACAGGCTACGTGCCCACAGAGTGGCGCACAGCAATGGTTATTCCACTCCACAAAGGTGGAGCAACAACGGACCCCAGGAACTATCGCCCTGTAAGCTTGACTAGCTGGGTCTGCAAAGCTATGGACCGCATCAACATGGATCTCATTAACAGAGACATTGGGAACCTCCAAACACTGGACCCTACCCAGTTCGGCTTTAAGAGCAGATCATACCTCCTAAACCTGGTGGACTTCTTTGAGACTGTTACCAAGGCTATAGACTAGGGAAAGGTGGTCCACACAGCCTACCCAAACCTCGCAAAGACCTTCAACACCCTTCCCCACCCAGGTATTACAGACAAGCTCACCAGCCTGAACATAAACCCCTATGTCACGAGATGGGTTGCCAACTGCGTCATGGACAGAAGCCACATGGTAAGAGTTGTGGGAGCTAGGTCTGACTGTAAACTGGTTACAAGTGGCGTTCCCCGGGGCTCAGTCCTAGGACCCCTCCTGTTCGGCATATACTTCTCAGAGGCACAGGAGGACTATTGCTGACCAAGTTCGCAGATGACTGCAAACTAGGGGCTTTAATTGACTCTCCCACTGGCTGACACAGACCCTCCAAAAGGGTCTCACTGAGACAGATACCTGGTGTCAAAACCATGACCTCAAGCTAAATGCCAAAAAGTGCATAGTCATCCCCTTTGGAAAAAACAAAGTACCCACAAACTGCCACATAGGTGGTAGCCCCCTAAATACGGAAGACGTAATAAGGGATCTGGGGACCCAAGTAGATAGTAACCTCTCCTTTGATAATCACATTGCCATAGTGGTTAGAAAATCATTTTATCTGACCCACCTAATCACAGAAGGGTTTGCATCCAGATCGAAAGAGGTCATTGGGCCCCTCTACTCAGCACTCATCTGACCCTTCATAGAGTACAATGCCCCATTTGGGATGTACCTTACAAGACACCTGCAACAACTGGAAAGACCACAGAAGTACCTCACGAAGAGGATCACTGGCCTCAAGCAGATGCCCTATGTAGCTCGACTGAAGAAACTCCAGCTATACTCGGTTGCATACTGCCTACTCAGAGGTGATCTCTGCCTGACATACAAGGCCATGTCCAACCCAGAATTGATGGACATGCTCCACCTAAAGAAGACCATATCCACTCGAGCCACACACTCCAGGGATCTAAACCTCACCACAACAATAAATAGGACATGCTGGAGGGATAGATTCCTGTCTCAGAGACTTCACATGCTCTGGAACAAGATTACCGTCTACATTAGGCAGAGCTCCTCACTAACCCACTTCAAGAGAAACCTTGACAAATGGATGGGAAACAGAAAGTTTACCCCAGAGATCACTTCAATGGCTCTGCTGGACAGAGGCACGGGGAACTAATCTAAGGGGGGCGGCGAAAGCCAACACATTCCGGCTAGGCTTATAAATGCGTTCAGGCAGATAGCCTAGTACCTACCTATGAACCAAAAGGCCAAGTCATCATAAGACTATCCATCGAGCTATGATAGTTGACCAATATCAAAGAAGCCGAATGGAGCAACAAGGCACTTACTTACTGGTAACTTAGGTATAAGGAAATCTGCCCTTTCCCCACTGTGGTGCAGTCTTGGAGTTGGTATATATATAATTAGTCGGGGTGTGAGTTCGATAGCTAGTGTTCGATGAACAGCTGTTCGACAAACATGCTGTTCAACAAAAAAAACATAGACCCCAAGAAAGTACAGAAGATTTCTTAGTCAGTCTGGCTTGTATATATGCTTCCCTCAAAAAGAGCTTAAGCCTATAGGCAGCCAGAGTGACAGAGTGGGAGGGGATGAAACCTTCTGGAAGCTGACCAGATGCTATATCCTTGGCAGGATACACCCACAGGCTACTATAACACTCAAAAATTTGAACATCTGCTATGGGTAAATGCAACTTGCACAACTGTATTTTAATTGAAATGGACTGCCACACTTTTAAGTTCCTAAAAGGCTTTTTATCCGAATAGCTGAATTTTTAATTTTATTTATTTATTTATTAATTTAACATTTGTTAACCGGGAAAGTCCAACTGGACACAGGTCCTTTTTCAGCGGAAGTCCGGGGAGAACCGTTCCATGAGTAACAGCAAATTTTAATGCACACATTACAATAATCAGTAAAGTATAAAGTAAACAAAATGTAGTATACATAATAAAATGCAGATTTGTTACATCTTGACAGCAAAACCTAGGCTTTGAATATAGCTAGTACTATTTGTAAAGTATGACTTATGTCAAGATATAAGGTTAAGACAAGTCTGTAGGAATAAAGGATTAAACACTGGGGAAGAAGTTGGATATGGTTGGGGTATACTGTGATGTATCAGAGCATTCATGAGGGGCTAGTACAAGAACATAGCCACTTATTTTTTTAAGATTAGTTTTAAGTAATGGCTTAAAGTGGTTAGTGGATGAGATCGAGAGAATAGATTTAGGAAGGGAGTTCTATATACGCGATATATAGTTGGAAGATATTGGCCTTGGAGAAAGTGAGTAAGCTCCTGTTATTTTTTCCCATGGAATCAGTTGTCTTTGTGCCTGTCCCTAGCTTGATTCTTATTCTTAGAGGAAAAACAATGGAAAGCTTCATATTTTTATTAAGGATTTTATTGTGGTCCAGCTTTTTTTTTTTTTTTTTCTTCATTGTGAAGAAATTTTCTCATTGTGACTTCGATCGTGAGATGACACCTGTAAGGGTAGACCAAACAGTTCTCAAATTGAATTTCTTATCAGGAAAAAAAAAGTGGCCAACACCAGTCTTCTTTTTGAATGAATTTCTCTGGAATTAGGGATCTTGGAGTGAATTTATTTGTTTGGCAAAAAAGCCTAAAGAAATTCTCAGAACTTTAAGTAACCAAGTTATTAAGAAGCCAGTCATTTTGCTTTCTAAACCTGCAGTGGTTCTACAAAACCCTGTAATCGTTCAAAATCTGTTTGCCTGGCCGTCAGTCCTGATTTTGGTTGATCAGTAAAGCCACATGGATTTCTCATTTCTGTAACTTGGAATCACTTTCATTGAGGAAATTTGTAGTGTGAAGAAAGTACTAATGTCATTTAGGTACATTGCACACAAGTGGTTAAAGATTGGAGCTCAGACTAGTATTTAAGTCTTTCCAGGACATGGTATCAGGTTCAGTGTTATTTTAAGAGGACTGTCCAGTGTTAGTTTGCCAGTAGTATTTTTCAGTTCAAAGAATACACCAAATTGATTTTTTTTTCTTTTTTCAGCAAAGTGACAGTGACATTGCAAAATACTGTGGTATTTTTCTTCCCTGATAGAAAATATATAGAATAGTTTGTATCATTGTTTTTTTTTAGAAATGAACCAAAATCTTCAAAAGAATTATAGTCAAAAATTCTGGATACTGTGAAACCTTAAACATGCCTTCAGGGACTACTGTAAAGGTTTTTGTTAAATCTAAACATTTCTTTAAGTTGTTTGAGCACTTCTGAAGGGTGAGTTTCAAAGGTTGATTTCAGGACGGGGAATTTCAGGATAACTTTTGTGAAAAAGAGTAACCCCAGAGTAGACTGAGTAAAAAGATCAGTTTTAACATACATCCAGAATCCAGTTTGGATTGTGCCATATTGTATGAAATGACACTATAGGGTTGAGGTTAATTGGTGAGCTTTTGGCCATACAGCTTTTATTTTTTTATTTATTTTATTTATTGACATTTGTTAACCGGGTTTGTCCAACTGGGCTTGTGGCCCATTTTCAGTGGAGACCCAAGGAAAAAAGCTCCAGTAATACATTTAAAACAAGTACAATTTTAAACAATATTGATATAATAGCAGTTATAGCAAAACGATTCACATATGTTGGGATACATGCATAAAGTTAAAGTTGCATTAAAAAGAAGCTAAGTAACAATTTTACATTGATATAGTTCAATAGGTCAACAATGAACATTTTTTGTTTGTATAAAATTGTGCAAATGCATAGTAGACACATTGGAGAGAGAGGTGTAATGAGGTACTAAGTATGGTCCTTTTGAGGGTACATAAAGGGAAGGAAGACTGGGTAGGGTCATGGCAAGGGCAGGTTCTGGAATTGAGAAATTAAGCTTTTAGTTCATTTTTAAAGTGTGAGGTGTGGGAGATTGAACGTAAGTCAAGGGGACATTTGTTCCAAGCATGGGCAAGGGAGTGTTTGTAGAGTAGTTTGCCTACTGACCTTTTTGGGTGGTAGATATCAAGTAATTGTTGGTTAGAAGTACGGAAGGTCCGGGATAGGATGTAGATGGAGACTAAGGAAGATACAGATGGACAGAAGGAGGGTTTATAAAGAATAGAGTGTAGCATATGTAATTGATAAGATAGCAGAAACTGGGGAAGTTCAAGCCATTGAAGAGAGTTTAAAGAAATGCAGTGGTGTGAGTTGTATGGGGAGTTCGTAATGGATCTGGCTATTTTATGGTAATTCTGTTGCAGTTTGTTTAGAGTGGAGGCCTGGATATTGGTAAGAACCGGGGCGGCGTATAAGAGGGAGGTGAAGAGGAGTGCCTGGCCCAGGGTAAGTCTAGATTCAGGGGTTAGGAATTTTTTGTTCCGATATAGCAGACCTAGTTTCTGGTTTGTTTTTTTTTTAGACATTGGGGTATGTGTAGGTTGAACTTGAGTTCGTCATCGATAATGACCCCTAGGAGTTTTGTGTGGGTGTCAGGTTGGATATTTGTATCGTTAGAAGATGTAATAAAAAAGGAGGTTTTGTGATGAGAAAGAGAACGGGGAAGGAAAAGTAGGAGTTTGATCTTTATGGGATTTAGGATCAATAGGTTGTGAGAGAGCCATTGTTCAGTGGATAGTAGGGCCTGTTGGGTCAGGGAGTGTAGTTCAGGAATGATGTTAAATTAATCTTAAGAGGCTTATTGAAAGCCTGAGGTCCCCCATACGGAAACCTTCTAAGTCCTCCCAGCAGCAGCTCCTGTGTCCGCCGCGCCCCTCCGAGGTTCAAAAGACGTTCATATGTTGTTCAACCGGAACCGACTACTAGAAAGAGGTCCAGGTCTCTTTATCGGGCTCCTCATTCGCCCTC
The DNA here is from genome assembly GCF_019279795.1 of Protopterus annectens. Taxonomy (NCBI): domain Eukaryota; kingdom Metazoa; phylum Chordata; order Ceratodontiformes; family Protopteridae; genus Protopterus; species Protopterus annectens. Next base: position 125,345,268 of record NC_056734.1, on the reverse strand, counting down.
CAGCCTCACCGCTCTTGTCTGAACGGGCCATAGGTCAGTAGACTTCTTAAGTCCGAGGCACTACTCAACAGTCGATGCTACCCCTGTTCCATTTAGACATTCTCTCGACTCTCTATGTTTGGGGGCCGGTACTATTACTGCATAGACTGTGGGGTGTCGAACCGATACCTTTCTCTTTGGCTTTGCTCCGACCTTGTCGGTGCGGGGAGGTTTTCGCGGCTCTTCGGAGAGCCTGATAGGGGTGCTTTGAGGTCATGCGGAGCATGTAGAAACCCTTCTTCTCCACCCACTGCTCCTCCCATCTCTCCCCTCTATCACCCCTTTGCTTCGACCCTCAGAGAATCTGCGCCCAAGTATCCCCAGTGGAAATTTCCTCTTCCGGCTTGCCCGGACGTAGAAAAGATCCTCCTCATCCCCAAGTAGTGGGGAATCCCTCTCCTCCTCTTCTCCTGATCTTGCAGAAGCAGATGTTTTCATCAGCGACCTTTTCCATGCGTGCTCGCTGAATTACTGTCATCATTTCACTTCAGAGGGAGGGACAGAGGGAAGGATATGAGTGAAGTGTTGAAGGACCCATCAGCTGTGGGTTTTCAGGATAGGATGAACTCCCCAGCCCCTAAATTCAGTAGGAGACAAGTGGGTACAGTCTATCATATCCTAAGGATACAGAATAAAGAGCCATTCAACCAGTTCCAGCAGACCAACAAGGATCCGGAATACTCCAAAAATTTTTGGTTCCAAAGAAGAGAGGGACTGGAGACCCATTTTGGATCTCAGCAACTTGAACCATCCTGCCCTTTCTCGTCAGGACAACTGGATGTTTCACCAAATGCATGGCAGTGGTGGCCCCTCTCAGGGGCAAAAGTCTGTCTTGTCGCCTTGTCAGTCTATTACCTTTATAGCGCAAGATTAGACACAGTCAGTCTCTCTCAGCCAGACTCACAGAACAAAGAGTAGCAGACATTCACAAATTCTCTTCTCTCTTCTTTCAAAACAAACAAAAACAAGGTCGAAAGTCCCTGGGAATGAGGATTCTTCAGTGGATGCTTTTTTCTCAGTGGTGGTCTTTTTCACTTCTGCCAATGTCCCTATGTAAGTAATTCAGTCATGCAGGAATCATCTTCTCTGGTGGGTCACATCTCCCCCCAACCTCAGCTAGAGAGCCTTCATTCCCCTGCCCCGGCTGCAACTGACAACGGAGCGGCGCCTCCTGGCAAGGGGGGGCAATACCAGAGCAGGACAGTCCAGACGTGCGTGGCGGCGGATCGAGTGCCACTTGCACATGTTCTAGAGAGTAGAGAGCAGTGCTTTTTTAGCGCCCTTCCCAAGGGAACTATGCATCTGGACCCAGTTCCAGATCTCTTGATCCATCAAGCTAGAAGGGTTTCGAAACCCATGCTTTATGCTGTCTCCCCCTATCTAATTTTTCAAAGATACCATCCTTTTTGCCCAAAGTGGCCTCACAAAGCAAATCTGAATCAAACTATTGATCTACCAGTTTTCCCCCCAATTATAACACAGGTCACAGACAGAAATTGCACTCTTTAGATGTTCATCGCCAACTAAGGGGCATTATTTAGACCTAAAAGGAACTAAAAACAAACCAGCTGTTTGTTTCATATCTTCAAAGGCAAGGCATCTTCCAGTCCCAGCCTTCAGGATAGGCTTCCTATTGATTTCTATTTGCTCAGCAGCTACCTGGCTTTCACTCATACCCTTCATTTCTCATTACAAGTTGGACATAGCTTCCAGAGACCGCAACTTTGGTTGGTTCCTGTTCAAGAGTCTGTCTGATAGGCCACCCAACTTAACATTAAGAAGTTATGTACCTACCATAACGCTCCATGTTAGTTGTCTCTCTTCTTTTCTTCTTGTGTCCCTCCCTCCCCCTAGCCTGGACAGACCTAGGAGATTGTTTTAGCATCCTTCTTCTCCCCCGCCTTACCACTTTACCACCTCTATATTTCCTCTTTAAGGTTTAAGTCACTCACAGCCAGAGGTATAGGGTGGGTTTTATTATGGAGATTCTTGCTTCTTTTCTGGCTTGGCTTCTTCTTGAGAGGTTACTGCTAGCATTGTGGGATGTGGGGACTGGAGGCCACCTCGGGATGTGGGCGAGCTTCTTTGTGGCTGGTATTGGCCGAGTCAACCATAACCCATCAGCAGAAACATAACTTCTTATTATTTGAGATGGTACTGAGTAAGGGAGGATTCTTTGCATGAGGTGTAAAGATCATTGGTGAAGATGTTAAACAAAAGGGGGGTCCCAAGATGGAGCCTTGGGGAACACCAGTGGAGATGGGAAGGAAAGGTGAGGAGGATGAGAGCCATTTGACAGATTGTTCCTTGCCAGATAGGTAACTATTAAACCAGGCAAGTCTTGGAGGGATAGGTGGAGATTTGCGAGTTTGGATAGTAGTAGAGGATGAGAGACAGTATCGAAGGCTTTGGAGAGATCTAGGAAGAGACAGGAAATGAGTTTATTGTTGTCTAGGGCCTCTGCAATGATATGAGTGAAGGAGAGGAGGGCAGTGGTGGTGAGGACGAAATCCATGTTAGGTAGGGGTAAGTAAGATGTGTGTGAGGAGGTGATTGAGAAGCTGTGAGTGAATACATTTTTCTAATATCTTGGAGAGGGGGGCAGAATGGCAATGGGTCGGTAGTTTGAGGGGTCAGTGGAGTTTCCACCTTTATGAAGAGGGATAGTGAAGAAAGATTTCCAAAGGGTGGGGACAGTTGATTCCAGAATAGATCGATTAATTATTATAGATACAGGATAGGCAATTGAGTCAGCAGCAAGTTTGAGGAATGTAGGAGATAGATTGTCAGTGGAAGGAGAGCAAGGTTTTAGCTTGAGTAGTAGAGATTTGATGCAAGTAATGGGAACTGGCTCAAAAGAAAACAAAGTTGTGTTAGTGGGACTTGGAGAGGTAGGTGTCGAAGTAGAGTTTGGCTTAGAGGTTACCAGATTTTGGATGGAAGAGATAAAGTGTTTATTCAGGAGGGTAGCTGTTTCCCGAGAGGAAGAGTTAGGGTATGGGGAGGGATTAGAGGGCTTTCCAGGATAGAGGATGTTGTTGAGAGTTGACCAAAATTTTTGAGGATTGGATTTGTTGTTAAGCTGAGCAGAGCTATAGTATAACTTTTTGTCATTAGTTGTATGTTTTTTTGCAAGGTTCCTCAGGTGCCTGTATTTTTGAAGAAAAGGTGGTTGTTTAGTAAAGGTGGTTGTTTAGTTTTAGTCCAGGTTTTCCAAGCATGATCTCTTTGTTTCATAAGGGACCTAGTCTCTTTGGAGAGCCAGGAAGCATGGTTTGATTTTACTCTGATCTTCCTAGAGGGAGCTAAGGAGTTTAGAGTATTCATGAAGATGCTAGTGAAAGTGCTTACAGCATCGTTTAGGGGGAGGTGTTTTAGAATGGACCAATCTATGTTGTGGAGAATGGAGTTAAATTGGGATGAATTGAAAGTCGATAGTTTTCAACAGTCTTTGATAAGGTGGGGTTTAGGAATATGGGAGTAGTGTCTTAAGATAGTGGTAGGGAGATGATCACTGAGGGAGTCAGGTAAGGTTGTGGGATTGTGGGATTGGTGAGGGGAATTGGTAAGGATCCAGTCTATGATGGAGCTGGAAGAGGAATTTTTATGGAAGCAAGTGAGAGATGTTATAAGTTGGTGGAAGCCGTGTAGGTAGATACTGAGTTGGGGGGAGTCCGTTGTGAGTTTGAACCAATCGATGTTGACATCACCAAGGATAAGTGTCTCATATGGTATGTTGTGGGAGAACCAGGATAGGATGTTTTCAAGAATGGGCAGACTGTTACCTGGAGGAAGGTAGATAGAGGCAATTGCAAGTTTTTTTATGGGGATTCAGATGGCAGTTAAGGATGATGATTTCAGCTGGGAGGAAGTCAGGAATTGGGGAAGGGTATGGTGAGAGGTTAAGAATGTTTGAGTAGAGGATGGCCATGCCACCACCTTTTTTTACAGGTCTATCAGATCGGAAGCTATTATAACCTGGTGGGGGTATTTCAGTATTTCACTGTTTGAGATGTTTGGCTTGAGCCAGGTTTCAGATAGGGAGAGGATGTGAGGGGTATTGAGAGCTATCCATGAGTGCAGCTCAGTGACTTTATTTGCTAGACTCTGAATATTCAGTGAGTAAATAGTTAAGTATTTGGATGGAGATGATTGCTGTGACTGAGGTTGGTGACTGTTAGAGTAAGATGGGGGCGGTGTAGAGGTAGTTTTGGGGAGAGAAGAGGAGCCAGGGTTGGGATGGATATCTCCAGAACAAAGTAGGTGTTTAGTGAAGAGAGTGTGTGTAGTAGATGCTAGATGGAGTTTGTATAGTTTTGACTTAGCTTTGTGGGAAGGTTTAAAAACCTGTATTATGGATAGTTTATGTAGACTTGAGATAGAGGTAGTAAAGAGATTAGGGGAGGTAGTAAAAGATGCAGCTGCATAGTTTTATGCTATCATTCTATAGTGGTATTACAAGCAGGCTGAAATGAGTATGCAGGGGAGAGTTCTTGTTCATTGCATCATTTCAGGATGTACATTGTATATTGCATTAACTGAGTGTGCGTGCAATGTAATGCCATAATTTCCCCGTTTCTGTTTTTTATTGCTTTCTAGTTTAATGTTCATTTCAGTGCTTATTTGTATGTACTCCCCTTGGCAGAGACTGAAGAAGGTCCAGTTGGATCAGTAATCTACCTCCATTAACAGATCCATAAATAGTGAGGAGAATGTGGTCCTTTTGTACAAGGAAAAGTTCAAGCACTTGGAATATGCATACCGTGAAGAAGAGTGAGAAGGTAGATGTGATGTGGTTGTACTGTAGCATTAGGAGATAAATTAGTGTAGTAAGACTGTTAAGTTGGGAAGGTATGGAGGTCACAGGACATGGATCACAGGTTTTGGGAGAAGCTTTAGTGCCAGTATTTGAAAATATTAGTTCACAGAGATAGTACTGGACAATAAAGTGTATTAATGTGTGGGATATGAAAGTGTAAGGGGTTTAAAGATTCCTAGATTAGAGAAGGAAATGATTGGGGATGCTAGATTGTAGTTCATAAAACCATTTAAAGGTGTTTGGTACTGGGAGAAAGGATAGGTATAACAAAGGGGGTGAACATTTCCATACAGAAGACAACTTTCAGATGAGAAGATCTAAAGGTCATCCGTTGGCATGTGCCTATGTTAACTTCAGTTACTTTATTTGCTTTTGTACTTGGTTTGGTGACAAAGAAGCATGGTCAGTTTCTGCCAGACCATCATCTGGAGCATCTCTTAAATTTCATTTTTATTCCTGTAAAAGTTGTATGTGGCTTCAGACCTCTGTATATAAAAAAAAAAAAAACTTTGTAATGCTAATGCTGAATTATTTTTTTTTAATTACAGTGCTTGGGAGAGGTGAAGAAATATAAGGGTTATAGTATGCAATAGCTGGTGTAAGTCTAAAACTTAGAATATCTGTTTGCTAATAGTGTACATTCTGTTACAGGAAAGGTTCATTGTAGTCAGAGAACCTAATGGCGTACTGCGCAAAGCTACGTGGGAAGAACGAGACAGAATGATACAAGTTTATTTTCCACGAGAAGGTCGCCGACTTACTCCAGTGCCACTCTTCAAGGATGAGAACCTTGGAGTAATATATTTGTTATTCTTGGACTGTACAAATTTGTGTTAATCTTTTTTTGTAATCTAACTGCAAAGTATTTGTCGTGTACAATCTCCTTTTCTCATTTACTATCGTTTATGTATACCTTTGTGCCCTTGTGCACAAACTAACTCATTCACACTAGAAGGTTAAATGATTTACTCTGGAAACTGAAGTGCATTGCAGACAAGTTTTTTTCACTTCTTTTTATGCTTCTGCATGTAAGGTCAACTCTTACAGACTAAGTGCTGCACCTTTGTACTACTGGTGTGTGAATTTTAATAAGTGGGCTTTTGTAAGTAGCAGCATTTCAAAACAGGAATTGAGCCGTAACAGTGTGCCAGCACCTTGAATTTCATGAATGACCTAGGCATTAGAAGAGTCAGCCAGGGAAAGTGGGATGGTACAGACAAAGGTATGCATTTTTATCTTGGAAGGTGGTAGAGGTAGGGACTGGTGACATAACTTCTACAGCAAGGATCACTGGTAAAAAGCTGGAAGCACTGTCACTGCAGAGAATATGCATTGCCCTGAGCAGCACTCTAGAGAAGCCATGAGGTAATATGGCATGTGGAACCAATTTTGGTCAAGTATCCACTCCCAAGCATTCCATCAGAGCACATATGTGCTTTGTTGGTAAGTAGTGATGGGGGCTGAGCTAGGGCATTGGAAAAAAAAAATAGGAAAAGAAAGCGGGGAGTTAGAGGCAGAAAAAAAGTTGATTGAAAAAGAAATGTTGATTACAGTGCAGAAGAGCACTAAAAACAATGTTCTGTCTACATTTTATTGTCATAAATAAGTTGCAGATTTACTGTAAAAGAACCTTTTTGGTCATTTAGTTCGCAAACTAAATTAGGAGTTTATAGCCTTTCATTCAAACAAGACAAGAATGTTGGAAGAAGCTAATAATCATTTCTTAAAACTGAATGTAGAGAAAGCATTGCAGCCCAGTGTGATTGTTGTGTTTTTTGGCTTTTCCCGGTTAGGGGTCGCCACAGCGGAACTCCGGTCCGCTAATGATTGGCAGTAGATTTTTACGTGCCGAGTTGCCAGCCCTGATGCACAACCTTCAATGAAGGTACGCCCATTCACGCACATCTTCAGACAGGAGACGCTTTAGCTGAGAATCGAACGGGACAACGTCTTACTGTGAGGCAACAGTGCTACCGCAGCACCAGCATTGCAGCCCAGTGTGATACAGCCTAGTATATGTATAGAGAACTAGGTATCTGTATGCAAAACAAAGTGCACATCCAGTGCTCCTTTATTAAGCCACAGTAATTAGGGAATGATACTAGAGGAAGGTTTTTGAAATTTTGGTAAGCCTGAGTTTGAAAAAGAGAGAGGGATAAAGTTACAGACCAGGCATTTAATGCCATTGGATAAAAACCTAACTTAAATATTTATAAAATAATTAATTTAGTAGTTTACAGTCATTTTGGCACAGAACTCTAGGCATGATGGATTTGCAGTAGAAAGGTAATTTTAGATGAATCCGCAATAGATGTAACTTGCAATATTTGACATAGCCCTACACAAAAAAGTGACTGTACAGATTGTCCAGCCATTTATTGTAATTTTTGGCCCATTTCAAGACTTCTGGCAATATATATACAGGATAGTAAATGGAATGACAATGGAATGCACAGTGAGGAAAATAAGACTAAAGCAGTGTTCAGTCCTGAAATCTTTTCACTTGAGCATAAGTTAACTGATATTGCAGCAGGAGGCAAAGAGGGAGTCTCTTCTTGTATGATAATGGAGTAAGAAGAACATGAGGAATTCCCTGTGTGTGTGTGTGTGTGTGTGTGTGTGTGTGTGTGTGTGTGTGTGTGTGTGTGTGTGTGTGTGTGTGTATAGAGAGATTACAGCAGTGTAAAATGGGAGGATATAATGCTGATGTCCACATCAGGTGTGAATCAACACCATGAGTATTTTGCAGTTTTTTTCATTTGATTGCCATTTAGCTGCTCATGGATCTTCTGCTCATAGCTGAATGCTCATTTGTGCGTTCCAATATGCTTCTGTCAAATAGAGATTTTCTGTACATATACTTTCTCCAAGTTTGCACAGCCTCAGAGGTAGAATATTTATTGATCAGGGGATATGGGGCTTCCCTCCTGCAATAAATATTTTGTTCTCTTTTACAATTCACTGCTGATCGTGTGTAGTGGTACTTGAGAAATTTTCAGCAAGTACATGAAACTCTTATCAGTTTGTGTCTCAGTTAATAAAGTAGATCAGTGTTTTGTATGGTGTTAAAATAATACGGAATAACTAATTAGAGGGGGTTCACAATGTAATCTCTACCTCTATTTATTTTTATTACATTGGGAACCCCCTCTAATGAGTTATTTACTAAATGTATCTTTTCCGTTTTATCATTTAAAAATTAATGCGGGATTTTTTTTTATCATCGTCTTCCCCATATCATAACCTGCCATAGCTTGTGTTTCTGCACAAGTACCTGTCCCCAGAACCTAGCATTTTTTAACCACTTACAAAACTCAAATCTCAGTCTTTAAAGTTCTGTAGCTACATGCCTAAACATAGGTTCATAGGTGTGTACTAGGCTAATGGCCTTGGAGTGTTTAAAAGCCTAGCCCATAGAAGTGCCCTGGCATCATGCCGCCCAAAGTTAGTTCCCAGTGCCTCTGTCAAGTAGAGCCACTGGAGTGATCCCTGGGATGAACTTTCTATTTCCCATCCACTCATCACGATTTCTCATGATTAGGCCAGTGAGGTGCTCTGCTTGACATGTATGGGAAGTCTATTCCAGAGCATGGGCAGTCTCAGGGTTATGAACCTGTCCCTCCAGCATGTTCTGTTGATTGTGGTAATGAGGTTGAGGTCTCTGGAGCTTGTGGTGTGGAGGGATTGGGATTTATTTAGATGTAGCATTTCTAACAGAGCTGGGTCAGACATGGCTATGTAAGTCAAGCAGAGATCGCCTCTTAGTAGACAACATTAGACCGAGAGTAGCTGGAGTTTTTTGAGTCTGTCCATGTATGACATGTGTTTAAGGCCTAGGATCCTCTTCGTGAGGTACTTTTGTGGACTTTCCAGCTGTTGTATGTGCCTAGTGAGGTACAATGGGGCATTATACTCTATGATTGGCCTAATGAGGGAAGAGTAGAGAGAGATGATGACCTCTTTCTTCCTGGATGCAAAACCCTTGGTAATGAGATGTGCCACATAGGACTTTCTGACCACAGTGTCTTTGTGGTGGTTGAAGGAGAGGTTGCTGTCAACCTGTGTCCCCAGATCTCTTATAACGCCTTCAGTGTTCAGTGGGCTCCCATCAATGTGATAATCAGTGGGAACTAAGTTTTTGCCAAAGGGGACAATGATGCATTTTTTGGCATTAAGCTTAAGGCCATGGTTTTGACACCAGTCATTGGTCTCAGTGAGGCCTTTCTGTAGGATGTCTACATCACTTGGGGAGTTAATAATGGCTCCCAGCTTTCAGTCGTCTGCAAATGTGGTCAGCCAGAGTCCCTCCGTGTTGGCCTGGACTTCTGAGAAGTAGATGCCAAACAGGAGAGGATCCAGGACCGATCCCTGGGGAATGGTATCAAAGGCCTTGGCCAGATCGAGGTAAGCTGTATGAACTGCCTTGCTGTCATCCACAGCTCTGGTGACTGACTCAAAGAAGTCAACCAGGTTGAGCAGGCATGATCTACCTTTCACAAAACCAGATTGTGTGGGATCTAGAGTTTAGAGATTCCCTATATCCTTGATGTTCATCGTGTTACGCTGCTGCAGTCATTACACTTGGGTTATCCTGCCGTCAGGCGGTCCCGCAGTCGGCCAGAGTTCCAAAGTCTTTGTCCGACGTCGGTTGCTGTCCCTTCTTCCCTGACGTCAGTGCGCCAGGGGTATATAAGATGCATCCAACACCATTTTTTTCAGTCTTTCTTGCCGCACGGTGCCCGAAGCAGAAGCAGTTCGCAAGTGCCGGTCGGCCGACTCCTGAGATTTTCAAAGTCGAATTTCAGATCCAAAGTCTTCAATAAAGCTAAGTACCCGTTGAAACTTTTTCTTGCCTCAGACCGATGTCAGAAAAAGTTAATAATTGTATTTCTTGTGGGAAGCAAATACCTCATAAGGACTTCCACTGTTACTGTATTCCATGCCTAGGCCCTGATCACGACGTCACTAGTTGTCAGTTTTGTGCTAGATTTAACAAACACACTATAAAAAGACGTTTTGATTTTGCTTTGCACTGCTTTGGCCGAAGGTTCAATTATACTATGCCGTCGGATCAACCGACGACCTCAATACCGAAAAAACGCAAGGACAAGGATAAAGACAAGCATCCGAGGTCCAAAACCGACGACAAAACCTCTTCTAGGCCAGTCGCCGGTTCTCAGTGAGGCGCTTTCAGAGCCCCTGACACCCGCTACCTTAGAGCCACAGGCCGCTTCCGACTCCCACGTGGAGACAACTAGGCCTCTGGAAACTCAAGGTATTGGGCCTACTGAAATACTGAAACTAATCCCTCAGATGGGTCCAGAGCCGCTGAGCAGGCATCGGCTTCTGAGGGTGTTTTCAGACCTTCACAACTTACCATTAAAACAACAGCCAAGACAAAGGTACCATTAAAGACAAAGAAACAAGTACAGCATTCTCCTGGACAGTCCTCCATGCCTAAGAAACAGATGCTTAAAATGGCCGAAGGCCTCATTACTCTAATCAGGGGTTCCCATCCCCCTCCTGAGAAAAGGCCTAGGCAGGATACAGACTATGATTCCTCTGATTAGGTTTCCATTTCCTCTGATTCCTCTTCAGACCAGGGATACCCTCTACCCCCCTATGAGGACTCTGATGCTGAAGAATCTATCCCTTCAGCCTCTCCTCCTGAGGATTATTCTTTTGGGGAAACTTTACACATACCATGAGGGAGCATTTCCATTGGGAAAGTCAGGATTACTCAGAATCCAACAAAAGACTCAGGGATTTCCTTTTATTGCCTCCGCACAGGCCCCTGGCTATTCCACCTGTGCTAGATATTGTGGATGATGTGTTCTCTGAATCCAGCTTATCTCCTGATTCTTTGCCCCCTGCTCCAGCCAAGCCAGATAGGTATTATAGAGTCCCTGACTCTCACAAGTTTCTTTACAAAAAACGTTCTGCTGATCCAGAAACTATTTCCCAGGGTCCAAAAGGGGTTAAGGCTTCCATTGCAAAAAATCCAGTACCCTCTGACAGATATTCCAGAGCTTTGGATAGATGGGGGAAGAAAGTATACACTTCTGCAAAGAGCTTTAAATTGCCAGTTTCACATGCTTAAGTACCAACAATATTTAATGGTTCAGTTAAAACAGAAAATGCTTGCAAGCTCAGAAGCTCCTGATTGTAAAAAAAAATGCAGGATTTATTGCATGCAGTTGAACAGGTGAGAAAACATACTCTGCAATGTGGTTTTGATTCTTTAGAGGCCTCTTGTAGAGCCGCAGTTACAGGTTCTGTGATTCGAAGACATGCTTGGTTAAAAGAGCAGAGTTTTACCTAATCATGTTAAGGCAAAATTATTGGATGCACCTTTACAGCATGATACCTTGTTTGGCGTTAAGGCAGAAGAGGTGTTAAAGAAAATGGAGGATAAAGCTAAATCTATGCAAACAGTCAAGGATTTCTTACAGGTACAGCCACCTCGGTTTAGCAGAAATTGGCCAACAAAGAATTGGTCCTTTCCAGTGTCAGACAGGCCACAGAGAGGCAGCTACAGACACCCAAGAGGCAGATCTCAACCCCAAGGCTCAAACAGACAACGACAGTGGGGCACCTCAACCCCAAAAGGAGGTGAGAACAAGTCTCAACCTTACAGGAAACAGTCACAATGACTTTCCCTTCGTACGCCAAGCACGTCCCTTTTGGAAGCCCCCTTAGGGGGAAAACTAGCACTTTTTTTCTCAAAACTGGCAAACAATCACCCAAGACAAATAGCTTCTGAATATTGTGTCTCAGGGTTACAGGTTCCACTTTCATACTTTACCAAGGCTAAAAGGAATGCCAGACCTGCCACAAAATCAATGGGCAGAGAGACAAAAACAAATTTCAGCCCTCTTGGACATGAGAGCTATTCATAAAGTACCACAACAGGAACAAGGACAAGGATTTTACTCAAGACTCTTCCTGGTCCCCAGAAAGGACAAGGCCTGGAGGCCCATACTAGACCTTTCAATTCTGAATACTTACCTGGATATTCCAAAATTCAAAATGTTGACATTACAGCAGCTTCTACCCATGCTGGGCAAGAAGGCTTGGCTTGTTACTCTGGACCTCAGAGGCATACCTGCATGTCCCTATCAGACAAAATTGCAGAAGATACCTCAGATTCAAAGCTGGTACAATGCACTACCAATTCTCTGCACTGCCCTTTGGCTTATCTACTGCGCCCAGGGTCTTCACAAAGTGCCTGGCACCAGTAATTGCATTTTGCAGACAAAAAGGAATTCAAATATATCCAAACCTGGACGACTGCCTCATTCAAGCAGAGACAAAGGACATTCTTCTACAGCATGTGGTGTTTGTAAAAAGGTTGCTAATTTCTCTAGGGTACACAGTAAACGAAAAGAAGTCAAAACTAGTGCCCTCGCAACAGATTATATTCCTGGGTGCCAGTTTAAATACAACGGCCCAGATGGCTTACCTCACGCCAGACAAACAAGTTCAGCTAACTCAATATTTTCAATTACTGGCAAAAAAGTCCCATCTCCCTGCAAGAAAAATTCTGCAGGCCCTGGAGTTCATGGCATCCTGCATACTGCTAATACCATATGCCAGACTGCATATGAGGAAATTACAATGGTACCTAAAAAGTGTTTGGACTCAACGCTGTCACAGTTTAGAAGCAGTAATACCAGTAATTCCCTGCCTACAACAGGAGTTTCGATGGTGGGCACAGGCATGTCACCTAAACAAGGGTCAGCCTTTTACCCAACCTACAGCCAGGCAGACTCTAACAACAGATGCTTCGGATTACGCCTGGGGAGCACACATGACAGGAAAATGCATTCAGGGCAAGTGGACCACAGACCAGATGCATTTTCACATCAATCAAAAGGAGATGCTGGCTGTTCAAAATGCCCTAACAGCTTTCAAGGACCTTCTGCATCCAGGATAATTATTACTAAAGATAGACAACACCACAGTAATGTGGTACATAAACAAGCAATGGGGCACTCATTCTTATCCCCTATGCAGGCAAGCCATGACCTTGTGGAACACAGCTCTAACGTTTCAAGTTCACCTGCAAGCACAATTCCTGCCAGGAAAGAAAAATACTCTGGCAGACGATCTAAGCAGAAATATCATGGACCCTCACGAATGGAAATTGAATCCACAAATCTTCAGCATGGTAACGCAAAAATGGGGATGCCCCGACATAGATCTTTTTGCCTCCCCACTGAATTGCCAACTACAAACATTCTGCACATGGACTTATCACAAACAAGCATGGAAAGTGGATGCTCCTTTGTTCAGCTGGAAAAACCTAAAAGTTTATGCCTTCTGCCACTGCCTCTCCTTTCAAAGGTACTCCTAAAAGCCAGACAAGAAAAACCACAGATGATCCTGATTGCTCCAGACTGGCTACGCCAGCACTGGTACCCTATCTTAAGGAACTTGGCTGAAGGCCCACCATGGATTTTGCCTCAAATTTCACACCTTCTGACTCAACAAAACAATCAGATCCTGCATGGTCAGCTCAAAACCCTAGCCCTGGCTGCATGGCAGATACATTAGTCAAACAGGCAACACCTCTCTCTAAAGCTGTTATGAATGTCATTTTGGAGACCAGGAGGCCTAGCACCAGGAAAGCTTACTCAGAAAAATGGAAGAGATTCTGCGCCTGGAACCAGGCTCAAAGCCTTGACCCTCTTGTTCCAAACATTCCTCAGATTTTACAATACTTAACTGAGATGCTGGACAGAGGCCTATCCTTCTCATCAATTAAGATCCATGCCTCTGCCATTTCTGCACATTACAACACGGATCCTCCTTTATTCTCTCATCCCTTGCTAAAGCAGTACCACAGAGGGGCTAAAAACATAAGACCGCCCCGGAGAGCACCAACACCAACTTGGGACCTCAATTTCGTTTTGGAAAAACTGACCCTATCACCTTTTGAGCCAGCCAATACAGCCGATCTAAAATTTTTACCATGGAAAACAGCTCTGCTCCTGGCAGTAACTTCAGCACGAAGAGTCTTAGAGCTACAGGCTTTAATGGCAGTGGAACCTTTTATAATTTTTCATCAGGACAGGGTTTCTTTAAGGACAAGCCCTACCTTTATGCCAAAGGTGATATCTAGTGTGGCTCTTAACCAAACCATCCATTTGCCAGCTTTTTTATCCAAACCCCCAGAATAAAGGGGAGAAACTTCTGTATTCTTTGGACATACACAGGCAGCTACGCTTCTACTTGGACAAAACAAAAACTTTCAGGAAAACTGAGCAACTGTTTGTAGCATATGCTGCAGGATCATAGGGCAAGGCTATCTCAAAGCAGACTATATCCAAATGGATAGGACACTGTATTTGTTACTGCTACACACAGCATGGAAAATTAGTCCCAAATAACATTAGGCCACATTCCACCAGGGCAACAGCCACTTCAACAGCCTTTCTCAGAGGAGTACCTACCAAGGAAATTTTGGAGGCTGCAACTTGGAGTTCAGTGCACACCTTTACCAAGCATTACCACTTGCCTCTTTACTCTAAATCCAGAGCAGGATTTGCCACTGCAGTTCTGCAGGGCCTCATAGCCAATCCTAACTCTTTATTGACCAGCCACCCAACCTTTGCGTTTTGATTCTACCCATGTGTAATGACTGCAGCAGTGTAACATGATGAACATAGTACAGTTTTGTACCTACCATAAATGTAGATGTTCGAGTGTTTACACTGCTGCAGTCCAGGTTACCCTCCTTCCATCCCCTCTGAACTAACTGGACTTCTCTATACCTTTCTATCCTATACAACCTTTGTGGTGTATTTGCTTGTAACTGAAGGTATTGTTTTTATTTTATATGTATATTTTTTATTAGCAATATGTATTGCCTACCTACTGGGGGCACCTGACATCTGTGGCAAGAAAAACTGAAGAAAATGGCGTCGGATGCGTCTTATATACCCCTGGCGCACTGACATCAGGGAAGAAGCGACAGCAACCGACGCCAGACCAAGACTTTGGAACTCTGGCCGACTGCGGGACCGCCTGACGGCAGGACAACCCAAGTGTAATGACTGCAGCAGTGTGAACACTCGGACATCTACATTTATGGTAGATACAAAACTGTACTATAATTAGGTACATGATGATGCACTCCATAGCCTTAGCGTATCAGACTCGTCAGGCTAATGGGGTGATGATTCCCAGGGTCTGTAGTCACTCTCCCTTTATGGAGAGGGATGACTGTAGCAGTGCGCCATTCAGTGGAGACAAAGCCTGAGGTGAGGCTGTGATTGAATAGAGCACACAGATGTGGTGCCAGTTCACTTTGTAGTTCATGTAGAACACATCCAGGGATATTGTTGGGTCCCTTGGACAATGCAGCTTTAACCTGTGCTGCATTAATGCTGGGTGCCTGTCATTCATCCGGTATTGTGATTGGTCCTTTAGTGGAGGAGAGAGGGGTAAAGTTGGCACTTAGCGGCCAGTATGTTGGCAATATCTGTTGGCTCAGTATAGGCGGTATCATTGTACAGTAACTTAGTGCAAACCCGGGTATTGCCGTGGAGATTTTTGATATAACTGTGGAAGGCTGTGTAGTTGTTTTTAGTGTCTGCCGCAATTCTGCCTTCATAGCTGGCTTTAGAGGTTTTGATAAGGGATCTCAAGTTTTTGTTGAGGCTAATAAGGGAGTTTTTTCCAGTCTTGGGACTTCACCTTTTTCTGCAACAGTTTCTTCCTTCTGTTGTAGAGTTTATTAATGGCAGGGGACCACCAGATTGGCTTCCTTTTTTGGAGGAGAGTGTCTTGGTTCTGTTGGGTGTGGATAGTTCCATGCATATATGTATGTGTTCGTACAGTGCATTGGTGTATGATTCGGCAGCCATGCATCTATTTTCCATTGACATAGGTGCCGTGAAGTTAGCCACCTCTGTTTTTAGGAGCCCAAAGTCAGCTTTGGAGAAGTTTTACATGGTGGTCACCTTTGCGGGTGGCATGAGCGAGATGTGGATTTCCATGGTGACTAGTTTGTGGTCGGATCTAACCAGGGAGGAATTGACTATTTGTGTAGAGCAACAGTTGCCCATATTAGTATTAACCAGGTCAAGGATGTTGCTTCCTCTAGTGGGGATAAGAATGAGTTGGTCCAGGGCATTGGAAGTGATGAATTCCAGGAAGCGTTGGGCCAGTGTATTGGTGCATGAATAGTTTTCCCAGTTGATGGAGGGGTAGTTGAAGTCACCCAGTATGAGAGTGTTGGGTTGGACCCTAATAGTTTCCAGGGTGCTTAGGAACATGGAGTGAGAGACTTGGGACATGGTTGGGAACTTATAGCAGGCTACGACCTGAATTGCTGTCTTACCCAATGTAACCAGCAGGGTAAGTGCCCATCAGATTACTAGCCAATACCCACACTGACTCTGGTGGAAGGGCATGATGTTAATAAATGCCATATTTTCCAAAGGTGCATCTCTTTTGCTTGAAGGCGAAGAAGGGAGAAGATTTTGCCGTAGTTCATGACTGAAAACATGATTGGTATTTAAAGCTGTTTTTTTTTTTTTGTTACTGAGTGAAGGTTCATCTCGCACCCCCCAGGCATAAGTTGGAGCATCATGGTAAGGGCAAAAGTTTGTTATTTACAAAAAATTAGCTGTTGTTAAAAGTAACATCATCGATGCCACTTTCTCTTGACTTCTTATAAAAGTAACAATTAAAGTGTTTTTTGTAGGGAGCAAGTCTCTTAGAAGTCCCTCACACCCCAACAATTTAGTGCATACGTACTCTGAGACAACAACAGTGGGAAAGAAAAGAATCTTCCTTAACTCCACTGCCTGACAGTCTCACACTGATTCACATTGTGCACACAGGCACTGATACATACACTGTCTAGCTCACTAATCTTGCACTCTTTGTCACACATACCCATATGTTTTCATCCACCAACCTTACACTCATATGTACATTTACTTTTCTCTGCCAATCTGCGCAAATGCAGTATGCAGACAGGCAGACAGACACACAGCCGCACATGCAGGCACACAGCCTTCAAGTTCGCATACTGACAAGCTTCACTTAGCTGATCAGACATTTGCATGTCAGTGCGCACACTGTTGATAAAACATCCGCCATTCAGACACGCATATCAGTCAGCCAATTTCGCTATTCTCTCACACAGACATTCACCACAGCAGAACTCATCTTTAAAGATGTGTATCCAATAGTCTTGCACTCACATATACAGACTTGCTGAAAATCAGATTGCTGAAACTGTCTGACAGTTTTCACTTTAAAATTCTGCCTTCAATGCAGTGGATGTAAAAAAATAAAATACAAGCATTCACTGAGATGTTCAAGACATGAACCTCCCAAAGTGCAGTGTTTAGCTGACCCTAGTATCTACATTATTGCCCCAAGATATTGAAGGCAAACTTACCAAACTGCCCTCTGCTTTAGTAGAAGATAATGGATGGGAAAAATTAAGGGGAGACGCAGCCTTGGCTCCCACCCTTTGGAGCAGACACATTACTTGATTTTGGCCTGCCACTGGATAAAATCAACTGGAGCCTGTGGTCTAAGAGCTTGATTCAGGGATTGATCCCTTGATCCTTTCAGTCACAAATCAGTTGTACTGGGGATTGCTCAGGAATATCCTTTCTCAGACAGTCTTTCTGTCCAGCCAGAATAAGTTTATTAGGTTGTCTCATGTCAATGCATGCATCAGAAAGGCTAGAGGAAAGCACTTGTTTGAGATTTTGTGAGAGCTGCAGTAGGTGTAGGTATGCACCCTTAGAGAATTTAGTTTGAATCCCCATTACTCCTGTCCCTGTCCTGTGCTGCCACTTTTGCTTGATGCAGTACTAATTACAAGTTTATTCATTTAAGTAGTATGGGACTTTGTATTCCCTTGCAGTCCAGCTTTTAGGTTGAATTGGAGGATCCCAGGGGCACTTTAACTGAGGCATTCAAGTCTAATGTACCCACCCCCTTCATCTGCCTCTACACTAAATATCCTCTGCTTTGGAGGGGTCCTTAGTCTTATGAGGAACAGCCTGAATGGGTGTTGAGCTGCTACCCCACCTCACCCTGCTCACGCCATCAGTGTTTATTGGAGTTTCTGGGGGAAAAGTGTCAGGAGTCCATTGTTATATCACTCCCTAAATTCAGTCATTCATAGTTGCTGTCAGGGTGGTCTGTAGGAACCAGTGTCTGTCTTTTTGGTACCCAGGACGGCAAATGCCTTTTACAAGATCTACCTTAGTAGAAGAGGAAACTTACTAATATAGCAATTCTGACTTTTTAATGTAAGTTGTTTGTCCCAGTATAAGGCCAGAATTTTGCTAACTTGCTACTTGATAAGTAGTGTAGAAGTTTGGAAAGATATGACAGGAGATCATATTCATCTGCCACACTGGGGTTTAGAGCTTGACTGCTTGTATCACCTGTCCCAATTAGAGTACCATTTTGAGTGCATCCTGGAGTATGAGCTCAAAAAAGGACTATTTTAAGACTCTTGTCTCCAACTTCTACAGTCAAATATGTTTCCAACTGGAATTTTGACTGTACTGTTTGCCGTAAGGCCATTGCCTGAGACATGCCTACACAGTGTAATATAGCTGAGGATGTCCAGTTTGTAGTTGCAACTTAAGTATGATCCTGAATGCCCATTGCTTTAGATTGGCTAGCCTGATCAAAATCTAACCAGTGACCACTGGAAAAAAAACAAGCTGTCACTTCAGGTGGCCTTTATGTTCCTCCTGTTTCTTCTTCCACTTCTTCCTCCTGCTCTAGTCAAGAGACCTACTTGTCAGCCAAGGAAGTCCTGCAGTGTTATATAATATTGACCTGTCTGGTATCATTTGCATCACCCAAGAGGATAACTATTCTGCCATGGTTCTGTCTCCAGCTGAGACGTTCCATGGAAAAGGTGAATCTCCCTGGTGTGGAGAACCCTCTGAATGGTTCAATGAGATTTAGATGTAGTATGTACAGGTCACATTTTGGAGCCAGTAGTCCTCCCCATAAAGGGAGCAACTTGTAACTCAGGCCATTTCACTGGAACTCTTGGGACAGGTCCAGACCCTACTGCTAATAGGGTCTTTAGAAGCTGACCAGCCTCACAGGAGTATTGAAATTTTAGCCACCTCTTTCTTATCCATGAGGGAACGTATGATTTCCATCTGAATCACTATTTTAGTAACCTCAGCCAGTGTACCCAGTTTATCCCTCCCAGGTGGTCACCTTGCAGACAGTCATGCTTTTGCTTCTTCAGGATGTGTACATGATGATGCTGGATGTGGCAGATGTATTTTGCCTCATCATTTGATGTTCACATAAAAGATCTATCTCCTGATGTTCTTCATGTTTCACTGCTGCAGTCATTACATTTGGGTAATCCTGCTGGCAGGTTGCCCTCAGTCGGCCTGAATTCCAAAGTCCTGGGTCCTGCATCGGCTGCTGTTGCCCCTTCCCCTGATGTCAGGTCATCAGGGGTATAAAAGATGCGGCCGATGCCATTTTATTCCGTCTTTCTTGCCGCGCAGTGCCCGAAGCAGAAGCAGTTCGCAAGTGCCGGTCGGCCGACTCCTGAGATTTTCGTGTTCGAGTTTCAGATCCAAAGTCTTCAATAAAGCTAAGTACCCCGTTGGGGAAACTTTTTTCTTGCTCCAGACCGATGTCTGCAAAAGTAAATAATTGTATTTCTTGTGGAAAGCAAATACCTCATAAGGATTTTCATTCTTACTGTATTCCTTGCCTAGGCCCTGATCACAACGTTTCTGGTTGTCAGTTTTTTTGCTAGATTCAACCAACGCACTATTAAGCGTTGGTATGATTTTGCTTTAAAATATTTTGGGCACCAGTTTAATTATCCAGATATGCCGTCTGATAGCCATCCGACTACCGGAGTTCACAAAAAACACAAAGAAAAGGAAAGATATAGACAACCGAGGCCCAAAACCGATGACGAGGCTTCTCCTAAGCCAGTCGCCGGATGTTCTTCGTCTTCCCTTGCTGCAGTCCTGACTATTGGGTATAGTCCGCGTCCCCGTCGGCCCGAATACCAGAGTATAAGGCTGACGTCGGTCATGGCGCCTTAGACTGACGTCAGTACGTCAGGGTACTAATGCGCATGACCGACGTCATTTCCTCAGTCTTTTTTGCCGCATGGTCCGATGCAGAAGCAATTTTGCGAGTGCAGGTTGGCGTTCTGAGATTTTCCGAAACCGGAGTTTCAGACCGAAACAGAGTTGGCTAAGTAACCCCGTTGGGGAACATTTTGGTTTTTTTCTTGCCTCAGTATTTAACCGGATGTCAGAAAAAGTGAATAACTGTATTTCTTGTGGGAAGCAGATACCGCATAGGATTATCATACATTGTGTATACCTTGTTTAGGGCCTGAGCACGGCGTGGTTGGTTGCCGCTCTTGTGCTAGATTTAATAAGCGCACTATTAAGAGGAGGCTTGATTGTGCTAGGTTAGTGTTTGGGAAGCGTTGCAATTATAACATGCCGTCGGATGCTCCGACGCCCGCTTCATCCAAGAAGCGCAAGGACAAAACAGTGAAGCCTAGGGTGAGGAACCGCAGTCCCGGACGCCGGTTCTTTAGAAGGCTCAGGGGAGCCAGAGGTTTTGCCAGGAGTCTCTATGGAGTCTCAGGCAGATACTTTACTGTTACAGGATGTGCCCTCTCAGGAGGTAGGCCAGGCTGAGGGGGCTTCTCAGGTAACTGTTCTTCCCTCTCTTCCCAAGGTAGTTAGGGCCTCTCCTTCTGTTGCCAAAGCTTCTTTTAGAGGTAGGCCAAGTTCAGCTTCTGTGGAGGCTTCCCCTAGGATTTGGCCCCGTGTGCGTAAGTAACATATGCTTAAAATGGCAGAAGATTTGATTACTCTGATTAGAGGTTCTATGCCCCGCCTGATAAGAGGCCTAGGGTGGAACAGGAGTTTGATAGTTTTGAACAGTGTTCACAGGCTTCAGAGTCTTCTGTGGAAGACTTGCAAGAGTTTCCTACTTATTCTGATTCTGATGTGGA
Organism: Protopterus annectens; assembly: GCF_019279795.1. Lineage (NCBI taxonomy): Eukaryota > Metazoa > Chordata > Ceratodontiformes > Protopteridae > Protopterus > Protopterus annectens. Next base: position 125,324,398 of record NC_056734.1, on the reverse strand, counting down.
TGATTCCACTCCTACAGCTTCTCCTCCTGAGGATTTTTCATTTTCAGAGACTCTTCACTCCATGAGGGAGCACTTTAAATGGGAAGGCCAGGATTACTCTGATTCCAGGAAAAGGCTTAGGGAATTCTTGTTTTACCCCAACATAGGCCCTTAGCTATTCCTCCTGTGTTGAATGTGGTGGAGGATGTTTTGCAGAGGCTTCCTGAACCCTGATTCCTTGCCTCCTGCTCCTGTTAAGCCTGATAGGTATTATAGGGTGCCCAAGCTCATAAGTATTTGTTTAAGAGTCCTAGGGCGGACCCAGAAACTGTTTCTCAGGGGCCTAAAGGTGTTAAAGCTTCTGTGGTTAAGAATCCTGTACCCTCTGATAAAGAGGCAAGGGCTTTGGATAGGTGGGGTAAGAAAGTATACTTCTTCCACTTTAGCCATGAGGGCATTGAATTGTCAGTTTCATATGCTGAAATATCAGAATTATCTCCTTTCCCAATTGAAATCTAAGGTGGATGCTTTGGCGGAAGGTATTGAGTGTAAAGAATTGCTGGATTTGGTTCATGTGTCTGAACAAGTGGGTAAGCATTCTTTGCAGTGTGGTTTTGATGCGTTCAGGCCTCCTCGAGGGTGGCTGCTACTAGTTCTGTTCTTCGCAGACATGCCTGGTTGAAGGATCAGAATTTAGCTGAGCATGTTAAGACCAGGATTTTGGATGCTCCTTTACAGTCTGATGTGTTGTTTGGACCGCCTGTGGAAGCAGTTTTAAAGAAAATGGAGGACAAAGCTAAGTCTATGCAGACTGTTAAAGATTTTTTGCAGGTGCAGCCTCCGAAGTTTAGTAGAAATTGGCCTGCTAAGGGGTGGACATATCCTGCTTATGGTTCCCAGTCTAGGGGTAGATCTGGACGTGGTAGGGGCAGGGCTCAAGGTTCGTTTAGGCCTAGATCAGACAGTTCACCTGCTCAGACTTCTGGTGAGGGCAGGGGTCAGTCCTTTCGTAAGCAGAACCAATGACCTGCCTTTTCAGCTGCCAGTGGATTCTCGTCTGGCAGCTCCTTTGGGAGGAAGATTGTCTCTTTTCAAAGAAAATTGGGATTTAATCACTCAAGACAGATGGGTGCTGGATATCATTCATCACGGTTACAGATTTTATTTCCACACAATGCCCACTTTCAAAGGCATGCCAGATGTTCCTCCTCCACAAAGAAAAGAGGCTCACAAGCAAGTTTCTCAGTTACTCCAGATAGGGGCCTTTCAGCCAGTCCCTGTATCAGAAAGGGGCTTGGATTTTATTCTCGCCTGTTCCTAGTACCAAAGAAGGGGAACACGTGGAGACCAATTTTGGATTTATCTATCCTCAACACTTATCTGGACATCCCCAAGTTCAAGATGTTGACGTTACAGCAACTGTTACCTCTGCTGGGCAAGGATCACTGGATGGTAACTTTGGATCTCAAGGAAGCTTACCTTCATGTGCCTATAAGGCTAAGTTGCAGAAAGTATCTGCGGTTTCGAACTGGAGATTTTCATTATCAGTTCTCTGCATTGCCCTTTGGCTTATCTACTGCCCAGAGTATTCACAAAGGTTCTGGCTCCAGTGATAGCTTACTTCAGGCTTCAAGGCATTCAAATCTATCCTTACTTGGACGACTGCCTGATTCTGGCTCAAGACAAGGAAGACCTTCTACAGCATCTGGAATATGTCATAGCAGTGCTAAGATGCCTAGGGTATTCTGTGAACGAAATAAAGTCCAGTCTAGTACCCTCTCAAGACATGTGCTTTCTGGGTGTGAGACTGAATACAGCAGCCCAGATGGCCTTTTTAACCCCGGACAAACAAAAGAGTCTGTCACTTTACTTCCATCAACTATCTCATCAGTCCGTGCTGACTGCAAGGACAGTCCTTCAAGCATTAGGGTTCATGGCATCTTGTATTCTGGTGCTTCCCAATGCCAAACTGCATATGAGGAAGCTGCAATGGTATCTCAAAAATGTATGGACACAGCACTGCCAAGATTTCGACACTGTCATTCACATAATACCTTGCCTTCAAAAGGAATTCTTGTGGTGGGCTCAGGAATGTCACCTAAACAAGGGACTCTCTGTGACCCGGCCAGAGGCGAGTCAGATTTTAACGACGGATGCCTCGGACACTGCTTGGGGAGCTCATCTAAATGGAAAGTGGATACAAGACAAGTGGCCTGCCAGACTACAGCATCTACACATCAACATGAAGGAGATGTTAGCAGTCCAGTTTGCATTGATAGCTTTCAAGGAGTTACTTCTTCCAGGGCAGGTGTTGATTCTAACAGACAACACAACTGTCATGTGGTACATCAACAAGCAAGGGGAACACATTCTTATCCTCTATGCAGGCAAGCAATGATTTTATGGGAGACTGCTGAGCCTGCAACTAACTCTTCAGGCAAGGTTTCTGCCAGGAGCACAGAACTCCCTAGCAGATGTATTAAGCAGACAAATCATGGATCCCCACGGTGGAAACTGGATCTTCATGTATTTCAGAAATTGACAGTGTCATGGGGAACTCCAGACATAGATCTGTTCGCTTCTCCACTAAACCACCAGCTGCCAAAGTATTGCACAAAGGGTTTCATCACACGGCTTGGAAAGTGGATGCTCTGTCTTTCAGTTGGAAAAACCTTCATGTCTATGCCTTTCCACCTCTGCCTCTTCTTCCAAAGGTATTATTAAAGGTCAGACAAGACAGGCCAAGGATGATTTTGATAGCTCCAGATTGGCCTCGCAACACTGGTACCCACTTCACGGAGTCTTGTAAAGAAGCCTCCATGGCCTTTACCTCTGATTCCTCATCTGTTATCTCAGAAGGACGGTCATCTGCTCAATGTCAAGCTTCAATCTCTTCATCTCACAGCTTGGCATATCCTGTGTTGAAGCACAGCAGGTCTCTGCTTCCTCAACAAGTTTTAAATGTGATTATGGAAGCTAGAAGGCCTAGTACTAGGAGAGTGTACGAGACAAATGGAAGAGATTTTTATTTTGGAGTACAGCAAAGAATTTGGAGATTTCAGAGCCTAATTTGAGTGTGGCTCTTCAATATCTTACTGAATTATTGGACAAAGGTTTGTCCTTCTTCCATAAAGATTCATGCTGCAGCAATTTCAGCTCACTATGATTGTGACCCACCTTTGTTTCGCATCCTTTGTTCAAGCAGTTTCTTAGAGGGGCAAAGAATATAAGACCCCACTGTAGAGCTCCTACTCCTGCTTGGGATCTCAATTTTGTGTTGGAAAAACTTACTCTACAACCTTTTGAGCCTGCAGCTACTGCTGAATTGAAATATTTGTCATGGAAGACTGCTTTTCTGTTGGCTATTACTTCTGCAAGAAGGGTGTCTGAGTTGCAGGCCCTTATGGCAGTAGAGCCCTTTTGATTTTCCATAAGGACAGGGTATCATTACGTACTAATCCTTCCTTTATGCCTAAGGTGGTTTCTAGTGTGGCTTTAAACCAAACTATTCATTTGCCTACTTTTTGCAGATCCTCAAAATAAAGGGGAAAAGATTTTGCACACTTTAGATGTACACAGGCAATTGCTATTATTTGAGCAGGACTAAGACTTTTAGGCAGTCTCAGCAGTTACTTGTTTCTTTTGCTTTTGAGTTCACAGGGCAAGCCTGTGTCAAAACAAACTATTTCTAGGTGGATTGGCTTTTGCATTGCATTTTGTTATTCCCATCATGGCAAAGAGGTTCCAGCTGGGATTAGGCCTCATTCCACTAGGGCTACTGCCACTTCAACGGCATTTCTAAGGGGGGTGGCAACTAATGATATTCTGGAAGCAGCTACTTGGAGTTCAGTGCATACTTTCTCTAGGCATTATCACCTGCCTATATACTCTAAGACTAGGGCTGGTTTTGCCACTGCTGTTTTACAAGGCATGTTGTCAGCTCCTGCTACTTTATAATTTGCCAGCCTCCTTACCTCTGCTTTGGGATTCTACCTAGTCAGGACTGCAGCAAGGAAGACGAAGAACATAGTACAGTTTTGTACCTACCATAAATGTAGATGTTCGGGGCTTCCCTTGCTGCAGTCCAATTTACCCTCCCGCCTTCCCTCTGTGTTTCAGGGTGGTTGTGTAGGTGAGTTTTCATGCTTATATTTTTTGTATATATTGTTGTATATATTGTACATGTTTTTTGGTGCAGGTTGTTTTTGGGACTTGTCTTTTTGGGTCTTCTGACATCTGGGGCAAGAAAAGACTGAGGAAATGACGTCGGTCATGCGCATTAGTACCCTGACGTACGGACGTCAGTCTAAGGCGCCATGACCGACGTCAGCCTTATACTCTGGTATTCGGGCCGACGGGGACGCGGACTATACCCAATAGTCAGGACTGCAGCAAGGGAATCCTCGAACATCTACATTTATGGTAGGTACAAAACTGTACTTTCTCAGTGAGGCGCTTTCGCAGCCCCTGACACCCGCTACTTTAGAGTCGCAGGCCGCTACCGACTCCCACGCGGAGTCGGCCATGCCGCTGGAAACTCAAGGTACTGGAGCCTTGGATACTATTCCTTCAGATGGGTCCAGAGCCGCTGAGCAGGTACCGGCTTCTGAGGGTGCATTCAGACCTAAACATCTTTATATTAAACCGACTTCAGCTTCAAAGGCAAAGACTAAAGTACCTTCTAAAGCAAAGAAACAAACTCGAGAGTCACGTGGTCAGGCCTCTATGCTCAAAAAACAGATGCTCAAAATGGCCGAATTCTTGATTACCTTGATCAGGGGTTCCCATCCCCCTCCTGATAAGAGGCCTAGGCAAAGAGACTGACTATAAATCTTCAGATCAGGTTTCCATTTCTTCTGATTCCTCTTCTGATAAGGAATATTCTCTTCCCCCCATGAAGATTCTGATGTTGAAGAATCTATACCTTCAGTTTCTCCACCAGAGGACTATTCTTTTGGGGAAACCTTGCATACCATGAGGGAGCATTTCCACTGGGAGAGCCAAGATTTTTCAGAATCTAAAAAGAGACTCGGGGATTTCCTTTTACTACCTCAACACAGGCCTCTAGCCATTCACTTGTGTTAGACATTGTAGACTATGTGTTTTCAGAGTCTAGTCTTACCCCTGACTCCTTACCTCCAGCTCCTGTTAAGCCTGACAGATATTACAGGGTTCCTGACTCATAAATTCCTTTTTAAAAACCCTGCTGCAGACCCAGAAACTATTTCACAGGGTCCCAAAGGAGTTAAGGTTTCCGCTGCAAAAAACCCTACCCCCTCTGACAGAGATTCTAGGGCACTGGATAGATGGGGAAAAAAGGTATACACATCTGCCACCTTGGCTATAAGGGCCTTAAACTGTGAGTTTCATATGCTCAAATATCAGCAACGTGTCATGGCATTGCTTAAACAGAAAAGGTTATTAAACTCTGAATGTGCAGAAAACAAGGAAATGCAGGATTTATTGCATGCAGCTGAACAAGTTGGAAAGCATACTTTGCAATGTGGTTTTGATTCTTTGGAGGCCCCCTGCAGGGCCGCAGTTACGGGTTCTGTAATTAGGAGGCATGCTTGGTTAAAGGAACAAAATCTGCCTGATCATGTCAAAGCTAAATTATTAGATGCACCTTTACAGCATGATACTTTATTTGGTGTTAAGGCAGAAGAGGTGTTAAAGAAAATGGAGGACAAAGCTAAATCTATGCAAACTGTCAAAGATTTTTTACAAGTACAGCCACCTGGGCTTAGTAGACACTGGCCAACAAAGAATCGGTCCTTTCCTGTGTCAGACAGACCTCACAGGGGCAGACCCAGACACCCTAGAGGCAAATCCCAGGCGCAAGGTTCATACAGGTCAAAGCAATGGGGTTCCTCTACCTCCAAAGTTGGAGAAGACGAATCTCAACCATACAGGAAACAGTCCCAATGACTTCCTCCTGCCTGCACCAAGCACTTATCTCCTGGCAGCACCCTTAGGGGGAAAATTGGCACATCATAACCCAGGACAAGTGGGTTTGAAATATTGTGTCACAAGGCTACAAGTTCTATTTCCATACCCTGCCAAAGGCAAACGGCTGGCCAGATCTGCCAAAAAATCAATAGGCAGAGGCACAAAAACAATTCTCATCCCTCATGGACATGGGAGCAATTCAACAAGTACCAGAGCAAGAGCAGGGACAAGGATTTTACTCAAGACTGTTCTTGGTACCCAGAAAGGACAAGGCCTGGAGGCCAATACTGGTCCTATCTATTCTGAACACATTCCTGGATATACCAAAATTCAAGATGTTGACTTTGCGGCAGCTTCTGCCCATGCTGGGCAAGAACGCTTGGCTTGTGACTTTAGACCTAAAAGAGGCATACCTGCATGTCCCAGTCAGACAAATATGCAGAAGATACCTCAGATTCAAGGCTGGCTCAATGCATTACCAATTCTCTGCTCTGCCCTTTGGCTTATCTGCTGCGCCCAGGGTCTTTACAAAGTGCCTGGCACCAGTAATTGCATTTTGCAGACAGAGGAATACAAATATATCCTTACTTGGACAACTGTTTAATTCAAGCAGAGAACAACGACATTCTTCTACAGCATCTGGCGTTTGTAAAAAGACTTCTAACATGTCTAGGGTACACAGTCAACAAAAAGAAATCAAAACTAGTACCCTCTCAAGAGATAATATTCCTGGGTGAAAGCTTAAATACAACTGCCCAAATGGCTTATCTTAGCCATACAAACAAAGGCAACTGACTACCTATTTCAAAATGTTGGCAACAAAGGCCCAGTTATCTGCAAGAAAAATTCTGCAGGCTTTGGGCTTCATGGCATCATGCATCCTACTAATTCCATATGCAAGACTGCATATGAGGAAACTACAATCGTACCTAAAAAGTGTTTGGACTCAACATTGCTACAGCCTGGAAACAATCATTACTCTCATTCCCTGCCTGCAACAGGAGTATATGCCTTTCCCCCACTGCCTCTCTTACCCAAGGTACTACTAAATGTCAGACAGGAGAAGCTAAAGATGATACTAATTGCCCCAGACTGGCCCCGCCAGTACTGGTATCCAATACTGAGGAACTTGTCTCAATGCCCAGCTTGGACCTTACCTCAAATACCTCATCTACTGTCCCAGCAAAACAATCAGATCCTGCACAGCCAACTCGGGACTTTAAACCTGGCAGCATGGCGGATAATGTAGTCATCCAAAACACTCCTCTCAGTAAAGCTGTGATGGATGTCATTTTGGAAGGCAGAAGGCCTAGTACTAGAAAATCTTACGCTGGAAAATGGAAGAAATTCTGTGCTTGGAACCAGGCACAAGGGACTGATACAGCTGTGCCAAACATTTCTCAGATTTTACAATACTTAACTGAGATGCTGGACAAAGGCCTATCTTTTTCATCTATTAAAATCCACGCTTCTGCCATTTCGGCTCACTACAGTACAGAGCCAGCAATATTAAAGCAGTACCTCAGAGGGGCCAAAAATGTAAGGCCTCCAAGGAGATCACCAATGCCTGCATGGGACCTCAACTATGTCTTGGAAAAACTCACCCTGCCTCCTTTTGAGCCAGCTGCTACTGCTGATATAAAGTTTTTATCTTGGAAAACAACTCTGCTCCTAGCAATATCCTCTGCAAGATGAGTTTCAGAGCTACAGGCACTCATGGCTGTGGAACCTTTTATCATTTTTTTTGTCCAGACAGGGTCTCTCTGAGGCAAACCCAACATTTATGCATAAGGTGGTGTCCAATGTGGCTCTTAACCAAACTATTCATCTGCCAACCTTTTATCCAAATCCGCAGAACAAGGGGGAGAGAATTCTGCATTCTTTGGACGTACACAGACAGCTTAGATTCTACTTGGACAGAACCAAAGGTTTCAGAAAGACAGACCAATTACTAGTGGCATAAGATGCAGGATCACAAGGAAAGGCCATCTCAAAGCAGACCGTTTCAAAGTGGATAGGCCACTGCATTCGTTTCTGCTACTTACACCATGGCAAACCAGTGCCCAAGGGAATTAAACCACATTCAACCAGAGCTGCAGCCACTTCAGCAACCTTTCTTAGGGGAGCACCAACCAAAGACAATTTAGAGGCTGCTACTTGGAGTTCAGTGCACACTTTTACAAAGCACTATCATCTACCACTCTACTCTAAATCCAGGGCAGGCTTTACATATTTAGATTCATTGCTCTATGTGTTTGTATACCATGCTTTAAAAATGAGACAAAAATAAACACAAAACATAGTACAGTTTGTAATTAAAAATTTTTTTTAAAATTAAAACAATTTTTTAGAACCACCCCCGGGGAACAACAGGGGAGTAAAAGGAAATTTTTTTCATAGAGAAAAATAAAAAAAAAAAAAAAAAGAAAAATTAATTTTAAAATAAATATTAATAAATTTTTTAAAAATAAAAAAAAGATATAATTATATATTTTTTTATTGTTTTGGATATAAATATTTATATATATTTTTTATAATTAAGGGTTATTATTAAAAATTTATAATGGTGGTATTATATATAAAGTTTGAAAATATATTTTATTATATTATTTGGGGATATAATATAATTTTTTATTTATAATTTATAAGAAGATGTGTTTAAAAATTAATTAAATTTTTTAAAAAATTTAAATTATTTTTATTTTTTTTTTTTTTTATAATAAATTTTAAAGTTTTTTTAAAAATTTTTAGTAAATTTAAATTAATTTTTTATAGATGGGATATTTTTTATTAAAAGTATTGGGAAAAAAATTTTAATTTTTTATTGTTTTTATAAGAATAAATAATTATTTTTAAAATTGTTATAAGTTTGGTATTTAAAAAAAAAAAAAAAATTAAAATTGTTAAAAAAATTAATATTTAAAATAAATATAATTTAAAAAATTTTAAAAAATTTTTATAATTTTAAATTTTATTTTATTAAATTAATATGTGGTTGTTTGTGAAAATTATTTTTTTTTATTTTTTTTAAATTAATTTATAAAAAAATTTTTTATTTTTATATTAATTTATTAAGGGGTTTTGAAAAAATATTTTAAAATTAGTGTTTTGGATTTAAAAATTTAATTTTTGTTATTTTTTATTTAAAAATATAATAAATTTTTAATATTGGTGTGTTTTTATTAAAATTAAATTTAATTTTTATTTTTGTGGTGTTAATTTATTTTTAAATATAATTTAATTTATTTTAATTTTAATTTTTAATATAAATTATTTTTTAATAATTATATTTTAATTTTTATTATATATCTTAATAATTTAATTTTAAAATTTTCATTTCATATTCAAAAAAACTAAATAAAAAGGGTTTTAAGACTTTCCAAAAAAAAAAAAAAAAAAAAAAAAAAAAAAAAAAAAAAAAAAAAAAAAAAAAAAAAAAAAAAAAAAAAAAAAAAAAAAAAAAAAAAAAAAAAAAAAAAAAAAAAAAAAAAAAAAAAAAAAAAAAAAAAAAAAAAAAAAAAAAAAAAAAAAAAAAAAAAAAAAAAAAAAAAAAAAAAAAAAAAAAAAAAAAAAAAAAAAAAAAAAAAAAAAAAAAATTTTTTTTTTTTTTTTTTTTTTTTTTTTTTTTTTTTTTTTTTTTTTTTTTTTTTTTTTTTTTTTTTTTTTTTTTTTTTTTTTTTTTTTTTTTTTTTTTTTTTTTTTTTTTTTTTTTTTTTTTTTTTTTTTTTTTTTTTTTTTTTTTTTTTTTTTTTTTTTTTTTTTTTTTTTTTTTTTTTTTTTTTTTTTTTTTTTTTTTTTTTTTTTTTTTTTTTTTTTTTTTTTTTTTTTTTTTTTTTTTTTTTTTTTTTTTTTTTAAAGTTTGGGGTTTGGAACAAAAAAATTTTAACTGCCCCTTTTTTATTTTTTTTTTTTTAAAAGGCTTCTGTTTTATTTAAATAGGACGTAAAATGGGAAAAGGGGGTTTATTTTTTTGTTCCCTTTGGTTTTTTTACACCCGAATTTTCAAAATTTAGGGTTTCAGATTATCATATTTAGTAGACTGGGAGCTCACCTTGTTTCCCATAGTACATGAGTAGTGTGGTTCCCCCAAAAGAAGGTCATTATATATCCAGTATTTGGGGATGAAAGCAAGGTTCCTGATCATAAGAACCTTGGAAAAGTAATGATGTTGTATCCCTTGCTCGTCTAGTCAGACAAGCATTTGGTCATGTGGTACCCAAACAAACAAAAGGGAGAAAAGTTATATCCACCCTGTTCAGGAAAGCCACGCTCATCTAGTAGTAAACCATAGACCAGGGGTATCACTGTTAAAGCAGTTAATATCCCTGGAAAAGAAAATTTGATGAGTACTCTTAACCATTCTTCATTTGTCCACTGGTACTGCAAATTCAAAAGTCATGCCTGATCACATGTTCTGCCTGAGAGAATGTAGTTCTTCTCTTCTGCTCATTTTAGCAGAGCAGGTGTAAGCTGGGGTGGACACAGTCTGACTTCAGTGGCACAGCATGGGATTCTCCTTGTATGCATTTCCAGTGATTACACTTCCCATTACAAAGTTCATTGAAGAAAGAGCAAAATTCATCCACCTGCTCAATGTCAGTGTTTCAGACTCAAAGGCCCTCATCAGTTTCAAAACACTCCTGATCCAGGATGTGGCTGCTCCCACTTTTGGGTTATCTGGTTCTTGATGTAGAAAACTTGATTCCACGACATATTGTTGACTGGGGTCCTAAGTTATTGAGGCTGTTGGGAAGTCAGGCCTAGGTCCCCTTGTGGAAACAGTGGTAAATTTGGGTGAAGCTGCATCCTGCATGTTATCTTGATGAAGCTCAGACAACTTTAGAACTAGGGTCTCCATTTTTTCTGTGAGCATCATGCATATGTCAGCTGTTTCTGCACATCTTGATCTTGTGGAAAATGGGACTGTGTCCCAGCATTCGATGCTCCCAGACAGTACCTTAAAGGAGTGGTGCACCTTTGTCCTCCTTTTAACTCATTACATCTGAGTGATGCCTCTAGACATCTGCTGTTAACTCCTACTGATACCTCTAGGCATCAAATGTTACTTGTTGATGTTTGCATCAATAATTCCAAAACCATGCTGTACAAGGTTTTAAAAGACTTCATTATAAAGTTTACACGATGACAAACTCAACTGCATTAATATTTGAGCTCTGTTTAGTGCAGGTAAATAGACGTTAACTGTAGTATTAGTTCTGGTTTAAGCACTTGGGCTTCAGGCCAGTTATTTTACATTAAGAAAGTTTGTGGTCTGCACTCTTGTGGGAGGAGAGAGCCTGACTCCGCCTTCTGAGCTGGGAATTTCTGGTTAAAGGTTTATAGTGCCTGCATATTTGAATGGTTTCTTACTGAAATTGGTGCGTCTTGTTTGCTGTAGCATAGATTAGATCCAGGCCTGTTGAATCCAGCTTTGTTTGTATAATTTGAGCACTAATCCAGGCCTTTTTAAAAGTATTCAATTGTATTTATTACTGCTTGGTAGTAACCTGATTAAAGTGTAGCTACTTCCATTCTGGGCCTTTTGGTTTAAGCACTTGGGCTTCAGACCAGTTGTTTTACATTAAGAAGGTTTGTGGTCTGCAATCTGTTGTGGCAGTGATAGGTAGCTTACATCCTCTAAGTTAACTGCTGATTGAAGGCTCAGTGTCTGTTATTCTGGGGTAGGCAAGTGTATTAGTTCTGGTTTAAGTATTTGGGCTGCAGGCCAGTCATTATTTACATTAAGAAGGGCCGTGGTCTGCACTCTTGTGTGAGGAGAGGCTGGACTCTGCCCTTCTGAGCTGGGAATTTCTGGTTAGATACTTATAGTGCCTGCATACATGAGCTGTTTCTTACCGAAATTGGTGTGCCTTGTTTTGCTATCGCATAAACTAGATTCAGGCCTGCTGAATCTAGCTTTGTTTGTATAACTTGAGCACTAATCCAGGCCTTCTTTTTTGGAGAAGGTTCCCTTGCACCCAAGTGGCAGGAGTGTGCAGTTAGAACATGTCTGATTGAAAACTACAGGAACAGGGCTCAGTTTTGAGATTTTTTTACTGGTTAATTGGGGAATTTTTTTAAAAGCCTTTTCTGATTGCTTGTAGTCATCTAAAGTTGTTCTAAGTGTATTTTTACTGTTTGTAGTCGTTTAAAGCTGTTTTAAGTTTATTTTTTTTTACTGTTTTTGCCTTATCTTTTCAAAAACAATTTTTCCTTGTTTCCCACTTTTCTAAGCTAGTATAATCCAGTGTTTAGGCTAGTGCTGAATTCAGGGCTCAAAGTGTTGTAGTGCTCTCTGAGCTTTTCCGCTCCATACCTTACTTGGATAGAAGGAGGTTTCTCTGTTCACCTGTGAGAGAGGGAGCTTTGAGCAACCATCTGTCCCTGGAGGAGTGGTTCCAGCCCAGAAGTTAGCAGTGTATAGGCCATTTTGGGCTAATTTCTATCTCTTTCATTTCCCTGCTGTAAAAAACGCTTTTGCACAGTTTTGCACATCCTGGCAGCCAGTTAGCTAGGGCTAAATTATTCCTGGCTCCACCAAGTCTCCTCTTCAGTTTTTCCCTTTGAAAGTAGCCCCAACTCTCAACCTGCTAGCACCTTAAAAGCACCCTACAGTCCAGCACTTGCTCAGACCTAATAGCAAGCACCTTAATATACCCCTGACACTTGATTGCCCAGCAGGGCAAGGCTCATTATTCACCCCCTCACCAACCAAGCAGCTCACCCTACTATTCAGGCATGACCAAAGGGCAATTTCAGGTATACTCTTCAGTCCAGCTGGTGAACCTGAGTATCCTGAGGCAATGTTGCAACTGCCTTGTACACAGACAACCTTCTCCTCCTACCACAAAACATTAACATATGTGAGAGATGCAATTATATAGCTAAATTGGAGGCTAAGGTCTCTCCACCCAAGACTGGAACAGGCAGTCATAAGGAGAAGGTTAACACTTGCACCACACCTCCAGCCTCACATAGACATACTAAACCAGCACTGGCAAACAATACACATTAATACACAAAGTCATATTTGAAGGCTCAAAGTAAAAACCTGCAAAAGCATCAGAGACCTCCAAAGCAGACACCCAAAAAACCTGCACCTCCCATCACAAACCAGACAACACATAAAACACAAAATCAGTGTGCTGCACAATCACAGCCCTTAAGGCAAAATAACATACCTAACACACTAGTAATAGGCGACTCTATAGTCAGGCACACCGACATCCCACTCACTAGGCTGGACAAGGTTACTGTTAGATTCCTGTCGGGAGCCAGAATCCGCCACATAACACAAGCACTCAGGTCACTCCAGAACAAGTACTAGCCATGACTCTGTCATTGTTCATGTTGGTGTGAATGACCTGAGGCGTACCTCCCTGGACTACATGAAAAGAGACATGGAAGAGCTCTCTGATCATGCAGCTCAGGCGGGTATGACCCTGACCCTGAGTAGCATCCTGCCCTCACCAAGAATGATACTGCAGTGTAAAGAAAAAATGATCAATTTCAACAATTGGCTAAGCTTCTGGTGTCCTTCAAAGGGGATCCGTTGTCTGTCAGCCTGGGACAGCATGCTTGACAAGCCTTGTTGCTTCACAAAAGACGGCTTGCACCTGTCACCCTAGGCTTTCAAATACTGGCCAAGGCTCTTGCTGCCCCCATAGTGCCTTTTTTAGGCAAAGCTCAAAAGTTAAACCCACCTCCATAAACAGCACAAATAAAAAAATGGTTATGCTACTCAACGCCAGGAGTTTAAATCTCAAAATGCACACGTCACTGCTAACTCCTCAGTATGGAGAACGTTACATCTCGTGCAGTAACTGAAACCTGTCTAAGACTCCACAGAGCACCCCAGCACTACTAAGCTACAACTTCATAATTACTACTATTTCGCCACAGAATATGGACCAAACAGAAGTAGAGGGGTATCCATATTCATCAAGGATACCTACACCTTCAGGTTAGTGGAGCAGCATGATACCTCTGAGCTCATCCATGTGCAACCAACTCATACCACACATTTCGGCCACAGAACATGGACCGAAACAGAAAAGGAGGGGGGGTGTATCCATATTCATCAAGGATACCTACACCTTCAGGTTAGTGGCGCAGCATGATACCTCTGAGCTCATCCATGTGCAACCAACATCGGGAAAATCTGCAGTGCAAATTGTGGCCTGCTACAGATCACCCTCCATGACCCAGGACCACCACTGTACCTTTCTGGAGACACTGGAAAGCATGACGGTCCCACCGGAACACCTGATATTGGGCCATTTCAATTACCCTACCTTTTAACTGGGAAAACTTTCACTAAGTAATAAACTCCCAGGTCCAGCGCTTCCTGGAATTTATCAACTCAAATGCCCTGGATCAGCTGGTAAACTCCCCTACCAGAGGTGAAAACATATTGGACCTGGTCATCACCAACATGGGTGACAGGCTGCCGCGCACTTCGGAGGTCAACCCATCACTGGTTAGACTCAGACCATAAACTAATCAACTCTGGATGATCCACACCTCACACCAGCACCCCAACCAAGGAAACCACAGTGAAAAACTTTTCTATAGCAAGCTTCAACCTTACTTAAGATAGAGGTGGTAAGTTTCTTTGGCTACAGCCTCCACGCTAAACTCTCCTAAGAGAAGGAAACCAGTCTAGTGGACCCCTGCCATAAACAGGCTATACAAAAGAGGAGGAAACTAGTTCAGAAAAAAGCAAATCCCAAGAAGGGAAAGACATCCCTGATCAGTATCGGTAAGAAACTAAGGTCCCTCTATAAAAATTATCCAAGGCTAACTTCGAAAAGAAAAATAGTTTCACTATCAGCCTCCCATAAGCCTGACTAGCCTGGTCTGGTAAGAAGCTATGGAGCGCATCATCATGGAACTCATTAACAAAGACATTGGGAACCTCCAAACACTTGACCCAAACCAGTTCGGCTTTGTTAAGGGCAGATCATGCCTACTAAACCTGGTTGACTTCTTCGAGACTGTCACCAAGGTCATAGATGAGGGGAATGTGGTTCACACACCCTACCTTGACCTCGCCAAGGGCTTTTGACACCATTCCCCACTCGGGAATTATAGAAAAACTCACCAGCCTGAACATAAACCCCTACGTCACGAGATGGGTTGCCAGCTGGCTTACAGGACAGAACTCATTAATTGTAAGAAGAAGCGGGCTCCAGGTCCAACACTAAACCAGTCACAAGTGGTGTCCCACACAACGCCGGGTCCTGGGACCCCTACTGTTCAGCATATACTTCAGAAGTACAGGCAAACACAGGAGGGACTATGGCTAACCAAGTTCACCGGGTGACTGCAAACTGGGAGCCATAATTGACTCTCCTCGGGCTGACACGGACTTTCTTCAAAAGGACTCATTACTGAGACGACACCCAGTGTCAAAGTCATGGTCTCAAGCTAAATGCCAAAATGCATAGTCAAACCGCTTGGGAAAACAAAACACCCATGAATTAATACATAGGTGGCAGCCCCCTTAATACAGAAGAAGTAATAAGAGATCTGGGACCCAGGTAGATAGTAATCTCCTTTGACACAATCATATTGCTAAAGTAGTTAGGAAATCCTTCTATGTAGCCCATCTAATTACTAAAAGGGTTCGATCTAGAAATAAAGAGGCTATAGTGCCCTCTACTGCCACTCATCAGACCCATCATAGATAGGAGTACAATGCCCCATTTGGGATGTACTCTCACAAGACACTTCCCAACAGCTGGAAAGACCACAAAAGTACTCTTACTTAAGAGGATTACTTGGCCTCAAACATATGTCCTATGCAGCCCGACTGAAAACTCCAGCTGTACTCTCAGTGGCATTCACCGGGAGGTGATTCTGCCTGATTCTTACAAAGCCATGTCCAACTCAGAATTGATGGACATGTTCACCTAAAAGAAATCCAAGTCAATATGCAGCTATCACTAAAGTGAGGTAAACCTCACCACAACATTAAATAGAACATGCTGGAGGGATAGATTCCTGTCACAGAGACTCCCCCCATGCCTTGGAACAAAAATTCCTAACTACATTAGGCAGAGCTCCTCACTAACACCTTCAAGAGAAACCTTGACGAGTGGATGGGTAACAGAAAAATACACCCCTGGTATCACTTCATTGGCTCTTCTTGACAGAGTACCAGTTAATTAATCAATGGGCGGCGAAAAGCTGATCCTGGCTAGGCTTATAAATGCCCTCGGCAGATAGCCTAGTACCTACTCTGTGTCTCAGTTTTATGATATTAATGTATATATATATATATATATATTTTTTTTCACATTTTTCTGAATATCTCAACAACCAAGTAACACAGACAGAAATCATCAGCCTCATATGAAAGCTCCCAGCTAGATGAATAAAATGTTGCTGACATTGTCTCACCTGTGTCAGGACTTCTGGTTGCAGACCATTCTGTGTCAGAAGTCCTGCTGGCTCAGTACCAGCTTCTTAACCTAAAAGGTGTTATCCAGTTTATACTGGACTTGAAATAAAAGAAACCAGTATTATCGGTATCTCTTTCTAATTCTGAAGAAGACCGTGTAGAGATTAATCCCATCTTGTCAGGACTTCTGGTTGCAGATCCTGCTGGCTCAGTACCAGCTTCTTAACCTAAAAGGTGTTATCCAGTTTATACTGGACTTGAAATAAAAGAAACCAATATTATCGGTATCTCTTTCTAATTCTGAAGAAGGCCGTGTAGAGATTAATCCCATCTTGGACCTCTGACTTCAGCAGGTACTGAGTACATCAAGTTCTGGAATGTTGTACTGCATTCCTTGATGATCCGCTTAATTTCAAAAGTAAATGATACTGCTGTATCGTAATGTGTTCTACTTGACGATCATTGTTTTGGATCTGCACAGAAGATTTGTGAATTTTTCTGTTCTGCTTTGCTTTTAGTACAGAATGCTGCCATTTGCTTATCCCATATTCCCAGAATATTTAGCTGAGGTTTGGTGGTAATGGCAGAGACCTTTACAGAAGGGTATCCTTGTTGTCTTCCATGTACCAATATGGCTGGTCATTGGTAGCTTTGAGCAGCTTCCCAGCCAGAGGTCTTCAGCTGGGCTTTGTTTTGTTCACTTCTTAGAACAAGCACTTGTTTCTAGTAGATGTTATCTTTGCTACCAATATAGAGGATTTCCTTCATCACTATGTAACTGAACTCTGTCCATTGTCAGTTTCTTTGCTTTTCAGCGTGATATGGTCCAAGACAAGGCCCTTGACCTCCTAGGTAAGGCAGCAAAAATCAGATAGCTTAACTTGTGTCACTGTAATGTGCTTATTGCATGTGTTGGAGTTAGTCTGTATTGTACCCCCAGATGCAGCAGCATGTAAAAATGGTTCTGTGGGCAGTTTGTTTTCATTGTTTGCTTTCATTCTCCAAAGTGCTGCCTGCCCCAGATCCTTTGTCATTGCTGTGTGGGCTGATAGATGTGTCCCTACTAGCCAGGGATGGCTTTCCGTCTTTAAGAGGTGGCCTATCAGAGATTTTATGACGGGACTCATACCTTTGTTTATCAACCCTTGTCTAGTAGAAATTGAAAATAAATTGTGAAAATGCTGCTTCACATGAGTCTTTTAAGACTAGGATTGTTCTCCTTTGCCTTGTAGCCACTGAAGATCCTGTTGAAAGTAGAGTCTGTAATTAGAGTCACTGTCAGGAGGTGATTTAGTGTCCAAACAAGCAGGTGGACATTTGTGCTTCTAAGCTTACTTTGCTGTGAAGTCATGAGGACGCAGCTGAGTTTTCTGACTAAGATGGACCCCTCATAGCGGTCACATTTTGGAGAAGAGTATCATGATGACAGGTCCTTGCCTTTGGAATTGCATCTTGGATAAGCTGCCTATAGAGGGACTCTTGAATGGGACACCCTGAGAGTTAACCCTTTGCCATAAAAAAGAACATCTGATCTTCCTAAATTCTACTTTTATCAGTATAGAGAGGCATGATCGTGGATGAATTTTCTGTGGATGAGAGAGAGGAAGTGCCATGTATGCCCCCTTTTAATATAAACCCTCTCACAGAATGGCAAAAGAAAAACTTAAAACTCAATGCATGCCACTTTGTATACATTTTATTGCTTAGGTAAGTACGCTGTCAGCAGATTTGTAAGACTTTTTACTTCAGGATTAGGGCAAATATTTGCCAGTACGAGGTTCTGGGACTGATTATTCTCCTACTTTGAGGTATATTGGTTTAAGCATGGGGTGTGGAGGGTGCAGAAAAGTCTCGCAGAACTGTTTTGTTTGTATGGAGCAAATTCAAAAATTTGCTCTTCAGGAACAAACTCAATTTTTTTTTCTGGATTTTGGGACTAAGCACTTGATTGAGCCCTTGTCATCAGAAATCATTTTGATCAGTGTCTGGACATAGTTCCGGCCAGCTACATGTGGAGTCGCTCTTGCCTTTGCTCTTTCAATGTAATTCACTTCTCCCATAGGTCTGTCGTATGGAAATTTCCATGTCCTGTGGCCACCAGGTAGCCTTCAAAATAGCTCTATATAATACTGCAAAGTGAAAAAGTCTTAATTTGAGGTGCAGTTTATTTCCTCGAGAGGCAATTTCCTTCATTTTAGGTTGTTATTGATTTACCTTCAGTTTTGACCTGTATTCCATAGTCATAATACATGTCTGTCATCTTGATACATCTTGACCTTTGTGCTCAGTACATGGTAGTTGAGCATTTATCAAGTGTAGTGCTCTTCTCCTCCTTCGGGTTCACTGATCATTAGTCCACCCTTTGAGCTTGCTGTCTTGGCAGAGACTTGAAGTTTGTTGGACAGCCTTGTTTGTAGTGGCTGTGTACATCTTGTATGGATTTCAGAGTTGAAGGGCCTCTGGGGCTGCTTGACATGGTCAACTTTGCTGGCAGCTAACACTTCACTGCACCATACTACTGAGTAAAACTTCCAACTATAATACAGTCATTGTATATGATTATGTGCATACCACACTATATGTGCTACTACTTCAATACTGCTTTATGCATAGGGAAGAAAGTTACTTCAATTTTTACTTCAGTGACCTTCCAGCAGAAGTCTGTGCATTTCTCTGGAGGATAACCTTGTTAGTTTTATGAGTGGTATATAACTTCCATATAGATCACATGCAGTGCACATTTACAAAGTCTGGGGGTGGGGTGTTGCCATGGTATCAGTGCTCACATAGCCAAGAAAAGACTCCCTACAACCCTTCCTGGCCAGGTATTACTCAATTATCTCAGTTTTGGAATCTAGATTATGAAATTTGTATGATAGTTAGGGTGATGCATATTTAGATCCCTGCTGAATCAACAATCATAATGACAGACATTTCTTGTAGGTACTCTCAAGAGCCATAGCAGTGACATCCTGCACGACTGTGACAGTTTACCCACAGGCTTAGGAAAGTCATCCAGGAGAATATTACAAACCAGTTAAACCTGATGCTGCACCAATGATTCATGCTCAGAAAAAATTACACTGATACTGGAAGCAAAGCGTAGGAACTGAAGATAGTAGACTTCCAGGTGCAATTGAAATCAACATAATTCAAAATAGTATGGTTACTTTTGTAAAGGCCAAATTCACATGCATTTCGATCCACAATGTATTATTAAAAGTGATTTTAAGGCATTGCCCCTTTTTATATTTAAAAGAACCAGTTTCAAGTATGCAAATGCTATCCAGTCTCCACTGGTGAAGGCGAGATAGACAACAACATAAAGAAGTTATGTTCTTACCATAACGCTCCATGTTAGTTGTCTTCTTCTCGCTTCTTCTTTATGCCCCACCCTCCTGCCCCCTGGCCTGGACAGACCTAGAGGAGTTGTGATTGTGACCTCTCTTTCTACCACCTCTGTACTTTTAGGTATATGCTCTGCTGTGCATATTTCCTGGATCAGGATGTAGGTCACCCTTCTCTTCTCCCTTATTTATAGAGGTGGACTTTGTTACTAATTATTCTATTACTATTATAGGCTGGGCCTAGCTTACAAACGAGATCTGAGGTAACTCACGCCTAGCATTGTGGGATATAAGGGGAGCCTCGTGCCGGTGGAACCAACTCTCGAGCTTTTAGAGTGGCCGAGTGGAGCCGAGGTCGGCTCCGAACCCATCCAGCAAGAAGAAGGCGAGAAGAAGACAACTAACATGGAACGTTATGGTAAGAACATAACTTCTTTTTATCGGTATCTCTTTCTAATTCTGAAGAAGACCGTGTAGAGATTAATCCCATCTTGGACCTCTGACTTCAGCAGGTACTGAGTACATCAAGTTCTGGAATGTTGTACTGCATTCCTTGATGATCCGTTTAATTTCAAAAGTAAATGATACTGCTGTACGTAATGTGTTCTTACTTGACGCATCATTGTTTTGGATCTGCACAGAAGATTTGTGAATTTTTCTCTGTTCTGCTTTGCTTTTAGTACAGAATGCTGCAATTTGGCTTATCCCATATTCCCAGAATATTTAGTTGAGGTTTGGTGGTAATGGCAGAGACCTTTACAGAAGGGTATCCTTGTTGTGTTTCCATACCAATATGGCTGGTCATTGCTGGCTTCTTTGAGCAGCTTCCAGCCAGAGGTCTTCAGCTGGGCTTTGTTTGTCTACTTTTCTTAGAACAAGTGACTATACTTAGTAGATGTTATCTTTGCTACCAATATAGAGGATTTCCTTCATCACTATGTAACTGAACTCTGTCCACTGTCAGTTTCGTTTTCAAGGATAGGGTCCAAAAGACTATGGCCTTGACCTCCTAGGTAAGGCAGCAAAATCAGATAGCTTAACTTGTGTCACTGTAATGTGCTTATTGCATTTGTTGGAGTTAGTCTGTATTGTACCCCCAGATGCATCAGCATGTAAAAATGGTTCTGTGGGCAGTTTGTTTTCATTGTTTGCTTTCATTCTCCATGCAGTGCTGCCTGTCTCAGATCCTTGTCATTGCTGTGTGGGCTGATAGATGTGTCCCTACTAGCCGAGGGATGGCTTTCCGTTTTTAAGAGGTGGCTCATCAGAGATTTTATGACGGGACTCACCTTGTTTATCAACCCTTGTCTAGTAGAAATTGAAAATAAATTGTGAAATGCTGCTTCACATGAGTCTTTTAAGACTAGGATTGTTCTCTTTGCCTTGTAGCCACTGAAGATCCTGTTGAAAGTAGAGTCTGTAATTAGAGTCACTGTCAGGAGGTGATTTAGTGTCCAAACAAGCAGGTGACATTTGTGCTTCTGCTTACTTTGCTGTGAAGTCATGAGGACGTGGCATTGAGTTTTCCACTAAGATGGACCCTCATAGCGGGTCACATTTTGGAGAAGAGTATCATGATGACAGGTCCTGCCTTGGAATTGCATCTTGGGATAAGCTGCCTATAGAGGGACTTCTGAATGGGACACCCTGGAGAGTTAACCTCTTTGCCATAAAAGAACATCTGGATCTTCCCAAATTCTACTTTATCAGTATAGAGAGGCATGGACGGTGGATGAATTTTCTGTGGATGAGAGAGGAAGTGCCATGTATGCCCCTTAATATAAAACCTCTCACAGAATGGCAAAAAGAAAACTTAAAACTCACGCATGCCACTTTGTATACATTTTATTGCTTAGGTAAGTAATGCTGTCAGCAGATTTGTAAGACTTTTTACTTCAGGATTAGGGCAAATATTTGCCAGTAATGAGGTTCTGGGATCAGATTATTCTCCCTACTTTGAGGTATATTGGTTTAAGCATGGGGTGTGGAGGGTGCAGAAAAGTCCTTGCAGAACTGTTTTGTTTGTATGGGAGCAAATTCAAAAATTTGCTCTTCAGGGAACAAACTCAATTTTTTTTCTGATTTTTGGGACCAAGCACTTCTGATTGAGCCCTTGTCATCAGAAATCATTTTGATCAGTGTCTGACATAGTTCCAGTCAGCTACATGTGGAGTCGTCTCTGTCTTAAGAGTTTGCTCTTTCACGTAATTCACTTCTCCCATAGGTTTGTCGGTGGAAATTTCCAAGGTCCTGGTGGCCACCAGGTAGCCTTCAAATAGCTCTATATAATACCGCAAAGTGAAAAGTCTTAATTTGGAGGTGCAGTTTATTTCCTCGAGAGGCAATTAGCTTTTAGGTTGTTATTGATTTACCTTCAGTTTTGACCTGTATTCCATAGTCATAATACATGTGTCTGTCATCTTGATACATCTTGACCTTGTGCTCAGTACATGGTAGTTGAGCATTTATCAAGTGTAGTGCTCTTCCTCCTCTTCGGTTCACTGGATCATTAGTCCACCCTTTGAGCTTGCTGTCTTGGCAGACTTGGAAGTTTGTTGGACAGCCTTGTTTGTAGTGGCTGTGTACATCTTGTGGATTTCAGAGTTGAAGGGCCTCTGGGGCTGCTTGACATGGTCAATCTTGTTGGCAGCTAACACTTCTCACTGCACCATACTACTGAGTAAAACTTCCAACTATAATACAGTCATTGTATATGATTATGTGCATATCACACTATATGTGCTACTACTACTACTGCTTTATGCATAGGAAGAAAGTTACTTGAATTTTTACTTCAGTGACCTTCCAGCAGAAGTCTGTGCATTTCTCTGGAGGATAACCTTGTTAGTTTTATGAGTGGTATATAACTTCCATATAGATCACATGCAGTGCACATTTACAAAGTCTGGGGGTGGGGATTTGCCATGGTATCGGTGCTCACATAGCCAAGAAAAGACTCTACAACCCTGGCCAGGTATTACTCAATTATCTCAGTTTTGAATCTAGATTATGAAATTTGTATGATAGTTAGGGCATGCATAATTAGATCCCTGTTGAATCAATCATACGATCACAGACATTTCAGGTACTCTCAAGAGCCATAGCAGTGACATCCTGCACGACTGTGACAGTTTACCTACAGGCTTAGAAAGTCATCCAGGAGAATATTACAAACCAGTTAAACCTGATGCTGTACCAATGATTCATGCCTCCAGAAAAGTACCACTGACATTTGGAAGTAAAGTTGCATAGGAACTGAAGATAGTAGACTTCAGGTGCAATTGAAATCAACATAATTGGAAAATAGTATGGTTACTTTTGTAAAGGCCAAATTCACATGCGTACTGATCCACAATGTATTATTAAAGTGATTTAAGGCTAGCATTGCCCTTTTTATATTTAAAAGAACCAGTTTCAAGCATGCAAAATGCTATCCAGTCTCACTGGTATTGAAGGATTAATCCCTGACCACAACACAGGTGACCCAAGATCAGTTAGCAGCAGAGGTGCTTGACAAGCAGGGGAGGATGGCCATGCCCATCTAAGCAGGGATGGGGACAGTCCAGGGTTGTCCAATACCACACTCCATCAGAGAAAGGGTGGTGTTGCAAGAGGTAGTCCTGTGGACAGGCATTGAACCACAAAGCCACTTTGGAGTTGGCTCTCAACATGAGAGCATCATGAATTGGGGAGAGCATTTTGGTCCCAGCAGTGGTGCAAGTTAACTGTCCTCTCACCCTGCACCCATGGGAGGGTTTGAACTAGAATAAATAAGGCATCATTACCAGGCTGCAGGGGAGGGTGCAGACCACAGCCCAAGTCTGCCTGCATGCATGTGAACTCTGCAGCTAACTCTTACCTTCAATGGAGGATACACAGAACAGGGGAAGGAGTGGGCATGGCTGATAGAGGGAAGTTTGATGCTGTAGCAAGTAAAGCACACACAAGTAAATGGTGCAAAATGCTGAGTTTTTCTCCTGTACTAGATGCAAACCAGGTTTACTGGCAAGTAAAGCTAGATTAACAAAGCTCTAAATTGTGTATATTTAAAATTTTTATTTAATAAAACCGAAATAGAGCAGAATCCAGACCAAAAGTGTACTGGTAACCAAAAACAAACCAAAGTCTGGAAAAACGAAGCAGGAGGTACCAGATAAATACAGTCCATTATTGAGCCAATACGATAAACTGAAACCACACCATTAACGCCTTTAACCCATACAAGTGCGTTTTCGTCAAAAAAACATTCAACTTCATCAGATGCTGACAACCATTTAATGTTCCATATTTATATAGTCCCTAATTAATTAAAACCTATCAGAATGCTTCTATTAGGTTTAAACCAACAAATACCACTTTTTCATTTAAATTTCATTCTCTTCATTTAAATATTCATGAATAATTCATTTATGGCGGATCCTTTACTCTAGCATATAAAAACTTTATAAAATTGATCTGTAAATTATGTTTCTTTGAAAAAAACGAAATTCCTTCATTTTCAATATAAACAAATTTGTTCCTTTTTAATGTAAATACCATAAGTTTAAAATGTGTTGTTAAAATATCCAGTTAAAAAGTAAATAAATACAAATGTCTCTTCCATTTAAGCATATGTTTGTCTTTATGAACCAGTGCATTAAATCCACTTTATTCTCTTTAAATTCTGTCACTTTCCATGGGTTGTACCCATGTGTTTAATACAGGTCACAATTTAGCTGTTCTTAATTTTAATATAGGTAAAATTGAAATATACTCATTCAGTCCTGGGGGGTTCCTTGCGTCCAGGGTTAGTTGCCACCACAATTCCCTGAACTCAATTTTTTCTTCCCAGAGTCCCCCCCTACCATCAAGTTTGACTTGTTCCAAGACCAAAAAAAGTAAATTTTGCTTCAGGGCATTTTTTTAAGTGTTTAAATAAAGCATTGGTGTCTTTACATGTTGCCACTTCATAACAATGTTCATATATCCTTCTTTTTAACTTTCTTTCAGTTTTTCCCACGTAGAAGGATTTACAAACTATACAGGAAGCCAAATATACTAAACCCTTTGATTCACAATTATAGAGGCCCCTACTTATCAACCATTTATTTCTACTTTCCAAGTAAAACCTGTCTGTGTTCATAATGTGATGACATTGGTTACAGTGACCACATTTATAGGTGCCCATTTTATTTTTTATATTGGTCTTTTGTTTATTCTCCAGAATCACCCTTATGTTCTGGGAATTCTTATAAATTATTTTTTGAGGCATTTTAGATATTTTGTCTATATCTGTAATGGCCACAAACCTTTCCCATTCTTTCAAATATTTCTTTTTAATAATGTTATTTATTGCTTTATATTCTAAGGCTAATAGAAAAAATTCAGGTACTGTGATAAACACTTCTCAAGAAGAAATTAATGTGTGGTTAAAAACCAAATGTGTGTTCAAGCTAAACAGTAATAGGAATGGTCCTAACCAAAGCAACAATACCTATGCTGTTATGTTGGACAATTTATCCAAATTAATGTATAAATACAGAAATTTAAATATTGAAAATGAATATTTAAGGGAATGTGTAAACAGGGAAATTGTCCCTAAGGGACTAAGGGTGTGGACATTTCCCAATAATGTTGTGGCAGGGTCTGTGTTTCATAAAGAATTGCTTACTGTATTTAATAACTGTGGTTTAGATGTTTTAAAACTATTGATTAGAGAAAATATTAGGCTTTTAGAAATTATACACACAGACATTGAAGAAATTGACCAGTGCATTAAAAATGATTTAATGTTCACTATTCAGGAAGAGAAAGACAAATATTTAAAGTTAAGAAAAGACATTGATTCTAAGTGTAGTGAAGTAATTAATAGAAAGCTTAAAAAACTGGAAAGAGATATCAAAGATTATAGTAATGAGGTTAGTTACCCCAAACCACCACATAAAAATAATAACTATATTGGCGGAAACAGGTTAAATGGTCCTTTTGAACAGAACAAAAGGGGATATGAGGGTCCCTGCTTAGAGAATGATTTTGGAAATGAGAATGAAAACTATGATGAAGAGTTTCCACCATTAAGGAGGTCAGAAAGGCTTATGAACAAAAAGAGATCTCCACAACCAAATTTTCAATTGGGGGGGGGTATTAACGGAAATCCAACCCCCTACTGTACATAATGGTGAAATAGTTATTACAAATGGAATCAAAAATACTTTTAATAATTTTTCGATATATAACTTTAGTGGTATTGAAATAAAGAAGGGGCACTTTGAACTGCTTTCCAAAGGGTTAAAATTTATTCCCTATAAAAAGGGAGATAAAACCCTAAAGGATATAAAAATGTTTTTAAGGAAGGTGAATTTAAATATTGTCCTACAAACCCCTATGAACAAGAATAATGGGGAACTGAGACGGAAAGCTATCTATAACCCCCCACTCCACCCTTAATTAAGAAATTTAGAAAAAATAGTAGAACAAGAAGTGAGGAGAGAACAATATAAAAATACTAGATACAAAGATAATTTAAGTAAAGAAGAAAATAACTGTTTGTATGACATGAGAAACAACACTAAAATTTGGGTAAAGAAGCCTGGTAAAGGGGGAGGAGTGGTTATAATGGACAACATCCAATATGAAAGCAAAATGAATAGCATTTTATGGGAAGATGGAAAATACTCTTGTGTTTCAAAAATGAAGTTAATATTGCATATCACAAAATTGACGTGGGTTTATTAGACATGGTACAAGAAGAACTAATTGATTTTAGTACCTATAGGTATTTAAAGGTAGATAAACCTAGGATCCCCTCCCTTTTTGGGATTCCAAAAATTCATAAAAATGAAACTGACCTTCCCTTCAGACCTATAGTTTCTGCTGAAGGTACTAAAACACACCCTTTAGCAAAATATGTGGACACCAAATTAAAAAGATTTGGGTGGGAAGAGAATTGATTTTGAAAGACTCCTGGAATCTATTGGAAGCTGTTTCCCATGATTTATATGAGGAGAATTTATTATTTGTAACCATTGACATAGTGGATTTGTTTTCATCCATTCCCTGGAAAGAAGGCATGGATATGTTCGAAGAAATAGTTTACCAAGATGGTGAACTATCTCAAAAAGAAAAATTAGTCAACACTTGGTTAATGGAGATGGTTTTGAAAAATAATTATTTATATTTTAAGGGTGAATGCTTTCAACAAACACAAGGAGTAGCTATGGGAGCAGCCTGCGCCCCAACTTTTGCAAACCTTGTTTTGGCCCAATGGGAAGAGAAATATATTATTCACACAGAATTTAGAAACTATTGGAATTTATATCGCAGATTTTTAGATGACATCATAATTTTTGGAAGGAAGGAAGGGAGAAATTAGAAGAATTCATAGACTACCTAAATAAATCCACTGAATTTTTAAGATTCACATATAAAAATGTGCAATATCTGGATGTAGAAATTTATAAGGTAAATAAGTTCCAAACTAGAGTATTTAGAAAAGAAACTCATTGTAATTCTTTTTTGCATTTCGACAGTGCCCATCCCCTTCATTGTAAGAAAAATATTGTGAAGGGGCAGTTTGTAAGGGGGAGTTGGATGATTAGTACAGATGAAGACTTTGAGCTAGAATGTGACTTTTTAGAATCAATGTTTCTTGAAAGAGGATATCCCCTTAAGTTTATTAAGGATATAAGGGATGAAGTAGAAAAAGGTAGAACCAATAGGTTCCAACCAATATTAAATAATGGTGATAGGTACAAAATAGACAAGGTCAAAAAAGATAGTAATGGCTCCAATTATGAACAAGTATTAGCCATAGAATATAATGCATTAAATAACATTATTAAAAAGAAAGTTTCGAAAGAATGGGAAAGGTTTGTGGCCATTACAGATATAGACAACATATCTAAAATGCCTCAAAAAATAATTTATAAGAATTCCAAGAACATAAGGGTGATTCTGGAGAATAAAAAAAGACCAATATAAAAAATAAAGTGGACACCTATAAATGTGGTCACTGTAACCAATGTCATCACATTATGAACACAGACAGGTTTTACTTGGAAAGTAGAAATAAATGGTTGATAAGTAGGGGCCTCTATAATTGTGAATCAAAGGGTTTAGTATATTTGGCTTCCTGTATAGTTTGTAAATCCTTCTATGTGGGAAAAACTGAAAGAAAGTTAAAAAGAAGGATATATGAACATTGTTATGAAGTGGCAACATGTAAAGACACCAATGCTTTATTTAAACACTTAAAAAATGCCCTGAAGCAAAATTTACTTTTTTGGTCTTGGAACAAGTCAAACTTGATGGTAGGGGGGGACCCAGGGAAGAAAAAATTGAGTTCAGGGAATTGTGGTGGCAACTAACCCTGGACGCAGGGAAACCCCCCAGGACTGAATGAGTATATTTCAATTTTACCTATATTAAAATTAAGAACAGCTAAATTGTGACCTGTATTAAACACATGGGTACAACCCATGGAAAGCGACAGAATTTAAAGAGAATAAAGTGGATTTAATGCACTGGTTCATAAAGACAAACATACGATTAAATGGAAGAGACATTTGTATTTATTTACTTTTTAACTGGATATTTTAACAACACATTTTAAATTTGTGGTATTTATATTAAAAAGGAACAAATTTGTTTATATTGAAAATGAAGGAATTTCGTTTTTTTAAAGAAACATAATTTACAGATCAATTTTATAAAGTTTTTATATGTTAAAGTGAAGGATCCACCATAAATGAATTATTCATGAATATTTAAATGAAGAGAATGAAATTTAAATGAAAAAGTGGTATTTGTTGGTTTAAACCTAATAAAAGCATTCTGATAGGTTTTAATTAATTAGGGACTATATAAATATGGAACATTAAATGGTTGTCAGCATCTGATGAAGTTGAATGTTTTTTTGATGAAAACGTACTTGTATGGGTTAAAGGCGTTAATGGTGTGGTTTCAGTTTATTGTATTGGCTCAATAATGGACTGTATTTATCTGGTACCTCCTGCTTCGTTTTTCCAGACTTTGGTTTGTTTTTGGTTAAAATTTTTATTTACTTTTATTTATTTTATATTTGTTGCCCAGGATAGTCTGACTGGATGCATGTCCATTTTCAGCGGAGGCCCGGGGAGAAAAGCTCCAAGGGTAAGCAGATACCGCATTACATAATACCAGCATTACATACAGACTATTTACAGTGATTACATAAGTAAGCAAGTTAAACAAGTTCCACAGGTTAGAGTTAATCCCGAGCGTAAGTCAGGATTAAATTAAATTACACAGTAAACTGCTTAACAAATTTTTACACATTCTAGAGAGAGTTAGCCAGGCTTGATACATTGATATAGCCAGTTAAGTGCCAAATGTTGTTTGAGTCTAGTTTTAAATTGACCTAAGGTAGAAAGTAAGGTAATGTCAACTGGAAGAGATTTCCAGGGTCTACTTACAGAGTTTGCAGAGAGAGAGTCACCGGCTGTGTTTTTAATTTTGCTAGTCTGAGTTAGTAGTTTGTTAGAGGATCGAAGCGGTCTAGGATTGTTATAGGGGGTGATAATATTTTTAAGTGCAGGAGTATTGTCCGGATTATATAGGCCATAATAATTTGGTTATACTGGATTAGGCTGGGTAGTTCAAGCCACCCAAGCTGATTTAGACTGATGCAATGATGTGTCCTAAAAGGCAGCCCAGTGCAAACCTGGCAATGTGGTTGTAGCAAATTGCGAGTTTAAGGACAGTCTTGAAAGAAGGTAAGAGCGAGCTATGGCAATTGTAGCTGGAGGGGTTAGGAAGGCTTTTATTCTGTAACGTGACCCTAGTTTTTTATTGATGGTTTTGATAGTTTGGTTAACATGTAGGTCGAATTTTAGATTATTATCTATGATGACACCTAATAGTTTTGTAGAGGGGTCAGGGGAGATTATTGTGCCATCATCTGAATTTATGGCAAAGGTGAAAGCGGTAGACCTTCGTGTTGGTGAAAATAACAGCATTTTATTTTTTTTGGGATTTAGGATCAGATGACGTTCAGAAAGCCAGTTTTCTATTGTATTAAAGGTGGTCTGGGTAGCTGACCATAACTCTATTGGAGATGTGGCCGAGCAAATCAGAGTAGAGTCATCAGCATATTGGATACAGCTGACTTTTAGGATGACAGTATAAAGGTCGTTAATGAAGATGGAGAACAGCAAGGGCCCTAGTATAGAGGCTTGTGGTACTCCAAGGGTGTTAGGTAGAAAATTAAAGAGTTTATTCTGCCAGAGGACAGCCTTCTGTCGGCCATTCAGGTAGGATTGAAACCATTGAAGGGCTGTAGTATCTAGACAGAATGTTTGCAGGGTGTGGAAGTGATCAACCATATCGAATGCCTTGGAACGATCCAAAAAGAGGGCTGAGGATATATAATTATTGTTGCGATTATGGTGTTGGTAAAGGCTAGGAGGGCTGAAGTAGTGCTGTGATGAGGACGGAAGCCATGCTGAGTATCTGCCATAAGGTGATTCTGGATTAGGTGGTGCATGAGTTGTCTATGAATACATTTTTCCATAATCTTTGCAAGTGGAGAGAGTATAGCTATTGGCCTATAACTGGAGAATTCAGTAGAGTTGCCTCCTTTGTGAAGTGGGATTACATGGGATATTTTCCAGATGGTGGGAATTTTAGCTTCTACTAAGGATCAATTGATTAGTATTGAGACAGGGTAAGCAATAGCATCAGCTGATTTGGTACGGAGCATTTAGGAAGGTTCAAAAATGCGGAAAATGCATTTAGGAAGGTTCAAACTCCTTAGCCTTTTGTTTTATATTTCTTGAGCACCAAAGGTGCCCAAGTAATTAAAGGCTTAGTGTTGTAAAAACTATATGTTAACATTAATTCACAGTGCTTAATGTGACAATGTCTGCATCATCGTTATTTATATTTTGTCGACTGAAAAAAGCAGATGTCTTATGAGTTTATAACTTTAGTGCTTATAAGTTAGCTACAAGGTATTGCATGTCATGTGGTACTCAGTCCGAGCATAAAACTCTCTTGGAGGTTAGACAGCATCTGCTGTGTCTTTTACATGTTCATCATACTGATCTCTGCTGCTTTAGTCCAAGCTATATGGGTTATATCGTGCTTAGGATGTAACAGCCGGATGGATTCCAAAGCTTCAGGGCACCTTCCACATGCCCAAAAATGTTTGTCAGCCCGAGCTGGGCCTGACTAAAAGACAGATTTGGGTGCCATTCCCATCAGAGCTTTCTTGCCGCTGAAGAGAGTGCTCCTCTTTGGGCATTCAAGGATCGTCTGTGAGCATGTACTGTTCCATTGCTGCACAGATTAGTTCGTTTTTGGGGGAGGGGGTCTTCTGCATATTATTTTTAATGTTTTAACTTGCATCCCTGTTTAGGAAAATATATTTTAAGCTAGGAATATGTTTTTATTGATTCACACAACTTTATTTTTGTACTTTTAAATGAAAGCGCATTCTGATAACTTAAAGTTAATTTAAATATAATGAAGCTGTTTTTTCTTGGAGAAACTGTGCCCAAATTACTTTATGGGGATGGTAGAGTGGATTAGAGTGCTTTTTACTGTATTTTTACTTGGAAAAGTTACTTTTTACTACTTTGAAATGTTTACTGGCTTGTGCTGCTTAGTTTCCCAGAGAAAGAAGTACCACGTTTGGCTTGACCATGGAAAAAACTACCAGTGTAACAGCTGATCCTACCTCCAGGCACAAAAAGAAAAAAAAAATAGCCTTTGCCACCACAGCAGGCTAGAAGTTTGCCTCTGCTGCAGGTGGGTGACACTGCTGTTGCCAAGTCTGGTTCCTCAGTCCACTCTTCTTTTTCCATGGATCTCTGGTGTTGTCCATACAACCACTATGACTGTGGGTTAGCCACCTCCTCTGTGGCTGTTGGCATCCCTTCAGTGGGTAAGGAAGAGACATTCTTGTTGGTCTTGGGAGAAAGGGCCAGAAAGGTGCCCCTGCTCAGCCAGAGGTTTGTGCCTATCCTTGGAGATGCTGTTGCTGCCGGTATTTATTTTGTTTGTCCAGATTTCCTGTCAAAAGGAAACAAAAATAAATATGTAGCTTCTCCAGCACCAGTTTCACTGGACAGTAGTAGTAGTTTATTATGTCTGGTTCAGGATCTTGGACAGACTATTGACTCTTATCAGGTGGTTCTTGTGACACAAATCAATCCAGTCATTCCCCAGTTTTACTTTTTGAGTTGCCATAAATACTGAACCAATCACACTCCAATTCCTTTTGAAGTTAGATTGGTTCATTGTGTCTGTGGCTACTCAGATGCAATATTCAACACAAGAAATCAAGATTTGTTTATTTATGGAACTAGTTTCACAGACCTAATAATATGTATTTGGAGGAGAATATTTTAAATATCCAAGTGTGATTGCTGTGGGAGCAGCTTGTGCCCCAACATTTGCTAATATGGTTCTGTGTTATTGGGAGCATACTTTTGTGTACAGTATTGAATACTACACGATTTAAGGAGTTATCACAGGTTTTGGCTGATGTGTTTTATATGGAATGGCCCTGAGGAGTTTAGAACAATTTATATGGTATTGAAAGGGCATTGCCACTTACTTGGAATTCTCTTTCAAATGTGACCATCATTCTGCCTTATTTTTGAAAGTGGAATTGACTACGGCATTGATGGGATGTCTTCTAGAATTTTTAGGAAACCTACCCATTCCAATCAGTTTGTAACTTTCAAGAGCACACACAGTTATGTACAGAAACTAGGCATTGTGAAAGGACAATCTCTGGGTTTCCATATTAGCATCTGATGAGATTATTTATACAAAGGAGTGCCAGATATTTATGCATATGTTTCTTACCATGGGCTATCCTAGTGTGATATTTGAGGATATATGGAAGGTATGTTACAAGGAACAGCAATGTCAGGTTTTGTCCCTATGTTGAAATCCATTGAGAATGTTTTGACAGTAAGTACAAGGGTTTCTATCTCCATGGTGTTGACTTTATACTATTCCTGTGAATTCCATGATTTGCAGCACATCATGAACAGGAATTGGACTTCACTTTTGGAATTTTGGCCAGAGTTAGCCAAGAAGAAGAACAGCTCAGTTTCATTGTTTACTCCAGAAATAGCATTGACTTGGTGAAATGGACTAACTGGGCCATGGTTAAGTTTGGCTGTTATTAATATTGTCTGTACATTCACAAAGGACCTAATGTTGTTGTTGAAAAAGTTCCTAGTGTATTGCAGTGTCCTGATAAATTGAATTGTAATGTTGTTTATTTAGCAACATGCAACTCCTGCCCCAGTTTTTATGTGGGCAAAACCAAGAGTAAATTATCTAAAAGTATACCATAACACTGCTGTAGCTCAAAACCCAAGGAAATGAAAAATGCCCTTTTCAAGCATTCCATGGTTTGTGAACATTTTATAGTTTTCTTACTTTGTTTTAGAAAAATTGACAAATGATTTGAGAGAAGGGTTGGTGAAATGGAATTAGGGAAACACATTGACAGGTATTACTGAATAGTGATACTACTCCACTCTTAAAAGACCACATTTCTCTAGCACCCATCCTGAGGAAACTTACATGACATTGGCTAGTTTTGATCACATGAAGAGGATTTTTTTTTTTATTATTTAATTTCACTTTTGGGGATGTGTTTTTATCTGAAGAAGTTCATCATAAGTCTATGAATGTAAGCACTTGTCTATGAAAGGAACAATCTTGGTGGAATATCTGTGATTGTGCATTTTGTCATGTGTTTTACTACTGCCTTTTTGTAGCCAGGACCCCTTCGCTGGGCCCAGGAAACTGTACCAGTTGTGCTAGATTCAGGATTTTCACGAGTTTTCCATCAAGAATATTCCAACTAATTCAATTGTGTTGTCCCTGTATTCCTCTTTGGCTTCTTCCAGGAGCCTCATTGCTAATGACTGGCATAGAATTCTTGACTAATTTAGGAAGAAAACATTTACTTTTGCTACCTTAGTTTTCAGAACCCTGACCTGCCAGACCCGTATGCTGAATTACCACAGGCTCTCTAGGTTGGAAATGCTTGGATTATGTGACCTTTCTACGTACATTTCCAGGTACACCAAAAAGTGTGGCTATGATGCAGGTGATGCATCTTGTAGGACAGTAGCCAGTGGTTCAGTTTTCCAAACACATGACTGACTGAGAACAGAGCCCCTGCCAGACCATGTGAAGGCAGAGTTCCTGTATGCATCCCAGGATAAGGAGCTCCTCTTCGTACCTCCTTCTAAAGGTATCTTCAAAAGATTGTAGGAGAAAGACGAGACAATACAAACAGTCAAAAAGCTTTTTCATTCTCTCGTGCCTAAATTTGGAAGACAGTACCCAGTCAAATCCTGACATATTTACTCTAAACAAGGGTAAAAGTAAGCTTGGTAAGGTAAGAAGTCTGGTTACAAGAAAGTTTGGCAAGCAAAATCACAGAAGCTTGGGGGTCCGCAGACCCAAAACTCCTACAGTGAACAGCCTTGATTCAGCCCAGTTACATTTATTTGTATTTCAAGGTCGCATTAACTAGAACGTGTCTGCTATGGTGACATGAACTACATTTCCGACATGAGTGTTTAACCAGAATGTCCCTTCTATGAAGTTGTTCACTAGTCTGATGCATCTTCCATGTAGTAGTATCTCAAATTAACCATGATACTGCATTTCAGGCTTTGGGTCCTACTTCTCTGATGTTCATCGTGTTACCCTGCTGCAGTCATCACACTTGGGTTATCCTGTTGTCAGGCGGTCCCGCAGTCGGCCAGAATTCCAAAGTCTTGGTCCGGCGTCGGTTGCTGTCGCTTCTTCCCTGATGTCAGTGCGCCAGGGGTATATATAATGCATCCGGCGCCATTTTCCCCAGTCTTTCTTGCCGCGCGGTGCCCGAAGCAGAAGCAGTTCGCAAGTGCCGGTCGGCCTACTCCTGAGATTTTTGAAGTCGAATTTCAGATCCGCAGTCGGCCAGAATTCCAAAGTCTTGGTCCGGCGTCGGTTGCTGTCGCTTCTTCCCTGATGTCAGTGCGCCAGGGGTATATATAATGCATCCGGCGCCATTTTCCCAGTCTTTCTTGCCGCGCGGTGCCCGAAGCAGAAGCAGTTCGCAAGTGCCGGTCGGCCTACTCCTGAGATTTTTGAAGTTGAATTTCAGATCCAAAGTCTTCAGTAAAGCTAAGTACCCCGTTGGGGAAACTTTTCTTGCCTCAGACCGATGTCAGAAAAAGTTAACAATTGTATTTCTTGTGGGAAGCAAATACCTCATAAGGATTTTCATTCTTACTGCATACCTTGCCTAGGCCCAGACCACGACGTCACTGGTTGTCGTTTTTGTGCTAGGTTTAATAAGCGTACTATAAAAAGACGCTTTGATTTCGCACAACACTACTTCGGTAGAAAATTTAAATACACTATGCCGTCGGAGCAACCGACTACCGGCATGCACAAAAAACGCAAGGATAAGGACAGGCAGCCTAGACCCAAGCCAGACTCCGAGGCCTTGGCTGGTCCGGTCTCTGGTTCACCGGTCTTCAGTGAGGCTCCGATGCAGCCCCTGACTACCGCAGATCTGGAACCCGAGACCGCTTCGGAGTTTTTGACGGAAAGTACTAGGCCGACGCAGCCATTTTGTTTAGCCCCTACCGACGACACTGCCCCTTCCTTTGAGCCAGCTTTCTCTGCAGATCTACAGTTCCTATCATGGAAGACTGCCCTGCTACTAGCAATAACTTCAGCTAGAAGAGTCTTAGAGCTGCAGGCACTAATGGCAGTGGAACCTTTCCTCATTTTCCATCAAGACAGAGTTTCTCTATGAACTAATCCTTCCTTCATGCCTAAGGTGGTTTCCAGTGTGGCTTTAAATCAAACCATCCACTTACCCACCTTCTTCCCAAATCCACAGAACAAAGGAGAAAGACTCCTGCATTCCTTGGACATCCACAGGCAACTTTGTTACTACTTGGATAAAACTAAGGCTTTCAGAATATCTGACCAGCTCTTTGTATCCTATGCTACAGCTTCACAAGGGAAGGCTATATCAAAACAATCCTATGCTACAGCTTCACAAGGGAAGGCTATATCAAAACAAACCATTTCCAAATGGATAGGACATTGCATTCATTTCTGCTATTCCCATCATGAAAAACCAGTTCCTGCTACCATTAGGCCCCACTCTACCAGGGCAACAGCTACATCTACAGCCTTCCTCAGGGGGGTTCCAACCAAGGAGATTTTGGAAGCTGCAACTTGGAGTTCAGTACACACCTTTACCAAACACTATCACTTACCACTTTACTCTAAGACTAGGGCTGGCTTCACCCTGCAGTTCTGCAGGGCCTTCTAGCCTCCTCTAACCTTCTGTAACTCTTCCTCCCATCCTTAGCTTTGGGATTCTACCCAAGTGTGATGACTGCAGCAGGGTAACACGATGAACATAGTACAGTTTTGTACCTACCATAAATGTAGATGTTCGAGTGTACACCCTGCTGCAGTCCAGGTTACCCTCCCTCCATCCCCTCTGATCTAACTGGCTAAATCTCTACAATATTTTCCTGATGTATTTGCTTATAGCTGGAGGGATTTTGTGTTTGTGCAAAAATTACTTAATTTGGTACTAATTACTAACCACCTTTTTGGGGGCACCTGACATCTGGGGCAAGAAAAACTGAAGAAAATGGCGTCGGATGCATTATATATACCCCTGGCGCACTGACGTCAGGGAAGAAGCGACAGCAACCGACGCCGGACCAAGACTTTGGAATTCCGGCCGACTGCGGGACCGCCTGATGACAGTATAACCCAAGTGTGATGACTGCAGCAGGGTGTACACTCGAACATCTACATTTATGGTAGGTACAAAACTGTACTTTTTGTTGTAAGAAATGTGCGTGGCTCATCCTTTATTCCAGTGCAAGCTATGCATTTTAGCCCTTCTAAAGAGAAAAGGGGAAAAAATGAATCTGTAATATATGTTGATGAGACTGAAGAGCTGTACTAGTCAATATCATAATACTATCCATTAATCTGTTTCATTTACTGATTAGTGCTCTTTTGATTTTTTGTTTAACTTGCACAAAAAACACATTTTTAAGTAAATGATGATTGTAGAATTATCCTCCCTTATTTTTCTTCCAGATACATTTTAATCAGGACAGACATGAATATCTTCTTGAGCTCTGCCTCCTTCAGTTTGAACCAGATTCTCCAGATTACATTAGAGTGAGTATGTAGCTGCTTATTTTTTACTAGCTCATAAATTGCATTTTCATAATTATTAATAAACTATTTCTAGGCCGTTGCTAGATGACAGCTTATGATCTCCCTGATCACACTGATAGAACTTGCCATCCAGGCTAAGACAAGAATATTTTCTTGATTTGCTGCACTTGCTGTATACACTGATTGCTACTGTTTTTCAGCATTTATTTAATTGTGTGGCAAAAACTGTCATTTGTCTGTTTGCTGAGTTTCCTAGTCTTGTTTGAGTCAGTCACTTTGCAGAAGGGTGAATTAGCCAGGGAATTAGTTGTTTGGTGGTAGTTTGTTGGTTTATCTGCACTTGAGAGCTACTGTTGCTGCGCTTTTACATTAAGAAATTCCAGGATCATCAGTCTTGTGGCAGAAAGTGTTCACCTGCTTTCTCCAACTTGGGAAGTGTCGCATGGAGCTCAAAGTATGGTCATTTACTGGCTAGAAAGCATAGGAGTCCGTCTTCAAGCTTTTTTTTTTCCTCGGTTATAAATCTGGTGAGTTTGAGCACAGCTACCCACCATGCAGCCACAGTTAGCAGTGCCTTGTATAGTAGCAAATGCCTAGATGGTAACATTTCCCTAGAAAGTTAGGATTCGATCCGAAACGTGTTAAACAGTGTGGCATTCCATGGAATTAAGCTTAGAGCATCAAATAGCACTACCATATCCTAGCGCTGTATAACAGCTTGGCCTTAACCCTAGAAGCTATCTAGGAAACAAACCCCTGTTAAAACCCAATCCTTAATCATAAACAGCCCACCTATTACAGGACCAGGCAACATAGATGTACAATTTCCTAATGTCTCTGTGGCCATCTTGGTAGATTTGGGCATCCTATGGAAATGTAGCAATTACCTCATGTTCAGACAAGCAGTTAATCATTAAAGAAAATAAAACAGTATGTGAGAGATGTAAATACACAACTTCTGTGGAGGCAAAAATCTTGTGTACATATATAAAGCTGAGGTTGTCAAGAGTACCCACATTACATCTTCACCCCCCCCCCCCCCACACACACACACACAAAACACACAACACACACTGTCTTATGCTGAGGCAATTAAAAGAAACTTTCCCAAATCGTAAAGACCTCCACAGCCTTCTAATGGTTACACTGCTCTTCAGCAATCACTAAAACACATGCCAAAAGTAACACCAGACATCGCACATTAGCCTACACCCAGTGTTTCCACCAGAGCAAAGCCCATAAGGCAAGCACGTACTTTACTTATTACTCTTGTTATTGACGATTCCATTGTGCAACACACAGATGCCCCACTCAGGAAGTTGGACAGGAAGATAACTCTTAGTTGCCTATCTGGAGCCAGGATGTGCATTATCATGCACACACTCACGTCACTGCATTCCAGGTACCAATATGATACTGTCATAGTCCATGCAGGTGTAAATGACCTGAGATGTACCACACTGGATTACACGAAAAGAGAAGTAGTGGATCTCACAGAATGTGTATCACAGACATTATGAACCTTGCATTGAGCAGCATTCTACCTTACTGCAGGATGCTTCTACTACCCAGAAAAGTGGGTACTTGGAGACCAGTTCTAGACCTTTCTCATCTAAATGCTTTGCTGAAGGTGCACTCCTTTCAAATGTTTTGCTTCCTCAGGCTTATATGGGGTGTCTGGGTCTCAAGGGTGCTTTTCTCCATATTTCAGTCAATCCACTTTTCAGGAAGTTTTTACTTTTCTCTGTTGCTTCCTGGCATTTTCAGTTTTTTGCTGTGCCCTTTCACCTTTCTACTGCCCCAAGGGTATTCACCAAATGCCTCGCTGCTGTGATGGCAGGTTGCAAGATTCAGGGGATCAAAGTATTGCCTTACATGGACAACCTCCTGTTTCAGGCATCCTCTCCAGAGATCCCGTTTCAAAATCTTAATTTTGCCTTTTCCCCTTCTGCCGAGCCTGGGGTTCAAAATAAACTACAAAAAGACTTTTCTGACCCCTTCTCAGATCCATATTTTTCTGGGATGCAGGATTCAGACAGTGCTTATGCTGGCATCCCTGCCTCCTCCTAAGGCCTTGACACACTTTCCCTCTTTCATACTCTTCTTCCTCTGGCCTCTGTTAAAGCCATGGAGTTTCTGAGAGCTCTGGGATTCGTGGCATCCGCCATCCCTGTGTTCCCTCTGGCCACACTACACATGAGAAAGTTTCTTTGGTTTCTGAAGTCTGCTTGGCTTCAGCATGCACATCCCCTAGAATTTGTAGTTCCTCTTCTACCTTCTGTCAAGAAGGAACTTCACTGGTGGATCCAGCAGACGTCCTTCTATTCTCATGTTGCAGTATTCTTAACTTGAGGGATCCTCCTCCTGAGGCAGCCCATATACGAAAGCTTAGCCTGGCCGCTGTATGGTGTGTGGGACGTCACAAGTAGGTGCCATAAACCATGGACCGTAAATGTGATGTCTGCACACACAGATCTCAGAACTTCTCTTCCGCAAGTCAAACATCATCTCGCTCATTCTGCTCCACAGCAATGTCTTCCAAAAGAGAAGTACTCTGTTGCGAAACATTTTCTATTCTGGTTCCTGCTTTTGTTGTTCTTTCCTTAAGCTGATTCCTTCCATGTTATCTAGGAAGGGAAAATGTAAGTGCAGATGTCAAATACCACACAAAGACAGACACGACCTCGGTCTCTCTTGCTTACGGCCTTCTCACAACTACAAAGCGTGTTCCATTTGCCAGTCGTTCATCCCTAAAACTCTGTGCAGCTGTCTCCCAGCCCTAAACTTATTTATGGAAAACCAAAGTCTTAAGCGACTTGCTTTGGATATGGAAGCGACCCCTGCCATATCATCCAAACCACCAGTAAAGGAG
This sequence comes from Protopterus annectens, assembly GCF_019279795.1. NCBI lineage: Eukaryota > Metazoa > Chordata > Ceratodontiformes > Protopteridae > Protopterus > Protopterus annectens. Next base: position 125,284,638 of record NC_056734.1, on the reverse strand, counting down.
GCCAGAGTAGCAAGGCCAGAAAAAGCACCTACATCTCTGGGTTCGGACATCCTGCCAGCCACCAGTCTAGGGCTGAGGTACGTTCGATGGCCGACTTCGGCGGGTACTGCTTTGGACGCTGCCCTAGTTTCTCCAGCCTACACATCTGCGGAGGTACCAGTGATGTCAACTTCCGATGGGGGGGGGGGGCAGGTTTGCCCGAATGGCTTATGGCAAATTCCACTGAGGAAAGCTCTTCTAATCCTCTGGTGTCCTCGGATCCTAGTCCTACGCCTGCTCAGCCCGGACCAACGACTCCTTTAAAAAAGAAACAGAAGTCTTAAGCATTTGTCTGCTCCTTCAGAAGGTATGCCTGATTGCAGGCATTCTCTCAATCTCTTTTCCAGGCCTTTGTGGTCCTTAGGCCTGCTTCCTTACAGACCTCCTCTGGTCTGCCAGCTTTGAGCCCCAGGCCTGCTGCTGTGGGCCCCTTGCCCCATCCACAGATACCTGAAGAGGATTCTTCATCTTCCTGTCCAGATTAGTCCCTTTCATATTCCTCACAACTGACTTCTCCCTTAGGATATTGTTCTTCTGAACAGGACTCTTTAGAAGGTGATTCTTCACCTGAAGACATCAACTTTTGGGAAACTATTTCCAAAATGAGGGCTACTTCAAATGGGATTCCACACAAATGACAGAAGTTCAAAAGAGATACTATCTCCCGCTCGGCCATTCCTCCAGGGATCCCAGCATAGCCCTCAATCTCTTAAAGTAAAAAGTCTGGACAAAGGCATAAAAAATGGTACAAATAGGGACAATTTTGAAATATTGCTCTTACAGACTTAAGTTGATAGAATAACAGGTTTTGCATTAGCATGAATGTTTGAAGGGTATGAAGTCTAAAACTCAAATGTCTGTCATTATTTTCTAACTTCAGTCTTTAATGATTTGCCACTAATTTGCCAGAAAGCCACAATTTTATGAAAAAAGGATGAAAAATATAAGGCAAAACTTTGGACATTCTGTGAAAATCTGTATAGTTGAGAGGTATGGATCCCAGCCTACTTGGACATCTTTGCCTCAGCTTCCAGAGCTCCAGATTCTCAGCCAACAGCCCGAAAAAGACCAGACAGGTTCTATAAAGCTCCTGATTACTTCAGATTTTTTATCAAGCCTCCTATGGCAGACCCTGCTGTAATTGCTGTCTCTCCAGATAAACAATCCAGACAGATTCCCTCCTCTTCCTTGCTCCCTTCAGATAAAGATAGGAAAATTATGGACAGGTTATGGAAGAAAATTTACACATCTTCCACCCTGGCCTTTAGAGCCATCATTTGCCAAACACATGTGGTCAGATATGCTTTGGACCTGGTCTCACAAGCCATGGAGCAACTGAACTCGATTAATGATTCACCCACTAATGCACAGGTGGCTTCTACCATTTCATTAGTTGCACAGGTCACTAGACGCTAGTTAAAATGCAGCTATGATTCTGCAGAAGCATCAGCTAAGTCAGCTGCTTCAGCCTCAGTCCTCCATAGGTACTCCTGGCTCAGGCTACAACCTTTGCTGGATGATTTCAAAAGCAAAGTTATGGATGCTCGTTTGTCAACCGCTTTCTCTTCGGAAAGCAATCAGCAGAACTGTTTAAAAACCTGCAGGAAAAGAGCAAGGAGTTGCAGGACCTCAAACACCTTTTTGTCTCACTAGTGCCTAAGTTTCATAGAAAGTACCCTGCCAAACCTAGATTTGTCAGGAAGGCTTCCGCTCCATCTTCCACCAAACCCAGAAAAGGTGCCAGGAAACCGTCCTCAGCCAGACCTACCCCTTCTCAAACTGCTCCAAGACCTTCCTTTCATGACAGGCCTAACAATGCATGACTGTCAGACTCTAACATTCCATCTTCCCCTTTCTGCCCAGCTCTGTCACTGTCTTCCCTTGTGGCAGCAGATCACCTCATACACCTGGGTCTTGTCAATAGTGGGAAAAGGATGTTTCATGACCTGGAGGGAAAAACCTAGCCCAAAAGGTATCCCACACTCTCCAAAAGACTAAATTCATCTCATCCCACAGTCATTCAAGATCTTGTCAGACTGGGTACAATTCAAAAGGTCCCTCCAGGACAGGAAGGCCTAGGTTTCTATTCCAGACTCTTCCTAGTCCCAAGAAAGGATGGCCCATGGAGACCCATCTTGGACCTGTCCCTTCTAAATCCTTTCCTCCATGTACCCACTTTCTTCATGCTTTCCCTCCAAACACATCTTCCATTCTTGACCCCCATTTCTTATCTGGCCACTTTAGACCTCATGGATGCATATCTTCACATCCCTGTCCACCCATCTTATCGGAAATTCCTGTATTTTTCAGTGCAGTCCTTGCACTGTCAGTTTACTGCATTGCCTTTTGGTTTGTCCACAGCACAAAGGGTATTCACAAAATGGCTAGCTCCTGTGGTGGCCTTTTGCAGAACAAAAGTTGTTCAAATCTTCCCATACTTAGAAGATTTTGTCATCCCGGCAGGTCATCCAGAAACTCTACAAAGGCACCTACAATTCACCATTTCCTTCCTCTAAGGCGTGGTTTTCACAGTCAACCAACTCAAATCTTCACTTACTCCCTCCCAGGGCCAGGTGTTCCTGGGTTGCAAAATAAGAACAGATTTGATGAAAGCCTTTTTTCTCCCAGAAAAGGTCACATCTTTGACCACTTGCTTCCAGGACCTACTCCTAGCCAGCTGCATTTCGGTCAGGGAGTTCCTGTGCCCCTTGGGGTTTATGGCAGCCATGCTCCCATGTTGCCCTTAGCCAGGCTACAGATGAGAAAATTTCAGTGGTACCCGAAGAATGGTTGGTCCCAACATACCCACCTAGTAGAGTTTCAGGTACCATTTCTTCCATGTCTGAAGATCTTGTGGTGGATCTAGCAAATTCACCTGAACCCAGGACTACCATTGCAACCACTTCATGCAGTTCAACATATCTACACAGATGCATCAGATCTGGGATGGGGAGCAACTATGAATGGACTGAAGGTTCAGGGCCAATGGGACCCCTTATCTTCGAAAAAACACATTAATATCAGGGGAAATGAATGCCCTTATCATAGCCCTAAAAGCATTCCTTCCCCTTGTACACTCAGGGCCTCTAAGAATCTTTACAGACAACACCACAGTCCTGTGGTATATCAACAAGCAAGGGGGGACAAAATCATGCTTACTCTTCAAGCTGGCCGTCCAAGCTTGGGAAATGCCTACCCTATCCAAGGTGACGCTGCAGGCAGTTTACATCCCATCTCAAAACAGTGTAAAGGCGGATGCTGTCAGCAGGTCATTATCACAGAATCACAAATGGATGTTAGACAGGGATGTCTTCCTGGGCATAGTTCACCGTTGGAATGCGCTACATATAGATCTGTTTGCCTCCCCTCAGAACAGACAACTGAAGGTAATCTGAACAAGAACCCCCTCCCCACAAGCCTGGAGGGTGAATGCCTTCTCAGTTTCCTGGAAAGGGATGTTTCTTTTTGCATTCCCCCCTTCCCTCTCATGCAGAAAGTCCTGCTGAAAATTCAACAAGGCAAACCAGAAATCTTGTTGGTGACCCCCTTTTGGCCAAGGCTGCACTGGTTCCCCCTACTTTTTTCTCTAGCCAAGGGCAATCACCACAGGTTACCCCACAAGGTGGCCCTCATCACACAACAGAAGGGATCACTTATCCATCCACATCTCCATACCCTCAGACTAACCCTGTGGGTAAACGTTTGATCCCTTTTAGACACCTTTATTCAGAGGATGTGCTTTCTGTCCTGCAGAAGGCCAGGAAACCCACTACCAGGAGATCCTACCTATCCAAGTGGAAAAGATTCTCCAATTGGTGTCTTCACAGACAACTAGATCCCTTTCAGGCAGATGTACCTCTAGTTTTATCTTATTTATTTAAGCTCCTTAAGTCTGAACTTTCATATTCCTCAGTGAAAATCCATTTATCAGCTATCTCTGCATGCTTACCTCTCAGTCCACCTTTTTTATCCAGGTTAGAGTACTTCATATCAGGCCTCCAAGGAAGCCCATCCCTCCTCCTTAGGACCTGAATTTCATTAAAACTCACTACTGCCCCCTTCACGCCAGCAGTGTCAGCCACCTTGAAGATGTGCACTTGGAAAACAGTGCGTCTTGTAGCCCTAACTTTGGCCAGAAGGGTCTCAGAACTACAAGTTCCCATGGCTAGCTAACCCACCATACCTGATATTTCATAGGGATAGGATCTCTTCATACAAACCTGTCCTTCATACCTAAACTGGTCAGTGAACTATCACTTACCCAGTCCATCCAATTACCCACATTCTTTCCTTCACCACAAAATGACAGTGAGAGAGTGCTCCATTCCCTTGGTGTTCACAGACAACTTAGATTTCACATAGACAAGACTAAGAACATCAGAATGTCAAACCAGATGTTCTTCGTGTTTTGCTGTTGCAGTCATCACCTGTGGGTTATCCCTGCTGTGCTAGCCCTTGACCGACCTGAATACCAGAGTCAGTGTTTTTCTGCATTGGCTGCTGTCACCTGTAGTCTGACATCAGGTTGTCAGTGCTATAAAGCAAGGCAGCCGATGCCATTACATCAGTCTTTCTTGCCTTGGAGCCCGTAGCAGAAGCAGTTCACAAGTGTGCTGGTCGGTCACTACCAGAGTTTGAATTAAAGCTGAAAACGGCTAAAACTAAGTACCCCGTTGGGGATCCTTTTTTCTTGCACTAACCGATGTCCAAAAAAAGTTAACAGTTGTCTCGCCTGTGGAAAGCAGATCCAACACTGAGACTTCCATTCATACTGTCAGTTGTTTGGGCCCAGACCACAATATCTCCCGATGCTGGCTCCGTGCCCTCTTTAACATGAGATCCATTCGCCTTAGAGCTCTTATTGTAGACAGGTGTTTTCATCTTCCATCTTCGCATTCCAAAATGGCGTCCATCAGCTAACAATCCATGGACATTTCAAAAAAAACGCAGAGATAAAGATAGAGACAGACCACACAAGGATAAGCCTTCCGATGACTCTACCGCTAAGCAGGTCGACAGTTCTCCGAAATTTAGTGAGGTGCTTTTGCAGCCCCTAAGGCCCAATTCCATATCTACTCAGGCCTCTACCGAGACCCTTTTGGAGTCCGGTATGCTGCAGAAATCTTCATCTTCCGAGCCTTTGGCTGTCTCTGCTTCGGTTAGGTCTGGAGCCATGATGCAGGCACTGGCTTCTGAGGAGGCTTCTCACACTACCGTATCTAGACAAAAAAACAATGTCTTTTCTCATCCGACTACCGTTTTTGTCAGATCGATGGATACTCTTAGGCCTAGTAGCCAGGCTACTCCTAGAAAATCTGCATCCAGACACCATCTTGCTCCTGCTCCACCACCCCAAGCACAAATGCTTAAAATGACAGAGGATCTCATCTCCCTTATCAGGGGTAGTCAGGCCACAACTTCTAAAAGGAAAAGACACCCTTCTCCAGAAATTATGATGGAACAGAATTCTGAGGAATCTGATTATTCAGATTTTGAAGAGAAACAACAACCTGTGACTGCCTATGAAGATTCAGATGCAGAGGAATCCATTCCCTTTGCATCCCCACCAGAAGAACTTTCCTTTGGGGAAACTCTTTACACCCTCAGGGAACATTTCCAATGGGAATCTCAGGATTTCCCCCAGTCTAAGAAAAGACCAAGAGAGTTTCTGGACCTGCCCCAGCACAGACCCGTGGCCACCCCCCCCCCCCCATTTTAGAAGTGGTGGATGATATTTTCCATGAATCCAGCTTGGCCCTTGACTCCCTCCCACCTACTCCCAGTAAATACTACAGGTATTACAGAGTACCGGATTTTCACAAATACCTGTACAGAAATCCTGCTGCAGTCCCAGAGGTCATTACTCCGGGACCTAAAGAAGCTAAGACTAGTTCCGCCAATAATCCTATTTCTTCTGACAAGGATTCCAGAACTCTGGATAGATGGGGTAAAAAAGTATACACCTCTGCAACCTTAGCTATCAGAGCATTCAGCTGTCAGTTCCATGTGTTAAAATAACAACACACTTTGGAACTATTAAAGCAAAAGATTTCAGCCTTTCCTGACCAATTCTAAAGAGTTAGCAGATTTACTGCACTCTACTTGCCTAGTGGCCAAACACTCATTACACTGTGGATATGATGCCCTAGAAGCCTCAAGCAGGGCAGCAATGTCAGGATCTGTCATTAGCAGACATGCATGGTTGAAGGAACAACCTCTTCCTGATCATGTCAAGTCTAAATTAATTGATGCACCCCTGGATAAGGACTGCTTCTTTGGAGTAAAAGCAGAAGAGGTGCTTAAAAATATGGAAGACAAAGGAAAATCCATGCAAACAATAAAAGATTTCTTTCAGGTTCAACCTCCCAGGTTCAGCAGGAACTTTCCCTCTAAACACTGGTCCTTCCCTGCACCTAGCAGACAGGGCCAAAGTAAGCCCCACAGGGACAGGTCACCCAGGCCCCTATCCCAGGGGCAGCAGAGAACCTAACAGTGGACCACTTCGCCCCAAAGGCAGGGAGTTCTAAGTCATCCTTCTATGGCAAGCACTCTCAATGACTCCCTCTGCCCCCTCTGCCCTCCTTTCACTCACCAAAAGCTAGGAGGAAGGCTCTCCCTCTGCAAAGAAAATTGGCATGTTCTTCATCTCACATTGCTGCAGTCCTTACATATGGGTAGTCCGCTGTCCTCGGTCGGCCCGAATACCAAAGTATTAGGCTGACGTCGGTCATGGGCGCTCAGATCTGACATCATAGCGTCAGGGTATAAAAGCGCATGACCGACGTCATATCCTCAGTCTTTTTGCCGCGGTCCGATGCAGAAACAGCGTTGTAAGTGCCGTTAGGCGTTCTGAAATTTTCGTATTCTGAGTTTCAGACCCGAAACCAAGTTGGAGCTAAGTACCCGTTGGGGAATATTTTGTTTTTCTTGCCTCAGTTAATTCCGGATGTCAGAAAAAGTGAATAATTGTATTTCTTGTGGGAAACAGATACCGCATAGGGATTATCACTCTCTTTGCATTCCTTGTTTGGGACGGACCACGGCGTGAGTCGGGTGTCGATTTTGTGCTAGGTTTAATAAGCACTATAAAAGAAGGTTAGATTGTGCTAGGTTAGTCTTTGGTAAGCGGTGTAATTATAATATGCCGTCGGATCCTCCGCCCGCTCCACAAGAAGCGCAAAGACAAATCCTTGAAACCTAGACAGGTTGATTAGATCCGTTCGGACGCCGGTCCTAGAAGCTACAGTGGAGCAGGTGGATCCGGCTGAAGTTTCTGTTGAGTCTCAGGGAAACTTTGATTTTGCAGGATGTGGCCTCACAGGAGTCAGGTCAAGCTGAAGGGGCCTCTCAGGTTACTGTTCTCCCTTCTATGCCTAAGGTGGTTAGGCCTTCTGCTACTATTTCTAAGGCTTCTTCTAAGGGCAGGTCTGTTTTGCCTTCCTCTGGTGTCCCTCCAGGTACTTCAGGGTCTGTGCCTAAAAGCACATGCTTAAAATGGCAGAAGATTTGATTACTTTAATTAGAGGTTCTATGCCCCTCCTGATAAGAGGCCCAGGGTGGAGCCAGAGTTGGAAAGTTTGGATCAGGCCTCAGGCGACTCAGACTCTTCTGCTGAAGATATTCAAGATTTTCCCTTATTGATTCTGATGCAGAGGATTCCACTCCTTCTGCTTCTCCTCCAGTGGATTTTTAGTTTTCAGAAACTCTGCATTCCATGAGGGAGCATTTTAAGTGGGAAGGACAGGATTTCTCTGATTCACGAAGAGGCTTAGGAATTCTTGTTTTTACCACAGCATAGACCCTTGGCTATACCTCCTGTTTTGGATGTTGTTCAAGATGTTTTCTCGAGGCTTCCCTTAATCCAGATTCTTTGCCTCCTCGCCAGTTAAACCGGACAGGTATTACAGGGTGCCTGAGGCTCATAAATATCTGTATAAGAGTCCTAGGGGACCCAGAGACTATTAGTCAGGGGCCTAAGGGTGTTAGAGCTTCTGTTGTAAAGAATCGGTTCCTCTAGATAAGGAAGCTAGAGCTTTGGATAGATGGGGTAAGAAGGTGTATACCTCTTCTACTTTAGCAATGAGGGCTTTAAATTGCCAGTTTCATATGTTGAAGTATCAGAATTTCCTCCTTTCTCAGCTAAAATCTAAAGTGGATGCTTTGGCAGAGGGCATAGAGTGTAAAGAATTGCAGGATTTAGTACATGTCTCTGAACAGGTGGGTAAGCATTCTTTGCAGTGTGGTTTTGATGCTGTACAGGCCTCTTCTAGGGTGGCTGCCACTGGATCAGTTCTTCGTAGGCACGCCTGGCTTAAGGATAGGAATTTGTCTGAGCATGTTAAAACTAGAATTCTGGATGCCCCTTTACAGTCTGAAGTTTTGTTTGGTCCCCCTGTGGAGTCTGTTTTGAAGAAAATGGAAGACAAGGCTAAGTCTATGCAGACTGTTAAAGATTTTTTGCAGGTGCAACCTCCAAAGTTTAGTAGAAATTGGCCTACTAAGGGGTGGACCTACCCTTCTTCTGATTCTCAGTCTAGGGGTAGATCTAGACGTGGCAGGGCAGAGCTCACAGTACATTCAGGCCTAGAACTTGGAGTTCACCTGCACAATCTGCAGGTGAGGGCAGGGCCAGTCCTTTCGTAAACAAGCCCAATGACCTGCATTTTCAGCTGCCAGATTCTTCTTCCCCGGCAGCTCCTTTGGGAGGAAAATTAGCACTCTTCAAGCAAAACTGGCTTTTAGTCACCCAGGACAAATGGGTATTGGACATTATAAACCGAGGCTACAAGTTCTATTTCCATACATTGCCTCCTTTCAAAGGCATGCCAGACGTTCCTCCTCGGCAAAGGATAGAGGCTCACAAGCAGATTTCTTTACTTCTTCAAATAGGAGCTATACAGCCAGTTCCTCTGTCAGAAGTGGGACTAGGATTTTATTCTCGCCTGTTTCTAGTACCAAAGAAAGGGAACACGTGGAGACCAATTTTGGATTTATCTATCCTCAACACTTATCTGGACATTCCAAAGTTCAAGATGCTGACGTTACAACAGCTTTTACCTCTGTTGGGAAAAGATCACTGGATGGTAACTCTGGATCTGAAAGAGGCTTATCTTCATGTTCCTATCAGGCCCAGTTGCAGGAGGTACCTGCGCTTTCGGGCTGGAAATTTACATTATCAGTTCTCTGCATTGCCCTTTGGCTTATCTACTGCGCCCAGAGTGTTCACAAAGGTTCTGGCTCCAGTGATAGCCTTTTTCAGGTTGAAAGGAATACAGATTTATCCTTATTTGGACGATTGCCTGATTATTGCACAACACAAAGACGAACTTCTGCATCATCTACAGTATGTGATGGTAGTGTTAAGATGCCTAGGGTATTCTGTGAACGAAACAAAGTCCAGTCTAGTACCCTCTCAGGACACGTGCTTTCTGGGTGTGAGACTGAATACAGCTTCCCAGATGGCCTTTTTGACCCCGGACAAACAAAGAAGCCTTTCTCTTTATTTCCATCAAATGTCTCTACAGTCCAGGCTGACTGCAAAGACAGTCCTTCAAGCCTTGAGGTTCATGGCATCTTGTATTCTGGTGCTTCCCAATGCCAAACTGCATATGAGGAAGCTTCAATGGTATCTCAAAATTCTATGGACACAACACTGCCAAGATCTAGACACTGTCATTCAGATATTACCTTGCATTCAGAAAGAATTTTTGTGCTGGGCTCAGGAATCTCAGGTAAACAAGGGACTCTCTGTGAGCCGACCAGAAGCCAGTCAGATTCTAACGACAGATGCCTCGGACAAGGCTTGGGAGCACACCTCAATGGAAAATGGGTGCAAGACGTGGCCTGTCAGACTTCAACATTTGCATATCAACTTGAAGGAGATGTTAGCAGTCAATTTGCATTGATGGCTTTCAAGGATTTACTTCACCCAGGACGGGTGTTGATTCAAACAGACAACACTACTGTCATGTGGTACATCAACAAACAGGGGAACCCATTCGTACCCTCTTTGCAGGCAAGCGATGATTTTGTGGAGACTGCTCTCAGTTTACACCTCAATCTTCAGGCAAGGTTTCTACCAGGAGCACAGAACTCCTTAGCGGATGTGTTGAGCAGACAAATTGTGGATCCTCACGGTGGAAACTGGATCCTCATGTGTTTCAAAAGTTGACAGTGTTATGGGGACTCCAGACATAGATCTGTTACTTCTCCACTAAATTACCAGTTGCCAAGGTTTTTGCACAAAATGTTTCATCCCACAGCTTGGAAGGTGGATGCTCTATCATTCAGTTGGAACAATCTTCATGTCTATGCCTTTCCACCTCTGCCTCTCATTCCCAAAGGTACTCCTGAAGGCCAGAATAGACAAGCCAACCATGATTCTGATAGCTCCGGATTGGCCTCGACAGCACTGGTACCCACTACTGAGGAGTTTAGTGCAGGGAGCCTCCATGGCCTCTGCCTTTGATTCCGCATCTTTTGTCTCAGGAGGGCAATCACTTCCTCAATGTCAAGATTCAGTCTCTGCATCTCACAGCCCTGGCATATTCTGTTTTAGACCCTGGAGGGGTCTCAGCTTCCACAACAAGTTTTGAATGTTATTTTGGAGGCCAGAAGGCCTAGTACAAGGAAAGTTTACGCAGATAAATGGAGGAGATTTTTTCTTTGGAGCAAAGCAGGACTTTGATGTTTCAAGCCTGATTTAAGTGTTTCTCTTCAATATCTTACTGAGTTATTGGACAAGGGTTTGTCTTTCTCCTCGATAAAGGTTCATGCTGCAGCCATTTCTGCTCACTATGACTGTGACCCTCCTTTATTTTCCCATCCTTTGTTTAAGCAATTTCTTAGAGGGGCAAAGAACATAAGACCCCCATGTAGAGCTCCTACTCCTGCTTGGGATCTCAATTTTGTGTTGGAAAAGCTTACTCTACAACCTTTTGAGCCTGCAGCTACTGCCGAAGTATTTATGGACATTTCAAAAAAAACGCAGAGATAAAGATAGAGACAGACCACACAAGGATAAGCCTTCCGATGACTCTACCGCTAAGCATGTCGACAGTTCTCCGGAATTCAGTGAGGTGCTTTTGAAGCCCCTAAGGCCCAATTCCATATCTACTCAGGCCTCTACCGAGACCCTTTTGGAGTCCGGTATGCTGCAGAAATCTTCATCTTCCGAGCCTTTGGCTGTCTCTGCTTCGGTTAGGTCTGGAGCCTTGATGCAGGCACTGGCTTCCGAGGAGGCTTCTCACACTACCGTATCTAGACAAAAAAACAATGTCTTTTCTCATCCGACTACCGTTTTTGTCAGATCGATGGATACTCTTAGGCCTAGTAGCCAGGCTACTCCTAAAAAATCTGCATCCAGACACCATCTTGCTCCTGCTCCACCACCCCAAGCACAAATGCTTAAAATGACAGAGGATCTCATCTCCCTCATCAGGGGTAGTCAGGCCACAACTTCTAAAAGGAAAAGACACCCTTCTCCAGAAATTATGACAGAACAGAATTCTGAGGAATCTGATTATTCAGATTTTGAAGAGAAACAACAACCTGTGACTGCCTATGAAGATTCAGATGCAGAGGAATCCATTCCCTTTGCATCCCCACCAGAACTTTCCTTTGGGGAAACTCTTTACACCCTCAGGGAACATTTCCAATGGGAATCTCAGGATTTCCCCCAGTCTAAGAAAAGACCAAGAGAGTTTCTGGACCTGCCCCAGCACAGACCCCTGGCCACCCCCCCCCCCATTTTAGAAGTGGTGGATGATATTTTCCATGAATCCAGCTTAGCCCTTGACTCCCTCCCACCTACTCCCAGTAAATACTATAGGTATTACAGAGTACCGGATTTTCACAAATACCTGTACAGAAATCCTGCTGCAGTCCCAGAGGTCATTACTCCGGGACCTAAAGAAGCTAAGACTAGTTCCGCCAAGAATCCTATTTCTTCTGACAAGGATTCCAGAACTCTGGATAGATGGGGTAAAAAAGTATACACCTCTGCAACCTTAGCTATCAGAGCATTCAGCTGTCAGTTCCATGTGTTAAAATAACAACACACTTTGGAACTATTAAAGCAAAAGATTTCAGCCTTTCCTGACCAATTCTAAAGAGTTAGCAGATTTACTGCACTCTACTTGCCTAGTGGCCAAACACTCATTACACTGTGGATATGATGCCCTAGAAGCCTCAAGCAGGGCAGCAATGTCAGGATCTGTCATTAGGAGACATGCATGGTTGAAGGAACAACCTCTTCCTGATCATGTCAAGTCTAAATTAATTGATGCACCCCTGGATAAGGACTACTTCTTTGGTGTAAAAGCAGAAGAGGTGCTTAAAAAGATGGAAGACAAAGGAAAATCCATGCAAACAATAAAAGATTTCTTTCAGGATCAACCTCCCAGGTTCAGCAGGAACTTTCCCTCTAAACACTGGTCCTTCCCTGCACCTAGCAGACAGGGCCAAAGTAAGCCCCACAGGGACAGGTCACCCAGGCCCCTATCCCAGGGGCAGCAGAGAACCTAACAGTGGACCACTTCGCCCCAAAGGCAGGGAGTTCTAAGTCATCCTTCTATGGCAAGCACTCTCAATGATTCCCTCTGCCCCCTCTACCCTCCTTTCACTCACCAAAAGCTAGGAGGAAGGCTCTCCCTCTGCAAAGAAAATTGGCTTTCTGTAACAAAGGACCAATGGGTCTTAAAAATCATTTTTCAGAGATAAAAATTATTTTTCAACAAACTCCCAATTCCAAGAGGGCACCCAGACTTCCAAATCAGTGGGCAGAGGCATTGAAACAGGTCCATACTCTCATATCCCAGGGGGCAGCAGAACCTGTCCCCTCAGAACAAACAGACAGAGGTTTTCATTCCAGACTATTCCTTGTTCCGAGAAAAGAGGGCACTTGGCGCCCCATCCTGGATCTATCCATTCTGAAAACCTCCCTGGTCGTCCCCAGATTCAGAATGCTAACTTTGCAGCATCTGCTGCCTATGCTGACAAAAAATGCCTGGCTAGTGACCCTAGACCTAAAAGATGCCTATCTCCACATCCCCGTAAGGAAATCCTTCAGGAAATTCCTGTGCTTTAGAGCAGGCTCACAACACTTTCAGTTCTCTGTGCTACCCTTTGGCTTGTCTACTGCACCCATAGTATTCACCAAATGCTTATCCCTGGCCCGTAGCATTTTGCAGGCAGAGAAATATACAGATTTACCCTTATCTGGATGACTGCCTTATTCAGGCAGAGTGCAAAGAAAAGCTGCTCCAGGACTTCTTTGTCAAAACCCTCCTAACTTCCCTAGGGTTCACCATCAACATGCAGAAATCAAAGCAAAACATCCTCCAGGAAGATAATTTTCGTGGGAGCACTGCTGGACACAGCATCCCAAATAGCCTTCCTTGTCCCCAGAAAAGCAGAGTTTCCTGCCTCTCTACTTTACCCAGCTGGCTTCCAGAAGTCACCTCACTGCAAGGAAATTCCTGCAAGCCTTGGGGTACATGGCATCTTACATCCTTCTAATTCCTCTGGCCAGGTTTCACATGAGGAAACTTCAGTGGTATCTAAAGAACCTCTGGTGTCAACACTCTCAGCCTCTAGCGACCTCTGTCCCTCTGATCCCCTGTATAAGGGCCGAGTTTCTCTGGTGGGCAGGGGCCTATGCCAAGAACAAGGGTCTTCCCTTCATTTTTCGCCCTACCGGGCAGACCATCACCACCGACACCTAAGACATTGCTTGGGGCACTCACTCAGCAGGCAGGTGCACCCAAAGTCTTTGGGATAGTCAGCACCTTCCCTTAAACATCAATCAGAAGGAAATGATGGCAGTACAAAAGCCTCTGACATCCTTCAAACCCCTTCTCAGGCCAGGGGTTCTCCTTGTCTAAACAGACAATGCCACAGTAATGTGGTATATCAACAAACAGAAGAGACTCAATCTTACCCTCTGTGCAGGCTAGCCATGAACCTCTGGCTGACAGCCTCCTCCATGGGATTACAGCTAATTTCCCCAATACCCACCAGTGGTCAACAACACCCTGGAAGACTGGCTAAGCAGAAACTTACTGGACCCCCATGAGTGGCAGCTCCACAGAAACATATTTTTGTAAATCATTCAGGAGTGGGGAACTCCAGAGGTGGATCTCTTTGCTTTGCACGTCAACTACCAGCTGAAAAAATTCTGTACCAAGGAGTATCACCGCCTAGTGTGGAAGGTGGATGCCTTGAAATTCCCCTGGAACTCTCTCTTTGTGTACGCATTCCCTCCTCTGCCTCTTATTCCCAAGTTACTGATCAAGCTAAGGGAGGAGAGACCAAAGGCCAACCTTATTGATCCAGATTGGCCCAGACAGCATTGGTACCCCTTACTGCGCAGCCTTTCTTTACAGCCTCCCAGGCAGCTTCCCCTGATCTCAGACCTCTTGACCCAGGTAGCGGGGGAACGGGGGATGCTGCACCCAGATTTAAGACTCCCAAACTATCAGCATGGCTAATACTTTAAAAGCAAACAAGGGGGCCCCTGTTAAGCAAACAGGTCCTAGACATTATCACAGAGGCCAGAAGGCCCAGCACCAGAAAATCCTATGCAGGGAAATGGAAAAGATTCTGCTCCTGGAGCCAGTTCAGATGGGGCAGTACCTCACAGCCTTCCATCCCTCTTATCCTGGACTACCTAGCCAAGTTATTAAATAGTAGCCTCTCCTTCTCTTGTATTAAAATCCATGCCTCAGCCATTTTGTCTCATTTCAATACAGACCCGCCCCTCTTCTCACATCCTTTGATTAAACAATTCCTCAGAGGGGCTTCTAATATCAGACCTCCCAGAAGGCCACCCACTCCAGCCTAGGACCTGAATTACGTTTCATCAAAACTAACCTTACCACCATTCGTACCTGCTGTTTCAGCAGAATTGAGATACCTCTCCTGGAAGACTGCTTTCCTACTAGCCATCACCTCGGCTAGAAGGGTTTCAGAACTTCAGGCACTCATGGCCGTTGAGCCCTTTATCATTTGCCATGCAGACAGGGTCTCCCTGAGGACTAACCCCTCCTTTATGCCCAAGGTGGTATCTGATGTGACCCGCAACCAAGCCGTACACCTACCTACCTTCTTTCCTAACCCTCAAAACAAGGGGGAAAGAATTCTGCATTCACTAGACATGCACAGACAGCTCCGATACTATCTGGACCGTACTAAACCCTTCAGAAAAACAGACCAGCTTCTTGTCAGCTTTGCCCCAGGGGCAGAGGGGAAGCCCTTTTCCAAGCAAACCATTTCCAAATGGCTATCGCACTGTATCCATTTCTGCTACAGACTACCCATTCCACTAGGGCTGCCTCCACTTCCACAGCATTCCTCAGAGGAGTTCCCACCAGGAACATCTTGGAAGCTGCCACCTGGACCTCTGTCCATACCTTTATAAAGCATTACCACCTACCTCTTTTCTCTAAGGCTAGGGCAGGGTTTCCCTCTGCAGTTCTGCAGGGCATGCTGACCCATGCCTAGGTCTCTAACTAATCCTACCACAGGTGATGACTGCAACAGTGAAACAAGAAGAACATAGTACAGTTGTGTACACTTACCATAAATGTAGATATTCGAGTGTATTTATTGTTGCAGTCCTGGTTTCCCTCCCTCCCTCCTTCCCTAGGGGGACGTAAGCTTCTCACGGTGGCTTTTAGCCACCAGGACCACTTTGCCATATTTCCTTATGCTTCTGACAGGTTAGGGCAAGAAAAACTGATGTAATGGCTTTGGCTGCCTTGCTTTATAGCACTTGACTACCTGACGTCAGACTACAGGTGACAGCAGCCGACGCAGAAAAACATTGACTCTGGTATTCGGGCTGGCCAAAGGCTACCACAGCAGGGATAACCCACAGGTGAACAGTGAATACACTTGAACTTCTACATTTATGGTAAGTGTACACAGCTGTACTTTTGTTTGTATCCTTTCACCCCAGGGCTCTGGGGAAAGCTGTATCCAAGCAAATAATATCTTATTGGATTTCCAATGCTATTTTATTTTGCTACTTCTTTCATGGAAAACACCTTACTTACACTGTGAGGGCCCACTCCACCAGGTCTGTGGCCTTCTTAGAGGCTTTTTTTCAAAGAAACTGGATACATTCACTATTCTAGAGGCAGCCACATGGTCTTCAGTCCACACTTTCACTAAACATTACAAGCTGGAATATATATCCAGGGCTAAGGCAGGCTTTGCTAAAGCCATCCTACATGCATTCATAAAGAGTTCCTCTTCTTCCACCTCCCATAACACATGCTGAGCTTTGGTACTCTCCCTCATGTTAAGAATACTGCAACATGAGTATAGAAGGATATAGAGTCGTTTTGTAAAATCCTACCATAACCATAGATGTCCTTCTCTTCCATGTTGCAGTATTCCTATCCCTCCCTCCTACCCCCTTTTAAGACTTCTGCCGCCTCTTCTTCTTCCTCTTCCTCATTTTTCCCTTTCTGGATGGCATCCTGATCAGCTGCCCTTAGACTGTTGTCCGACTGGGGCATTCACTTCTGAGGTCTTTGTGTGCGAACGTCACATTCATGGCCCACGGTTTATGGTACCTATGTGTGATTTCCCATGCAACATACAGCAGCCAGGCTAAGCTTTTGTATATGGGCCAGACTTTGGGTCACGTCAGGCAAAGGATCCCTCATGTTAAGAATACTGCAGCACGGAAGAGAAGGACATCTATAGTTATGGCAAGATTTTACACAACTATTCTTTGTCTCTAAATACAGAGCTCCCTTTTCATCCCCCCCACTTCTGTCTCTCAGGAGCTGCTCACAGACGCTTCAGAAGTGGGATTGGGAGCAGCTGTTGGCTCCCTAAAGGTGCAGGTGGTGGGGTCGCCTCTTCCACAGAAAGAGCATGTCAGTGCCAAAGAGATGAGAGCTCTTTTGCTGGAACTTCAGGCTTTTCATCCTCTTTTCTCCCCAGGACCTCTCAGGGTATTCACAGGCGATACCACATTTATTTTTAAGTGTAATGGGGATACTAATGTAAAGAGGTGTTTCTGTTTTTTTCTGATGTTCATCGTGCTATGCTGCTGCAGTCATCATACTTGGATTATCCTGCCGTCAGGCGGTCCCGCAGTCTGCCAGAATTCCAAAGCCTTGGTCCGGCGTCGGTTGTCGTCGCTTCTTCCCTGATGTCAGTGCGGCAGGGGTATAAAAGAGGCAGACAACGCCATTTTCTTCAGTCTTTCTTGCCGCGCGGTGCCCGAAGTAGAAGCAGTTCACAAGTGCCGGTCAGCCAGCTCCTGAGATTTCCAAACAGAATTTCAGCCGAAGTCTTCTATAAAGCTAAGTACCCCGTTGGAGAAACTTTTCTTGCCTCCGACCGATGTCAGACAAAGTTAATAATTGTATTTCTTGTGGGAAGCAAATACCTCATAAGGATTTTCATTCCTATTGTATACCTTGCCTAGGCCCAGACCACGACATCTTTGGTTGTCGGTTTTGTGCTAGGTTCAATAAACGCACTATCAAGCGTCGGGCTGATACCGCCCGATATTATTTTGGTAGAAGATTCAATTATATTATGTCGTCGGAGCAACCGACTTCAGCTATGTTCAAAAAATGCAAGGACAAAGACAGGCAGCCTAGGCCTAGACCAGATACCGAGGTCTCAGGGCTGCCGCTGGATCCCCGGTACTCGGTGAGGCGCCTACGCAGCCCCTGACTACCACGGATTTAGAATTTATGACTACCTCTCAGACAGAGACTACCGGGCCTCTGGAGCCTGATCCTCCTCAACACGCGGACACCAGCCTGGCCGGCGAGCCAGATACCAGGGACAGGCCTTCGGCTTCCGAAGGTGTATTTAAACCGACGACCCTCTTGGTAAAGTCCTATGCGAAGCTTAAAGCGATGACTAAGGTTAAAAAAACGGGTCCACAGACTACCACGCAGGCCCCTATGCCTAAAAAACAGATGCTCAAAATGGCGGAGGACCTGATTACCCTTGTCCAGAGGTTCACAACCTCCTCCTGACAAAAGGCCTAGACTGGAAGAAGAATTCCCTCCTTCTGACCAGGAATCCATTTCCTCAGCAGACTCTGAGGAACAGGATTACCCCTACCCTTCCTACGAAGACTCAGATGCTGAAGAGTCTATCCCCTCTGTTTCTCCTCCTGAGGACTTTTCTTTTGGGGAAACCCTGCACACCATGAGAGAGCATTTCCACTGGGAAGGCCAAGATTATTCTGATTCCAAGAAAAGACTCTGTGAGTTTCTTCTTCTTCTTCCTCAGCATAGACCCCTAGCTATCCCTCCAGTTTTAGTCATTCTGGATGATGTTTATAATGAATCTAGTCTAAATCCAGATTCCTTACCACCAGCACCAACTAAGCCAGACAGATACTATCGAGTTCCTGACTCTCACAAGTTTTTGTATAAAAGCCCTCCAGCAGACCCAGAAACCATTTCCCAGGTCCCAAAGGGGTTAAGGCCTCTACAGCTAAGAATCCACTACCTGCTGAAAGAGACTCCAGGGCATTAGAAAGATGGGGGAAAAAGGTGAACACTTCTGCCACTTTGGCCATGAGGGCATTAAACTGACAATTCCACATGATTAAATACCAGCAGTACCTGCTTACTCTGTTAAAACAGAAAATTATCCCTCAAACAGATCAGCCAGATTACAAAGAGATACAAGATTTGTTGCATGCAGCAGAACAGGTGGGAAAACATACCCTACAATGTGGTTTTGATTCTTTGGAGGCCTTATGTAGAGCAGCTGTTACAGGGTCTGTGATATGTAGACATGCTTGGCTAAAAAAAGCAAACTTTACCAGAACATGTCAAAGCAAAGCTACTGGATGCTCCACTGCAAAAGGATGCATTATTTGGTGTCAAAGCAGAGGAGGTTTTAAAGAAAATGGAAGAAAAGGCAGAATCAATGCAAACAGTTAAAGATTTTTTACAGGTACAACCTCCTCGCTTCAGCAGAAACTGGCCATCAAAGAACTGGTCCTTTCCTGCTTCAGACAGACCCAAAGGGGCAGGTACAGACGCCCTAAGGGCAGAGGCCAGGCACAAGGTACCTTCAGGCCTAGACAATGGCAAGCAACAACTCAAAGAGGGGAAGACGACAGATCTCAACCCTTCAGGAAGCAAACTCAATGACTTTCCTCTTCGCCTGCCAAGAAAAATTGCCCAGGCAGCACCTATAGGAGGAAAACTGGCTCTTTTTACACAAAACTGGCACATTATAACAAAGGACAAATGGGTTCCGGATGTTATTACCCGAGGCTACAGATTTCACTTTCACACTTTACCACGGATGAGAGGCATGCCAAATCTGCCAACAAACCAATGGACAGAGGCACAAAGACAAGTTACAGCTCTCATGGACATGAAAACAATTCAAAAGGTACCTACCACAGAGCAAGGCCAAGGTTTTTACTCAAGACTATTTCTAGTACCAAGAAAGGGCAAAGCCTGGAGACCCATCTTAGACGTTTCAATTCTAAACACTTACCTGGAGATACCCAAATTCAAAATGCTCACACTACAGCAGCTTCTTCCCATACGGGGCAAGGAGTCTTGGCTGGTAACGTTGGACCTCCAAGAGGCATACCTGCTTGTCCGTATCAGACAAGATTGCAGAAGATACCTCAGATTTTTGGCAGGTTCAACGCATTATCAATTCTCTGCATTGCCCTTTGGCTTATCTACTGCGCCCAGAGTATTCACAAAATGCCTGGCATCAGTAATTGCATATTGCAGACAACGAGGGATACAAATTTATCCATATCTGGACGACTGCCTGATCCAAGCAGACAGCAAAGACATCCTACTACAGCATCTGGCGTTTGTAACAAGATTGCTAAGTTGCCTAGGGTACACAGTAAACAAAAAGAAGTCAAAACTAATACCCTCACAAGAAATAATTTTCCTGGGTGCCAGCTTGAATACAACGGCCCAGATGGCTTACCTCACGCCAGACAAGCAAAAACAACTGGTTCAATACTTCAAAAAGATGGCAACCTTTACCCGGCTCACTGCAAGGAAATTCCTGCAGGCATTGGGGTACATGGCATCCTGCATTCAACTAATTGCAAATGCAAAGCTGCATATGAGAAAACTACAATGGTACCTAAAAAGTGTATGGTCCCAGCACAGACACAGCCTAGAAGCAAGTATACCTCTCATTCCCTGCCTTCAAAAAGAGTTCCTATGGTGGGCTCAAGCATGCCAAGCAAACAAGGGTCTCCCCTTTGTTTTACCTCCAGCAAAGCAAACCTTGACAACAGATTCATCAGACTACGCCTGGGGTGCACATATGGCAGGACAGTGCATACAGGGCAAATGGTCTACAAACCTAAGGCATCTGCACATCAATCAAAAGGAGATGCTAGCCGTACAAAATGCACTAACAGCCTTCAAGGACCTCTTGCATCCAGGGCAACTCCTAATAAGGACGGACAACACCACAGTAATGTAGTACATAAACAAACAAGGAGGAACGCACTCCTACACATTATGCAGGCAGGCAATGGCCTTGTGGAACACAGCATTAACTTACCAAGTACAATTGCAAGCACAATTCCTGCCAGGAAAGGAAAACATATTGGCAGACTAATTAAGCAGAAATTTAACAGATCCCCACGAGTGGAGACTACACCCACAAGTATTTGCAATGATAATTCAAAGATGGGGACCACCAGACATAGATCTGTTTGCCTCAACCAGCAATTGCCAGCTGCAAAAATTTTGCACAAGGACTTATCATCCCCTGGCCTGGAAAGTGGATGCCCTATCATTCAGTTGGGCAGCATTGTCAGTCTACGCCTTTCCTCCTCTGCCTTTACTGACCAAGGTACTACTGAAAGTCAGATCAGACAGACCACATATGATCCTCATTGCTCCGGACTGGCCACGTCAGCACTGGTTACCCACTACTACGAAACCTGACTCACAGTCCTCCATGGATCTTACCTCAATTCCCCAAGCTCTTAACTCAACAAAACTCTCAGATCCTTCACAGTCAACTCAGGACCTTAAACCTAGCTGCATGGAAGATACCTTAAATTATCAATCAAGACTCCTCTCAAAGGACGTCCTGAATGTCATCCTGGAGGCCAGGAGGCCCAGTACCAGAAAAACTTACTCAGACAAATGGAAACGATTTTGTGCATGGAACCAGGCCAGAGGTCTAGATCCTGGCATCCCAAACATTCCACAAATACTCCAATATTTATCTGAGATGCTACACAAAAGACTCTCTTTCTCATCTATAAAGATCCATGCTTCAGCAATTTCAGCTCAATATGATACGGATCCTTCCATTTTCTCTCACCCTTTACTAAGGCAGTTTCTCAGAGGGGCAAAAAACATAAGACCTCCCAGAAAACCACCAACTCCATCTTGGGATCTAAATTTTGTGCTAGAAAAACTAACACTACCTCTTTTCGAACTAGCCTTTTCAGCGGATCTAAAATACTTTTCATGGAAAACAGCTCTGCTGCTGGCTATCACCTCAGCACGCAGGGTCTCAGAACTACAGGCGCTTATGGCAGTGGAACCTTTCCTCATTTTCCATCAGGACAGAGTGTCTTTACGAACCAACCCATCCTTCCTGCCAAAGGTAGTTTCCAGTGTGGCTCTCAATCAGACCATACACTTGCCCACCTTTTATCCAAACCCTCAGAATAAAGGGGAAAGACTCCTTCACTCTTTGGACATTCACAGACAGTTGCGTTACTATTTAGACAGGACAAAGGCCTTCAGAAAATCTGACCAACTATTTGTATCATATGCAGCAGGTTCAGAGGGAAAGCCTATTTCCAAACAGACCATCTCCGAATGGATAGCACATTGTATCCGCTTCTGCTACTCTCACCATGGGAAACCAGTGCCTGCTAATATTAGGTCTCATTCTACCAGGGCTACAGCAACCTCAGCAGCCTTCCTCCGAGGAGTCCCAACAAAGGACATTCTGGAGGCAGCCACCTAGAGTTCAGTGCACACCTTCACCAGACATTACCACCTTCCACTGTACTCAAAAACCAGGGCTAGCTTTGCCACTGCAGTTCTGCAGGGTATCTTAGCTGCGCCTAACCCGGTATAGTTCCTACCACCCAACCATAGCTTTGGGACTCAACCCAAGTGTGATGACTGCAGCAGCATAGCACGATGAACATAGTACAGTTTTGTACCTACCATAAATGTAGATGTTCGAGTGCTTATGCTGCTGCAGTCCAGGTTACCCTTCCTCCATCCCCACTTCCTAACAGGGGATGTTCTTCATTCCACATTGCTGCAGTCCTAACTATTGGGTAGTCCGCTGTCCAGTCGGCCCGAATACCAAAGTATATGGCTGACGTCGGTCACGGCGCATTAGACTGACGTCAGTACGTCAGGGTACTAATGCGCATGACCGTCATATCCCCAGTCTTTTTTGCCGCATGGTCCGATGCAGAAGCAGTTTTTGCGAGTGCAGGTTGGCGTTCTGAAAGTTTCTGAAGTCAGAGTTTCAGACAGAATCAAAGTTGGCTAAGTACCCCGTTGGGGAATATTTTGGTTTTTTCTTGCCTCAGTATTTAACCGGATGTCAGAAAAAGTGAATAACTGTATTTCTTGTGGGAAACAGATACCTCATAGGGATTACCATACTTTGTGTATACCTTGTTTAGGGCCTGAGCACGACGTTGTTGGATGCCGCTCTTGTGCTAGGTTTAACAAACGCACTATTAAGAGAAGGTTAGACTGTGCCAGGTTAGTGTTTGGGAAGCGTTGTAATTATAAAATGCCGTCGGATGCTCCGACGCCGCTTCAGCCAAAAAGCGCAAGGACAAAGCAGGGAAGCCTAGAGTGGAAGAACCGACAGTCCCGGACGACGGTTCTTTAGAAGGCTCAGTGGAGCCGGAGGTTCTGCCAGGAGTTTCTTTGGAGTCTCAGGGAGAAACTTTACTGTTACAGGATGTATCTCAGGAAGTAGGCCAGCCTGAAGGGGCTTCTCAGGTGGCTGTTCTTCCCTCTCTTCCTAAGATGGTTAGGGCCTCGCTTCTGTTTCTAAGGCTTCTTTAAGAGGCAGGCCTGCTTTAGCTTCAGTGGGGGTTTCTCCGAGTGTTTCAGGGTCTTTGCCTAAGAAGCATATGCTAAAATGGCAGAGGATTTGATTACAATGATTAGAGGTTCTATGCCCCTCCTGATAAGAGGCCTAGGGTGGAACCTGAGTTTGAGAGTGTTGAGCAATGTTCGAGGCTTCTGAGTCTTCGGCTGAAGACTTGCAGGAGTATCCTCCTTATTCTGATTCTGATGTGGATGATTCTACTCCTTCAGCTTCGCCTCCTGAGGATTTTTCATTTTCAGAGACTCTGCATTCCATGAGGGAGCATTTTAAATGGGAAGGTCAAGATTTCTCTGATTCCAGGAAGAGGCTTAGAGAATTCTTGTTTTACCCCAGCATAGGCCTTTAGCTATACCTCCTGTTCTGAATGTGGTAGAAGATGTTTTGCAGAGGCTTCCTGAATCCTGACTCTTTGCCTCCTGCCCCAGTTAAGCCGGATAGGTACTATAGGGTGCCTGAAGCCCATAAGTATCTTTTTAAGAGTCCTAGGGCAGACCCAGAAACTGTCTCTCAGGGGCCTAAAGGTGTGAAGGCTTCTGTGGTTAAAAATCCTGTTCCTCCTGATAAAAGAGGCAAGGGCTTTGGATAGATGGGGAAAGAAAGTGTATACTTCTTCCACTTTAGCCATGAGGGCGTTGAATTGTCAGTTTCATATGTTAAAATATCAGAATTATCTCCTTTCACAATTGAAGTCTAAGGTGGATGCTCTGGCTGAAGGTATTGAGTGTAAAGAATTGCAGGATTTAGTTCATGTTTCTGAACAGGTGGGTAAGCATTCCTTGCAGTGTGGTTTTGATGCTGTGCAGGCCTCCTCGAGGGTGGCTGCCACTGGTTCTGTTCTTCGTAGGCACGCCTGGTTGAGGGATCAGAACTTAGCTGAGCATGTTAAGACAAGGATTTTGGATGCTCCTTTACAGTCTGATGTGTTGTTTGGTTCGCCTGTGGAAGCAGTTTTAAAGAAAATGGAGGACAAGGCTAAGTCTATGCAAACTGTTAAGGATTTTTGCAGGTGCAGCCTCAAGTTTAGTAGAAATTGGCCTACTAAGGGTGGACTTATCCTGCTTATGATTCCCAGTCTAGGGGTAGGTCTAGACGTGGTAGAAGCAGAGCTCAAGGTTCTTTTAGGCCTAGGACAGGAGTTCACCTGCTCAGACTTCTGGTGAGGGCAGGGGTCAGTCCTTTCGTAAGCAGACCCAATGACCTGCCTTTTCAGCTGCCAGTACATTCTCGCCTGGCAGCACCTTTGGGAGGAAGGCTGTCTCTTTTCAAAGAAAATTGGGATTTAATTACCCAAGACAGATGGGTTCTGGATATCATTCACCACGGTTACAGGTTTTATTTCCATACCTTGCCTCCTTTCAAAGGCATGCCAGGCATTCCTCCTCTACAAAGAACAGAGGCTCACAAGCAAATTTCTCTGTTGCTCCAAATAGGGGCTATTCAGTCAGTTCCTGTGCCAGAAAGGGGCCTAGGATTTTATTCTCGCCTGTTCCTAGTACCAAAAAGGGGAACACGTGGAGACCAATTTTGGATTTATCTATCCTCAACACTTATCTGGACATTCCCAAGTTCAAAATGTTGACGTTACAACAACTTTTACCTCTGCTGGGCAAAGATCACTGGATGGTAACTTTAGATCTCAAGGAAGCTTACCTTCATGTGCCAATAAGACTAAGTTGCAGGAAGTATCTGCTTTCGAGCTGGAAATTCTCATTATCAGTTCTCTGCATTGCCCTTTGGCTTATCTACTGCCAGAGTATTCACAAAGGTTCTGGCTCCAGTGATAGCTTACTTCAGGCTAAAAGGAATTCAAATCTATCCTTACTTGGACGACTGCCTGATTCTGGCTCAAGAAAAGGAAGACCTTCTACAGCATTTGGAATATGTCATAGCAGTGCTAAGATGCCTAGGGTATTCTGTGAACGAAATAAAGTCCAGTCTAGTACCCTCTCAAGACATGTGCTTTCTGGGTGTGAGACTGAATACAGCAGCCCAGATGGCCTTTTAACCCCGGACAAACAAAAGAATCTTTCCAGTTACTTCCATCAACTATCTCTTCAGTCCGGGCTGACTGCAAGGACAGTCCTTCAAGCCTTAGGGTTCATGGCATCTTGTATTCTGGTGCTTCCCAATGCCAAACTGCATATGAGGAAGCTGCAATGGTATCTCAAAAATCTGTGGACACAGCACTGCCAGGATTTGGACACTGTCATTCAAATAATACCTTGCATTCAAAAGGAATTTTGTGGTGGGCTCAGGAATGTCACCTAAACAAGGGACTCTCTGTGACCCGGCCAGAGGCAAGTCAGATTCTAACGACAGATGCCTCAGATATTGCTTGGGGAGCTCATCTAAATGGAAAGTGGATACAAGACAAGTGGCCTGCCAGACTACAGCATCTACATATCAACATGAAAGAGATGTTAGCAGTCCAGTTTGCATTAATGGCTTTCAAGGAGTTACTTCTTCCAGGGCAGGTGTTGATTCTAACAGATAACACAACTGTCATGTGGTACATCAACAAACAAGGGGGAACACATTCTTACCCATTGTGCAGACAAGCAATGATTTTATGGGAGACTGCGCTCAGTTTGCAACTAACTCTTCAGGCAAGGTTTCTGCCGAGCACAGAACTCCTTAGCAGATGTGTTAAGCAGACAAATCATGGATCCCCACGAGTGGAAACTGGATCTTCATGTATTTCAAAATTGACAGTGTCATGGGGAACTCCAGACATAGATCTGTTCGCTTCTCCACTAAACCACCAGCTGCCAAAGTTTTGCAGAAGGATTTCATCACACAGCTTGGAAAGTGGATGCTCTTTCTTTCAGTTGGACAAATCTTCATGTGTATGCTTTTCCACCTCTGCCTCTTCTCCCAAAGGTGCTTCTAAAGATCAGACAAGACAAGCCAAGGATGATTTTAATAGCTCCAGATTGGCCTCGCCAGCACTGGTACCCATTACTGAGGAGTCTGGTAAGGAAGCCTCCATGGCCTTTACCCTTGATTCCACACCTGTTGTCTCAGAGGGACGGTCGTCTGCTCAATGTCAAGCTTCACTCTCTTCATCTAACAGCCTGGCATATTCTGTTTTGAAAGACAGCAGGTCTCAGCTTCCTCAACAAGTTTTAAATGTGATTATGGAAGCCAGAAGACCTAGTACAAGGAAAGTATACGCAGAAAAATGGAAGAGATTTTTATTTTGGACTGCAGCAAAGAATTTGGAGATTTCTGAGCCTAATTTGAGTGTGGCTCTTCAATATCTTACTGAGTTATTGGACAAAGGTTTGTCTTTCTCTTCTATTAAGATTCATGCTGCAGCAATTTCAGCTCACTATGATTGTGACCCACCATTGTTTTCACATCCTTTGTTCAAGCAATTTCTTAGAGGGGCAAAGAATATAAGACCCCCATGAGCTCCTACTCCTGCTTGGGACCTCAATTTTGTGTTGGAGAAACTTACTCTACAACCTTTTGAGCCTGCGGCTACTGCTGAACTGAAATACTTGTCATGGAAGACTGCTTTTTTGTTGGCCATTACTTCTGCTAGAAGGGTTTCTGAGTTGCAGGCCCTTATGGCGGTTGAGCCTTTTTTGATTTTTCATAAGGATAGGGTATCATTACGTACTAATCCTTCCTTTATGCCTAAGGTGGTTTCTAGTGTGGCTTTAAACCAAACTATTCATTTGCCTACTTTTATGCAGATCCCCAAAATAAAGGGGAAAAGATTTTGCACACTTTAGATGTACACAGGCAGTTATGCTATTATTTAAGCAGGACTAAGGATTTTAGGCAGTCTCAGCAGTTGTTTGTTTCTTTTGCTTTGAGTTCGCAGGGCAAGCCTGTGTCAAAACAAACTATTTCTAGGTGGATTGGGTTTTGCATTGCATTTTGTTATTCCCATCATGGCAAGGAGATTCCAGCTGGGATTAGGCCTCATTCCACTAGGGCTACTGCCACTTCAACAGCATTTCTAAGGGGTGGCAACTAAGGATATTTTGGAGGCAGCTACTTGGAGTTCAGTGCATACTTTCTCTAAGCATTACCACCTTCCTCTCTACTCTAAGTCTAGGGCAGGTTTTGCCACAGCTATTTTGCAAGGCATGTTATCAGCTCCTGCTTCCTTATGATTTGCCAGCCTCCCTTACCTCTGCTTTGGGATTCTACCCAATAGTTAGGACTGCAGCAATGTGGAATGAAGAACATAGTACAGTTTTGTACCTACCATAAATGTAGATGTTCGAGGATCCACATTGCTGCAGTCCAATTTACCCTCCCTCCTGCCCCTCTGTGTTTAGGGGTGGTTCTGTAGGTGAGATTATATTCTGGTACCTTTGTATATATTGTATATATTTTTGGTGCAGGTATGTTTGGTGTTTTTTGGTTTTGGCCTTGTCTTTTTAGGGTCTTCTGACATCTGGGGCAAGAAAAGACTGAGGATATGACGTCGGTCATGCGCATTAGTACCCTGACGCACGCCAGTCTAATGCGCCGTGACCGACGTCAGCCATATACTTTGGTATTCGGGCCGACTGGACAGCGGACTACCCAATAGTTAGGACTGCAGCAATGTGGATCCTCGAACATCTACATTTATGGTAGGTACAAAACTGTACTTTTCTTTTATCTACGGGTACCTCAACCTTCTGGATGCATGTCTATATGGTGTATTTGCTTACAACTACCACTATTGTTTTTTCTCTAAGGTATGGTTTGCAAGCCACTTATTTTGCCTTATTAGATTGGGGCACCTGACCTCTGGGGCAAGAAAAACTGAAGAAAATGGCGGTGGGTGCCTCTTTTATACTCCTGCCGCACTGACGTCAGGGAAGAAGCGACGACAACCGACACCGGACCAAGGCTTTGGAAATGTTCATCTTGTTTCACTGTTGCAGTCATGATTGTAGGGTTCTCCCCTGCTGGCAGGCAGCCCTCGGTCGGCCAGAATCCCAAAGTCTGGGTCCGGCGTCGGCTGTTCAACCATGCTCCCTGACTTCAGAGCGCCAGGAGTACAAAGCTGACAGCCGATGCCATCTTCTCCAGTCTTTCTTTCCATGCGGTGATAGCAGTTCGCAAGTGCCGGTCGGCTGACTCTTACGATCTTTTCTGATATACTTCAGTCGGAAGATTTTCTTCTCCACTCAAAGCTAAGAACCCCGTTGGGGAAACTTTTTTCTTGCTCCACTCCGATGTCAGAAAAAGTTAATTGTATTTCATGTGGGAAGCAAATACCTCATAAGGATTTTCATTCTTACTGTATTCCTTGCTTAGGCCCTGACCACGACGTAGCTAGTTGTCGGTTTTGTGCTAGATTCAATCAACGCATAATTGCC
Organism: Protopterus annectens; assembly: GCF_019279795.1. NCBI lineage: Eukaryota > Metazoa > Chordata > Ceratodontiformes > Protopteridae > Protopterus > Protopterus annectens. The sequence continues at coordinate 125,256,172 of NC_056734.1, read as the reverse complement.
AAGGTACGATTTTGCTTTTCATTACTTCGGTAGGCGCTTTAACTACAAAATGTCGTCGGATACGGTTCCAGCTACCAGAGTTCACAAACATCGCAAGGATAAAGACAGGCCTCCGAGGTCCAAATCTGATGATAGCGCACAAGCGGAGCCAGCTTCAGGTTCAGCCGTCGTCAGTGAGGCGCTTTTGCAGCCCCTGTCATCGGCCATTTCAGAACCGATGGCTGAAACGGACTCTCATGAGGAGCCAACCAGGCCTTTAAATATTTCTGTTGCAGGACCTTCGGACAATGCTCCTTCGGATGGGTCCGGAGCCACTGTGCAGGTACCGGCTTCTGAAGGGGTTTTCAGGCCTACTCAGCTTCTAATAAAGGCAAAGCCAAAGACAAAGGCAAAGACTCCTTCTAAATCAAAGACTACAACACAGGCCTCTTCTGAACCGGCTCCCAAGACACAGAAACAGTTACTCAAGATGGCGGAGGATTTACTTACTATGATTAGGGGTTCACATCCCCCTCCAGATAAAAGGCCAAGGCAGGATGTTTATTATGATTCCTCTGATCAGGCTTCTGTTTCCTCAGTTTCTTCTTCTGATCAGGAATATTATTTCCCTCCTTATGAGGATTCTGATGCTGAAGACTCCATTTCTTCAGCTTCTCCCCCTGAGGATTTCTCTTTTGGGGAAACTTTGCATGAAATGAGGGAACATTTCCACTGTGAAGGACAGGAGTATTCGGAATCTAAGAAAAGACTGAGGGATTTTCTTCTTCCCCAATATAGACCCCTGGCTATTCCTCCTGTTTTGGATATTGTGGATGATGCCTTTTCGGAGGCTAACTTAACCCCTGACTCTTTTCCTCCTGCTCCTGTTAAGCCTGATAGATATTACAGGGTTCCTGATTCCCATCAGTTTTTATACAAGAACCCTTCTGCTGACCCTGAAACCATTTCTCAGGGTCCTAAGGGAGTTAAGGCCACTTCTGCCAAAAATCCCATTCCTACTGAAAAGGATTCCCGATCCTTAGAAAGATGTGGCAAAAAGGTGTACACTTCTGCTACTTTGTCCATTAGGGCTTTAAACTGTCAGTTTCATATGCTAAAATACCAGCAATTTCTCTTGTCTGTTTTAAAACAAAAGCTTACTTCCATTTCTGCCTGTGCAGATAAGGAATTACATGACTTATTGCATGCCACTGAACAAGTAGGGAAGCATGGTTTATACTGTGGATTTGATGCCTTGGAGGCTTCTTGTAGGGCTGCGGCCTCTGGCACAGTCATTAGAAGGCATGCATGGCTAAAGGAACAAAATTTGCCTGAACAAGTAAAGGCTAAATTATTGGATGCTCCTGTTCAACATAATGTTTTGTTTGGATCAAAAGTGAAGAGGTGATTAAAAAGATGGAGGATAAGGCGAAATCCATGCAAACAGTTAAAGATTTCTTACAAGTACAGCCACCTAGATTTAGAAGGAATTGGCCTTCAAAAAATTGGTCCTTTCCCACTTCAGACAGGCCTCAGAGGGGTAGATATAGACGCTGCAGAGGAAGGCCTCAAACACAAGCTTCTTATAGACCAAGACAGTGGACTGCTTCCACCCCTAGGGGAGGAGAGGACAGGTCACAAACTCAAAGGAAACAAACTCAATGACTCCCTCTGTTGGGCTACAGGAACTTCTTGCCTGGAAGCCCCCTCGGAGGAAAATTCTCTCTTTTTTATCAAAATTGGACTCAAATAACCCAAGACAAGTGGGTTTTGGATGTGGTTTTAAGAGGTTACAAATTCCATTTTCATACCTTGCCAAGGCCAAGCGGATGGCCAGACCTTCCAAAACATCAGTCGACTGAGGCCTTAAACCAGGTGGAAGCTCTTTTGGCTATGAATACCATAGAACTGGTTCCACTTTCAGAGATGGGAAAAGGTTTTTACTCAAGGCTCTTTCTAGTCCCAAGGAAGCAAAACTCATGGAGACCCATTCCGGATCTGTCGGTCTTGAACACCTTTCTAGAGATTCCAAAATTCAAGATGCTTACTCAACAACAGCTACTTCCAATGCTGTCCAAAGATGCATGGATGGTACCTTTGGATTTAAAGGAGGCATATTTACACATTCCCATCAGGCAGGATCGCAGAAAATACCTCAGGTTCAAGGCCGGATCGAGGCACTTTCAATTCTCTGCGCTGCCCTTTGGATTGTCTACTGTGCCTAGGGTCTTCACCAAATGCCTGGCTCCAGTAGTAGCTTACTGCAGACTCAAGGGAATTCAAATTTACCCTTATCTGGACAATTGTCTAATCCAGGCAGACAGCAAGGATGTCTTACTCCAGCATCTAGACTTTGTACAGAACCTCCTCAAGTTCCTGGGATTCTCTGTAAACATAAAAAAGTCAGATTTGGCACCATCACAACAGATAACTTTTCTGGGTGCACTTCTAAACACCACAACCCAGATGGCATTTCTGACATCCGAAAAACAATTACAGCTGGCTTCAACTTTCAAAACCTTGGCAACTTTAACTCAACTATCTGCAAGGAAATTCCTGCAGGCTTTGGGTTACATGGCCTCCTGTATCCTTCTCGTACCATATGCAAGACTACACATGAGGAAAATACAGTGGTACCTAAAAAGTGTATGGTCTCAGCATTGCCACAGTTTAGACATACTGATCTCCGTCCTTCCTTGCCTTCAAAAGGAATTTCTTTGGTGGTCCAGGGCATGTGCTCTAAACAAAGGGAAACCCATCCGTCTGCATCCTGCCACTCAGATTCTAACCACGGGCGCCTTGGATTATGCTTGGGGGGCCCATTTTCAGGGCAATTGTCTGCAGGGCCTTTGGACAAAGGATCAGAAGCACCTGCATATCAACTTAAAGGAAATGTTAGCCGTTCAGAAAGCTCTATTGGCCTTCAGGAATCTTTTACAACCAGGACAACTACTAATACGGACAGACAACACCACAGTTATGTGGTACATAAACGAGCAAGGGGGATCTCATTCCTACCCCCTTTGCAGACTAGCCGTGGATCTATGGAACACAGCTCTAGCTTGCAATCTGGATCTTCAAGCTCAGTTTCTACCAGGAAACAAATCTTCCTGGCAGACAGTCTGAGCAGAAACCTTTCGGATCCACACGAGTGGATGCTGGACACCAAAATATTCAGGATGATAACAGCAGTCTGGGGATGTCCTCACATAGACCTTTTTGCATCCCATCTCATTCATCAACTACAGAATTTTTGCACCAGGACTTTCCACAGAGAAGCTTGGAAAGTGGATGCCCTGTCATTCAGTTGGAGGAACCTCTCGGGATATGCCTTTCTGCCTCTTCCTCTTCTTCCACGGGTTTTATTGAAGATAAAACAGGACAAGCCCAAGATGATAATCTTGCTGGCTCCAAATTGGCCTCGGCAGTTTTGGTATCCAACTGTAAAAAACCTATGCCTGGAGCCCCCTTGGGTTTTACCTCAGTCTTTGAACCTTCTGTCTCAACATCAGGGTCAGGTTCTACACTCTCATATCAGAACTCTCAGCCTGGCGGCCTAGTTAATCCAGGGCCTTTGATTTCTTCTTTCCTACCCAAGCAGGTTATGGATGTCATTTTAGAAGCCAGACATCCTAGCACTAGAAAATCTTATGCAGGAAAATGGAAAAGATTTTGTTCCTGGATGCAGGCTCAGGATTCTGATCCTCTTCTTTCTAACATTACTTTAATTTTATTTTACTTGACAGATCTTTTACATAAGGGTCTCTCTTTCTCTTCCATTAAGATACATGCCTCTGCTATTTCTGCTCATTATAATACAGACCCTCCCATCTTTTCCCACCAGCTCATGAGACAGTTTCTCAGAGGAGCTAAGAACTTAAGACCTCCTAGATCTCCTCACATTCCTGCTTGGGATCTCAATTATGTTTTGGAAAAACTAACCCTGCCTCCTTTTGAGCCTGCTGCCTCGTCTGACATCAAGTTTTTATCTTGGAAGACAGCTATCCTGTTAGCCCTAACCTCTGCCAGGAGAGTTTCATTGTTACAAGCTCTTATGGCTGTGGAACCTTACATTATTTTTCATCAAGACAGGGTATCTTTGAGGACTAATCCTACCTTCATGCCTAAGGTGGTTTCCAAAGTGGCTTTAAATCAAACTATCCACTTGCCAACTTTTTTCCCCACTCCTCAAAATAAAGGGGAAAGGATCTTACATTCCTTGGATGTACACAGACAACTACGTTTTTACCTGAACAAAACCAAGGACATCAGAAAATCAGAACAATTATTTGTTTCTTATGCTTCAATTTCCCAAGGTAAAGCCATTTCAAAACAGACCATTTCTAAATGGATTGATCATGGAATCAGATTTTGTTATTCACACCATGGAAAGCAAATCCCAGGGAGTGTACGGACTCATTCCACCAGAGCTGCTGCCACTTCTGCGGCCTTCCTCAGGGGAGTTCCTACCAAAGACATTTTGGAAGCTGCAACTTGGAGTTCTGTGCATACTTTTTCTAAGCACTACAATCTACCTCTCTACTCTAAGTCTAGGGCAGGTTTTGCCTCTGCAGTCTTGCAGGGCCTTTTAGCCGCCCCTTCTTCTTTATGACCACCGCCCTTTCTCTCAGCTTTGGGATTCTACCCTACAGTCATGACTGCAACAGTGAAACACGATGAACATAGTAAAGTTGTGTACACCTACCATAAATGTAGATGTTCGAGTGTCTTCACTGTTGCAGTCTGGGTTTCCCTCCCTCCTGTCCCCTCTTATTTTTACTTTTGTGTATTTCGTTTTTTCACCATTCTTCTGAGGTGTATTTGCAAAGGTTATGGGACCTTTTAATTTTGGGACTCCTGACATCTGGGGCAAGAAAAACTGGAGCAGATGGCGTCGGCTGTCAGCTTTGTACTCCTGGCGCTCTGACGTCAGGGAGCATGGTTGAACAGCCGACGCCGGACCCAGACTTTGGGATTCTGTCCGACCGAGGGCTGCCTGCCAGCAGGGGAGAACCCTACAGTCATGACTGCAACAGTGAAGACACTCGAACATCTACATTTATGGTAGGTGTACACAACTATACTTTCTGGCCGACTGCGGGACCGTCTGACGGCAGGAATAACCCAAGTGTGATGACTGCAGCAGCATAAGCTCTCGAACATCTACATTTATGGTAGGTACAAAACTGTACTTTTTTCTTTTTCCCTTCTTCTCTGTTTCTCCTTGTTCAGATTTAAGAAATGTGGACACTGCAATGTAAAAAAAATGTAAAAAAAAAAGATCTAGTTAAAAGAGCATGACAAAAGAAACATTAGTGTGCTTTTTCTCATTTTTGCATAGGGTAATGTCTGAGCTAAGGCCATTACCTTTATATAGTAACAAACTTTAAGAGAATGCAAGTAAATGAAAAAGAATATATACCATCATAAGATTTTTTTTTTCTAGTAAACAGTTTTGTATATGCTCCTCATCCCATATTGCAGACAATGTAATGAAAAGAAATGGCTTGGAGAAAATGTTTTCTTAAAGCATTCAAGTGCTCTCCCAGCTGAGGGTGCTATAAAGATAAGGCAAAACCAGACAGCACTTAATAGAATCACAGGCTCTATCATGTGTCTTGGCATCGATAATCTTTCTTTTAGTTTAGCTCGTGTCTGTGTGTGGCTGTCGGTTTAGAATATTTGTTGCTGTTAGGAGGGAGAAACTTCAATATTTGAAGATGTGCATAGTTTTGTGTGTTATTATTAAGTTAATAGGTTTTAGAGGGATATTGGGTGTGTGTGTGTGCCTATTTGTTTGAGGGTTTTCAGTAAAACAAAAAATTCTGCAAGATGTGACATAGGCTCAGATGGAGATGACAATAAACAGTTGTATAAAAGATTAATCTGCCAAACAGTGCATGCATGTAACACAAAAGCTGGAACTAGACATTTAACAAAAAAGCTGTTGATAAAGAAAGGTTTTCAGGGTGGTTATTCAGTGCAATACTTAGGGCAGAGGAAGAGAGGAGTACTTGTATTATTTGCAAGAGGAGTTCAAATAGTAATAAGAGGATGAACAAGACAGTGATGGTAGATTTTTGTAGTACTAAGGGGCTACTGGGCAAGGAAGGAAGATTACACTGGCATGTATTTGTATTCCACCAAGAACTGCTATAATGGAGCTTAAGAAAATTCTGGGGGTAATAATCAGCTTTCAGCAAAGAAAATTACTTATTGGTGGGGACCGGAATTTGATTTGCAACAGTGACGATGTATCTGGGAGGGGCCCAAAAGAGAAAATATAACAAAGGGGATGTAGATTTTTAAGAAATGTATAAAAATATTTGGCATGGAAGATGTGAATTCAGTACTAGGAGTCTGGAGTGAATTTACATATTATTCCCCAAGATACAAAACCTGGGCTAGGCTAGACAGAATTTACATTTCACAGGAATATGTGCATTTAAATGAAGATCTTGATACACACTCAATAACTATTTCTGATAATGTGCCAGTAATAACTAAAATAAAAACAAGGTAATGAAATAAAAATGAGACACTGTTTTTTTCCCACATATCTGTTGAAAAGAGAGGAATTTAAGGAATGGGTAGTTGAAATTATTCAGGAGCTATTTATTGGAGAAGATATAATTTCTTCTGAAAGTATAGCTAGGGAGTGGGATAAAATTAAACTGGAATTTAAAAATAGGGTAGAAAGAAAAGAAAGTGAGATATGGTTTAGGTAATAAGAATTTTTCAGAGAGACTGACATGTTGAAGTGTTGCAAAATAGGGGGAATCTCACAGAACAAGAGGAGGAGCAGCTGCAGAATACTAAACAGAATGTAAGAGATTACATTGATAATATGCATGTGTTTAGAGAGATGGCTGTTAAGCAACTGTTTTTTGATAATAACTTTAGAGCACAAAAACTTTTAGCACAAAGACTCAGGCAACAGAAAGTAGAAAGGGCTGTCACCAAGCTTAGGGAGCCTTATAACAAGGAGGATAACAAGGGATCCCATTGAAGTATTAGAAATATTTTGGAAAGTCTGTGAATGTCTGTATAAAGCAGAGGAATATTGAAATCAAGAAAAGGTACAAATGGAATTGGTTATGGAATAATGAAATATGCCTAGGTTAGACATAGAGGAAGCTCAATTACTAACAGGATAGAAGGAGATGAGTTAAAAATGATAATGCATAACCAATCCACAGGAAAGTCCCCAGGAATAGATGGTATTCCTGTGGAAGTTTGGAAGCCAAGAGGGGAAAAATTGATAAAGGTCTGGAATGTTTTGTTTAACAGTATTTTAAGAGAAGTGCCAACATCCTAGAAGAAAGCGGTAGTAACTGTAATACCTAAAGAGGGTAAAGATCCATCAGATCAAGCTTCATACAGGTCTATTTGAATACTAAATCATGATTACAAGTTATCCATGTTTATAATGGCTAAAATAATGGCAAAAGTGATCCCAAAATAGATATGGATTAGTGTGGTTTTGTGGAGGGGAAGCAAACATTTGAGAACATTAACAGAACGGTGACTATCCAGAGGGAAGCAGAATGTAAGAAAATACCACTGTTGTTGGTGGGTGTTGAGTAAACTGGGACTTTATGAGCAGAGCAATGGAAGCATTAGCCTTTAGGAGAATATGTGACGGTAGGAGGTGAAAATTAAAGTGGGCAGGGTCTTCTCTGATAATCTCTGCTTGAGGAACTAGGCAGAGTTGATGTTCATCGTGCATACAGCTGCAGTCATTACAGATGGGTTCTCCTGCCGTCAGGCGGGTCCTCGGTCGGCCGAATTTCAAAGTCTAGGTCCGGCGTCGGCTGTCGTCGCCTCCTCCCTGACGCCAGTGCGACAGGGGTATAAAAGAACCAGTCGACGCCATTTTCTTCAGTCTTTTTTGCCGCACAGTGCCCGAAGCAGAAGCAGTTCGCAAGTGCCGGCCGGTCAGCTCCTGAAATTACGAAAATTTGGAAACCGAAGTCTTCTTTAAAGCTAAGTACCCCGTTGGGGAAACTTTTCTTGCCTCAGACCGATGTCAGACAAAGTTAACAATTGTATTTCTTGTGGGAAGCAAATACCGCATAAGGATTTCCATTCCCTCTGTATTTCTTGTTTAGGCCCAGACCACGACGTCTCGGGCTGTTGCTTTTGTGCTACTTTCAATAAACGCACTATTAAGCGTCGGGCGGAGTTTGCTCAGCACTTTTTTGGGAAAGCTTTTAATTATATAATGTCGTCGGAGACTCCGACTCCTGTTTTGTCCAAAAAACGCAAGAACAAGGACCGACACGCGAGATCTGTGGCCTCCACCGACACCACACCAAAACCGACTACACATGGTCCGGTTCTCAGCGAGGCGCCTATGCAGCCCCTGACTACCGACGACCCTTCTTTGGCGGTGTCCTCTGTAACCGAGGCCACAGGTTCCTCGGCCCACACCCTGACTACAGCTACCAAAGCCACTGTTAGTGTTGAGCCTCATAATGTGGACAGGTCTACCTCCACCCATGGTGTCTTCAGACCTTCCTCTTCCTTTTCCATCAAGGCCTTTACTAAGCCTAAATCAGCCATGCACTCCAAGAGACCTGTTGCACAGAGCCCATCTCCAGGCCCCATGCCTAAAAAGCAGATGCTTAAAATGGCGGAGGATTTAATTACTCTTATCAGGGATTCCCAACCCCCACCAGACAAGAGACCCAGAGTGGAGGAAGAATCACCCTCTTCTGATCAGGGCTCCATTATTTCAGAGCATTCTGATGAGGAGGAACATTCTTACTCCCCTTTTGAAGATTCCGATGCAGAGGAGTCCATTCCTTTTGTATCCCCGCCAGAGGATTTCTCATTCGGGGAATCCTTGCATACCTTGAGGGAACACTTCCACTGGGAAGGCCAAGATTATTCAGATTCCAAGAAAAGGCTTAGGGAATTTCTTTTGCTACTTCAGCACAGACCTCTGGCGATACCTCCTGTCTTGGACATACTTGATGATGTTTACTCGGAGGCCTGCCTTAATCCGGATTCCCTGCCTCCAGCCCCAGTCAAGCCTGATAGGTACTACAGAGTTCCTAACTCACACCAATTTCTTTACAAAAGTCATACTGCTGACCCAGAAACCATTTCTCAGGGCCCCAAGGGAATGAAGGCCTCTACTGCTAAGAATCCATTACCTTCCGAGAGATTCTAGATCCTTAGAAAGGTGGGAAAAAAAGGTATATACCTCGGCTACCCTAGCCATGAGGGCCTTAAACTGTCAGTTCCATATGCTTAAATATCAACAGTTTCTGTTATCACAATTGAAAAATAAAATGTCACAACCTGAACAACTAGATTTGAAGGAGTTGCAGGATATGATGCATAGTGCAGAACAAGTAGGTAAGCACACCTTACAATGTGGTTATGATGCTCTAGAGGCCTCAAGTAGAGCTGTTGTTACAGGATCAGTCATACGTAGACATGCCTGGCTTAGGGAACAAACCTTGCCTGATCATGTCAAAGCTAAATTACTAGATGCTCCTCTACAAAAGGATGTATTATTCGGTGCTAATGCTGAGGAGGTACTAAGGAAAATGGACGAAAAAGCTAAATCTATGCAAACTGTTAAAGATTTTCTACAGGTACAACCACCATGTTTTAGTAGAAATTGGCCTTCAAAAAATTGGTCCTTTCCAGCCACGGACAGGCCCCAAAGAGGTAGATGCAGGCGCCCAAGGGGCAGAGGACAATCTCAAGGAATGTACAGAGGCAGACAATGGCAAACTCCAACACCAAGAGGTGGCGAAGATAGTTCACAGCAATACAGGAAACAAATCCAATGACTTTCCCCTTTGCATGCCAAGCAAGGCGCAAATGGCAGCACCCTTAGGAGGAAAGCTGGCATTATTTTCACAAAATTGGCATATTGTCACAAAAGACAAATGGATCATGGACATTATAAACAGAGGCTACAGATTTCATTTTCACACCCTTCCAAAAATGAGAGGCATGCCGAACCTGCCACACAATCAAAGGGCAGAGGCACAAATACAAATTTCAAAGCTCATGGGCATGAAAGCTATTCAAGAGGTACCTACTCACGAACAAGGTCAAGGTTTTTATTCCAGACTATTTCTGGTACCAAGGAAGGGAACAGATTGGAGACCCATTTTGGACTTATCCATCCTAAACACATTTCTACTGCACAAAATTCAAGATGCTCACTTTACAGCAGCTTCTTCCCATGCTGGGCAAGGAGTCTTGGCTGGTAACATTGGACTTCAAGGAGGCATACCTGCATGTCCCAATCAGACAAAGCTGCAGAAGATACCTCAGATTTCTTGCAGGTTCAATCCACTATCAATTCTCTGCATTGCCCTTTGGCTTATCTACTGCGCCCAGAGTATTCATGAAATGCCTGGCATCAGTAATTGCCTACTGCAGACTTCAAGGGATACAAATATACCCTTATTTGGACGACTGCCTGATCCAAGCGGACAGCAAACACATACTTCTGGAACATCTGGTTTATGTAACAAGGTTATTGAATTCTCTGGGATACACAGTCAACAAAGAGAAATCCAGGCTAACGCCATCTCAGAAAATAATTTTCCTGGGTGCCAACTTGGACACAAACACCCAGATGGCTTATCTTACGCCAGAAAAACAGGGGCAACTAACTCAATACTTCAAGACACTAGCAAATTGTACCAGGCTAACTGCAAGGAAAATCCTGCAGGCTCTGGGATTCATGGCATCTTGCATTCTACTAATCCCATGTGCAAAGTTGCATATGAGGAAACTTCAATGGTACCTAAAAAACCTATGGTCTCAACACAGCCACAGTTTGGAAACAATAATACCACTTATTCCATGTTTGCAAAAGGAATTTCTATGGTGGGCACAAGCATGCCAAACAAACACAGGTCTACCATTCTGCAAGCCTCAAGCAAATCAAGTCATCACAACAGACGCCTCAGACTACGCCTGGGGGGCGCACATGACAGACCGGTGCATTCAGGGCAAATGGTCCCAAAAGGAAAAGCACCTTCACATCAATCAAAAGGAGATGCTAGCAGTGATAAATGCTATTATAGCTTTCAAAGACCTTCTGCATCCAGGTCAACTATTGATAAGAACAGACAACACCACAGTAATGTGGTACATAAATAAACAAGGAGGAACACATTCATACCCCCTTTGCAGACTGGCCATGTCACTTTGGAACATGGCTCTGGAGTTGCAAATCGAGCTTCAAGCACAGTACTTGCCAGGCATGGAAAACACACTGGCAGACAATCTAAGCAGAAATATGACAGATCCACACGAATGGAAGTTGCATCCTCAAGTTTTTACAGAGATAATCCAAGCGTGGGGAAGGCCAGACATAGATCTCTTTGCCTCCCACAAAAATCAACAATTAACAAAATTCTGCTCAAGGACATTTCATCCAAAGGCCTGGAGAGTGGACGCACTTTCTTTCAGTTGGACAGCACTGACAGTTTACGCCTTTCCACCTCTTCCTCTACTGCCCAAGGTGCTTTTGAAAGCAAGAGCAGACAGACCAAAGATTATACTGATTGCTCCAGACTGGCCAAGACAACACTGGTATCCACTCCTGAGGAGCCTGATGCATTCTTCTCCATGGACCCTACCTCTAATGCCTCTTCTTCTGACTCAGCACAGCTACAAAACTCTTCGCAGTCAGCTGAAAACACTCAATCTGTCCGCATGGAAGATTCCTTAACATCACAACAGACCCTACTCTCCAAGGAGGTGTAGGATGTCATTTTGGAGGCCAGAAGGCCGTCTACTAGAAAAGCTTACTCCGCAAAATGGAAACAGTTTTGCGCTTGGAATGAGAAAAAAGGCCAGGATCCTGGAAAACTGAATTTGCCTCAAATATTACAGTATCTAGCTGAGCTGCTAAGCAGTGGACTTTCATTCTCCTCCATCAAAATCCATGCCTTAGCCATTTCTGCAGAATACAACACTGATCCACCTTTATTCTCTCATCCACTCTTAAGACAGTTCCTCAGAGGGGCTAAGAATATAAGACCTCCAAGGAAACAACCAATCCCAGCTTGGGATCTTAATTACATTCTAGAAAAATTAACCTTGCCTCCTTTTGAGCCAGCTGCCTCAACAGATTTGCAATACTTATCCTGGAAAACAGCTTTCCTTCTGGCTATTACCTCAGCTCATAGGGTCTCGGAACTACAAGCCCTCATGGCTGTGCAGCCCTTTATCATCTTCCATCAGGACAGGGTTTCCCTACGAACCAACCCGTCATTTATGCCTAAAGTGGTATCCAGGGTAGCTTTAAATCAGGCCATACACTTACCTACCTTTTACCCTAACCCTCAAAACAAAGGGGAAAGGCTGCTACATTCCTTAGACATCCATAGACAGCTGCGTTACTATTTGGACAGAACAAAGCCTTTCAGAAAAATCCGAACAACTCTTTGTGTCCTATGCTGTAGGAGCTCAAAGGAAGCCAATTTCCAAACAGACCATTTCAAAATGGATAGGCCACTGCATACGTTTTTGTTACTCTTTTCATGGTAAATCTGTACCTGCAGGCATCAGATCCCACTCCACAAGGGCCACAGCTACCTCTGCAACCTTCCTCAGAGGAGTTCCTACCAAAGATATTTTGGAGGCAGCTACTTGGAGTTCTGTGCATACCTTCACTAAACACTACCACCTACCTTTATACTCCAAAACTAAAGCAGGCTTTGCCACTGCAGTGTTGCAGGGCATTCTGGCTCCTACCAGTTCCACCTAGTGCCTACCACCCTGTGCGTAGCTTTGGGATTCTACCCATCTGTAATGACTGCAGCTGTATGCATGATGAACATAGTACAGTTTTGTACCTACCATAAATGTAGATGTTCGAGTGCTAATACAGCTGCAGTCCAGGTTTCCCTCCCTCCTTCCCCTCTTGGGACAGGCCTAGTGGCTAACACCTCCTCATACAACCTGATTGGGATATTCTTTTATGATGTATTTGCTTGCAACTATTGTTTTTTGATTATATTGCATTGCATTATTATATATATAAAATTATGTATTGCCTTCCTTCTGGGGGCACCTGACATCTGGGGCAAGAAAGACTGAAGAAAATGGCGTCGGCTGGTTCTTTTATACCCCTGTCGCACTGACGTCAGGGAAGAGGCGACGACAACCGATACCGGACCTAGACTTTGGAATTCGGCCGACCGAGGACCCGCCTGACGGCAGGAGAACCCATCTGTAATGACTGCAGCTGTATTAGCACTCAAACATCTACATTTATGGTAGGTACAAAACTGTACTCTCTCTTTCCTTTATTTGCATTATATGTATAACCATTGGCAAAGAAAATAAGGGACTCAGAAATTCAGGGAAATAATTTGTATGGTAGTCAAGAAAAGCGGGATCTTTTTGCAGATGACATTATTTTATACCTGATCAAATAATGGGACATTACAGTGCTGTGGAACATATTGAGACAGTTTCATACCTTTTTGGGATACAAAATGAATGACGCTAAAACAAAAGCAGTAGTGGTAAGTTATGTACCCACATATGAATTGGTTCAGCAATAATCATGATAAAATGAATTTAGGAATATGGATTAAAAATGATACTGGTATGGCAGCTAAGGATATGTGGGAAGAGACTTAACGAAAAATAATGCAAAAACTGAAAAAAATGGAAGTTCTGTTATATGGATATTGATAGCAAGATGGAAACAGTTGATATGTTTTTAGTCCCTTTAGTCTTGTACACAGGTCAGGGATACTTTTATCAACCAGAGGAGAAGTTGTGGATAGCAATTCATAAAGACCTGAAGAATTTTATCTGGGAGGGGAAGACAGCCAGGTTCAAGTGTTATACGCTTATTCTTCCAATAGAACAGGGCAGAATGGAGTTACCTGAGTTGAACAGGTATTTCAGAGTAATACAGTTAACGCTCCTATACGTTGCACAAGCAGAAAACTATAATTCACAGTGGAGATGATGATAAAAGAGGGGGGAAGCTCAAGAAACAAGGAGAGACTGGGATTTTGGATGCAGACCTTTAAGGAGAACAACAGTAATCATACAGAATATTTTATTTGTAAAGTAACAGAAAGTATTCTAAGAACAAAGCCAACGTGGGAATGGAGAAAGGAGATTCTGCCCATAGGGATGACTGCAATTAGGGGTACAGGCAATAGACAAGAGGGGGTTGGAATATATTGGAGAAAAGCGGCCAAAGAGCCAGGGTATTGGGAGCAAATAACTACAGAGGGAAAGATAATAGAATGGGAGGACATCAAGAGCTTATTTAGACTGCAAGTTAGAGGTTGCCTTCCGTATCAAGGATTGATATTAGAAGATAGGCAAAGAGAAAGAAATAAGGGGTCTTAAATAAAAGACCAGCACTGGTAGAGTTTTTAGCAGAATCTAAAACAGAAGTTACTGTTAAGAAAATAATAATTAGTAGAGCATATAAAATATTGCATGTTAACTATAAGAATCAATCAGAGGAGGTTAGGAAGGATTGGAAAGAGATTGGGTAAGCAGTTCACAAAGAAACAATGGGGGTATATGTATGTTTCCCAAATATGCAACAAAGTCTAGAAAATGTAGGATCTTTGCTTGGAAGTGTTTACATAAATATTATTATACCCCAAGTATAATCCAAATATTTTTTTCTCGAGTAGACAGCAAATGTTGGAGGTGTGATGAGGAAGAAAGAGGTAACTGGGAACATATTTTCTGGGAGTGTAATGAGTTGACAGTTTAAAATTCCCTGCAGACTGCTGTTGGAAATGTTGGGTGAGCAAATTGGAGTAACTAGGCAAATGATTTTTTGAGCTGTGATACAGAATTGGAATTGCCTAGACATAGTAAGGCTTGGTTGAGTCTAATTATGATGGCTGCCAGAAAAGCAATTACTAGAAAATGGAAATTAAAGTCTAAACCAATTTTACTGGAAGTAGTGAAGATAGATGAAACAACTGGCACTGGGATCTTTAGAAAAGGGTAGGAGCAAATTACATAGGAAAAAAATGAGAAATGTGGGAATAATGTATGCAAAGAAGGAACAAGGTTTAAAAGAAGGCAGGATTTGAATGAGCTATGTAATGGTTGATTGACAGTGACTTGATATATTAAAAGTGATGTATAATGTTTACAGCTACAGTTGTGTTGGCACTGTTTATAATGTTTACAACTGAGATTGTGTCACTTTGGTTTATGTTCATTTAAGTAAATGTAATATTATCTATGTCATACATGATAATTTAATAAAGATGTTTCTTGTTTAATAAAAAAAAAAAACAACAGTAGATGTCCTTCTCTCCACTATTGCAGTATTCACTCCCTCCTTTCCTCCACCCCTGGTCCATTTCTCTTCTGGATGTACTGATAACCTCTCTTTTCCTTGGATTGGCATTCCTACTGGGACTCTCATTTCTGAAGATGGTATGTCCGGATGTCACCTTTATGCCCTACACTACACAAAGGGCATACGTGTGACCTACAGCGTACCTTAAAGCAACGTAAAGGCTTTGGTATACTGGCTGGATGTTAGGCCATCTTTGGCAGGGGATCCCTAATGTAATGAGTACTGCAACAGTAAAGAGAAAACTTCTACCATTATGGTAATATTTTACACAACTGTACTTTCATCCTTAACCCAATTCAAATGAAACCTTAGCAACTGGATGAGAAATTGTAACTTTACTACTGGTCTGCCCCCCCCCCCCCAATCTCCGTTATGGACAGAGGCTGTCGATATGAAAAGTATTCTAACTAATAACCCCACTCACTCATCCCTTAGGTACCTCCCTGTGATAACATGACCTGATCCCAAACACCACAACCCCACCCCACCCCATATAGATGCTCACGATACTCTGGATCGTAGTAGTTAGCCTAGTAACAGCCTATGAACTTGTGAAGTGATCAGTAATGTGTAATAATCCATTGATAGCTGTAAGTCCTTTAAGAGTTTTCTTTAATGATATTTTCCCCAGATTGTCCACCAGTTTCTGTCTGTAGTTAATGTAGTCAATTCACTGCCATTTGTCATTTTGATTGGATTGCTGCAGCTTCTCTGCTGGAACTCCCACATCCGTGTAACTGATTCATGCAAGGACAGTAGGGTATACTGGGCTTCACTCAATATCACTGGTTTAGTAAGAAGGCCACAGCAGTTTTTTGAGGTTAGTACACAGTAGTGTAAATATTTTCCAGGTATGTTTTTCAGTATTTGCTTAAAACAGTTCTGTGTTCAAACTTTCTTGTAAATTAGACATTTTCACTATGAGGGAATGTGAAGTATTTTTTTTTTTAAGTTGTGAGCAAGTCAGTGGAAAAACTGCTTATTTGTGACACTTGGGACAGGAGATGCTGTGGTCAGAGTAGTATAGTTTATGAGAGGTTGGTAGACCTTAACCTATGTTAAAGTAGACTACGTGAAGTTAGTACGTCAAGACGTCACTTATGCAGTGTTTGGAATCATGTCATCAAGTGTTAGAGTTAGCTTGGTCACTTTTCCCAGAAGTCATAGAGCTGAGATTGCCCCATACTGATGTAACTGTCAGCATATATACATGTTAAGTGCAAGCAGTCCCAACAGAAGATGGAACTGAACTGAGAGAACTGAAACTTCTGAGTTTGCAAGAAAAAGTAATATGCCTTCTCAGATAGACCAAAATAAAAATGCTTTGCATTGTCACTAAAACCGATAAGGAAAGTTGGTGAGAAAAAAATAATGAAAAAGTGAGGAATCATAGAGCGTTACTGTTGTGATGAATGTCAAAACTGTACTGTCTCACTATATGATACTGTTGCAGAAAATAATTTTTTGAACAGCGATGCGAGTCATTGATGGTCCTTTGCTACATTTGTTGTAGTGTACCCTTTTGGAGTACTGTACCAAAGGAGCTTTTGGTCATAAAAGTGCAGCAGTTAAAACCATCAGTAAACGTGTAGAGAAACTAGCCAAAACTTTTGTAGTATTAATGAGAATTTTGCAATAAAGTACTTTTCATGCAGCTTGTGAAATTTCCTTTCACCACCCACTGCAGAGCAGTGTCATGTTCACTGTTGTAAAAGATGGTACCCTTACATTCACTGCAGCAGTATTCTTTACGTTTGGGATTCCCTGCTATGGAAGCCCGACGTTGGCCAGTATACCAAATCCTAATGTTGCTTTAAGGTACGCTAGACATCACCAGTATGCTTCTCATATAGCATAGGGCTTATAAAGGTGAAGTCCAGCTATACCATCCTCAGAACTTCTTTGCTGCCAGTCTGAATACATCTCCAAATCATTGGTCTGAATGTCTGATGTCGTTTTCCATCAGTTTGAATGCAGATGTTCATCGTGTTTAACTGTTGCAGTCATTACTGTTGGGTTATCCTGCTGGCAGGCTACCCTCAGTCGGCCGGAATTCCAAAGTCTAGGTCCGGGGTCAGTTGCTGTCGCCTCTTCCCTGATGTCAGTGCACCAGGGGTATAAAAGATGCAGCCAACGCCATTTTCTTCAGTCTTTCTTGCCGTGCAGTGCCCGAAGCAAAAGAAGTTTGCAAGTGCTGGTCGGCCAACTCCTGAGATTTTCAAATCCGAATTTCAGAATCAAAGTCTTCATTAAAGCGAAGTACCCCGTTGGGGAAACATTTTTCTTGCTCCAGACCGATGTCAGAAAAAGTTAACAATTGTATTTCTTGTGGGAAGCAAATACCTCATAAATATTTTCACTCTTACTGTATTCCTTGCCTAGGCCCTGATCACAACTCTGCTAGCTGTCGGTTTTGTGCTAGATTTAACCAACGCACTATCAAGCATCAGTTCGATTTTGCATTTCATTACTTTGGCCGAAGATTTAATTATATAATGCCGTCAGACCAGCCAACAACCGGAGTTTACAAAAAACGCAAGGACAAGGAAAAGGATAGGCATCTGAGGTCCAAAACTGACGATGAAGCCTCTGCTAGACCAGTCGCCGGTTTGCTGGTTCTCAATGAGGCGCTTTCGCAGCCCCTGGCACTTGCTACCTTTGAGCCACACGCCGCTTCCGAGTCCCACGTGGAGCCGACTGGGCCTCTGGAAACTCAAGGTATTGGACACTCGGAAATCATTCCCTCAGATGGGTTCGGAGACGCTGAGCGCAGGCATCGCCTTCTGAGGGTGTCTTCAGAACTACACAACTATATATTAAGCCATCTTCAGCTTCAAAGACGAAGACTAAAGCCGCTCTAAAGACAAAGAAACAAGTACAGCATTCTCCTTCTCGGACTTCATGCCTAAAAAGCAGATGCTCAAAATGACCGAAGACCTAATTAGTTTGATCAGGGGCTCCCATCCCCCTCCTGATAAGAGGCCTAGGCAAGAGACAGAGTATGATTCTTGTGATCAGGTTTCTGTTTCCTCTGATTCCTCTTCTGAGCAGGATTACTCCATGCTTCCCTATGAGGATTCTGATGCTGAAGAATCCATTCCTTCAGCCTCTCCCTCCTGAGGATTATTCATTTTGGCAAACCCTGCATACCATGAGGGAGCATTTCCACTGGGAGAGCCAAGATTATTCTGAATCTAAGAAAAGGCTCAGAGACTTTCTGCTACTTCCTCAGCACAGACCCCTTGCTATTCCACCTGTCCTGGATGTTGTAGATGATGTATTTTCAGAGTCCGGCCTGTCCCCTGACTCTTTTCCCCCTGCACCTGCTAAACCAGACAGGTACTACAGGGTCCCGGATTCTCATAAATTCCTATATAAAAACCCCGCTGCTGACCCAGAAACTATATCTCAGGGTCCCAAAGTGGTTAAAGTTTCCACTGAAAAAAACCCTGTCTCCTCTGACAGGGATTCTAGGGCTCTAGACAGATGGGGGGGGAAAAAAGTCTACACTTCTGCTACCCTGACTGTAAGGGCTTTAAATTGTCAGTTTCATATGCTTAAATATCAGCAATATGTAATGTCACTGCTTAATCAGAAATTGTTGACAAATACTGAAGGTTCAGAGACCAAGGAAATCCAGGATTTATTGCATGCAGCTGAACAAGTGGGAAAGCATACTTTGCAATGTGGTTATGATTCACTGGAAGCCTCTTGCAGGGCCGCTGTGACAGGTTCTGTTATTAGAAGGCATGCTTGGTTAAAGGAACAGAATCTGCCTGATCATGTTAAAGCAAAATTATTAGATGCACCATTACAGCATGATACTTTGTTTGGTACTAAAGCAGAAGAGGTGTTGAAAAAAATGGAGGATAAAGCAAAATCCATGCAGACAGTCAAGGATTTCTTACAGGTGCAGCCACCCAGGTTTAGCAGGAATGGCCCTCTAAAAATTGGTACTTTCCAGTGTCAGACAGACCACAAAGAGGCAGATACAGGCATCCCAGAGGCAGATCTCAGTCCCAAGGCTCATACAGGCCTAAACAATCGGGTGCTGCAAAAGCAGAGAAGACAAATCACACCCTTACAGGAAACGGTCCCAATGACTTTCCTCTACCAGATCCAAGCACTTTTCTTTTGGCAGCCCCCTTAGGGGGAAAACTAGCACTTTTTTCATCAAATTGGCAAATGGTTACCCAAGACAAATGGGTCCTGAACATAGTGTCCCAAGGCTACAGGTTCCATTTTCACACCCTGCCAAGGTCAAAAGGTATGCCAGACCATCCACACAATCAATGGGCAGAGGCACAAAAAACAAATTACAGCCCTCATGGACATGAGGGACATTCAGCAAGTACCACAACAAGAGCAGGGGCAAGAATTTTACTCAAGACTTTTTCTAGTACCCAGAAAGGACAAAACCTGGAGACCATTACTGGACCTGTCTATACTAAATACATTTCTGGAAGTTCCTAAAATTCAAGATGTTGACTCTAGAGCAACTACTGCCCATGCTGGGCAAGAAGGCTTGGCTCGTAACTTTGGACCTAAAAGAGGTATACCTGCATGTCCCAATCAGACAATCTTGCAGAAGATACCTCAGATTCATAGCTGGCTTAGTGCATTACCAATTCTCTGCACTGCCCTGTTGCTTATCTACTGCACCCAGGGTCTTCACAAAATGCCTGGCACCAGTAATTGCGTTTTGCAGACAAAAAGGAATTCAAATATATCCCTACTTGGACGACTGCCTAATTCAAGCAGAGAACAAAGACATTCTTCCGAAGCATCTGGCATTTGTAAAAAGATTACTAATTGGCCTAGGGTACACAGTAAACAAAAATAAATCAAAACTAGTGCCCTCTCAAGAGATAATATTCCTGTGTGCAAGCTTAAATACAACTGCCCAGATGGCTTATCTCACGCCAGACAAACAAAAGCATCTGACTACTTACTTCAAGAAATTGGCAACAAAAACCCACTTATCTGCAAGGAAAATCCTGCAGGCCTTGGGTTTCATGGCATCTTGCATTCTACTAATTCCATATGCCAAACTACATATGAGGAAACTACAATGGTACCTAAAAAGTGTTTGGACTCAGCATTGCCACAGCCTGGAGACAGTAATTGCACTCATTCCCTGCCTGCAACAGGAGTTTCGATGGTGGGCAGAAGCCTGTCACCACAACAACGGTCTGCCATTCAATTTACCCACAGCCAGACAGACACTGACAACACATGTATCAGATTATGCCTGGGGCCCATATGGCAGGAAAATGTATTCAGGGCACATGGCCTGCAAACCAGATGCGTCTTCACATCAATCAAAAAGAGATGCTAGCTGTTCAAAATGCCCTGACAGCTTTCTTAAACCTGCTTCATCCAGGACAGTTACTAATAAAGACAGCAATAGAAAATCCCAAGTCCACCAGCAGAGACAATAATTCCAATAACGAAGGAATAATGCAAAATATCTTTATTCCACCACGTGTCCAAATAATCAAGAACCAAGATTGAAAGACAAGCGCTTTCGCCTGGTTCATTCCAGGCTTTATCAAGTCAAAGATGCAACACAATCATAAAAGCAGCTGTTTAAATAGCTTTAGTAATTGGTCACATGTTAAAATTAACGCAAATGCTTGCTTGCAACACCTGCTCTGATTCCAGACACAGACAAAAAATAAAAATCATTTAAAACTTTAAAAATTACACAAGTTAAAAACAATTTTTTGCTATAAAAGCCTAATGTGTGCTGTATAAATTCCACTTTTTTTACATGAATGTGCATGAAAATATAATAAAATCCCAAATCATTAAGCTTAAACAACCAACTGTAAAATGTGTGTGTCATGGTAAATAGCTGTAAACACATAATTCCCAACATGAAGCGAATAAATACATGAATGGAAATGAAATCGTTTACAACCTGGCCCTTCTAAGCCTGAGCACTGAACCTATACTGAGAGTGCCATTAAGACCTGGGGTTTTGCCTGCATCAAGCCTAAGCTGCCAAATCAGCTCCCTGTATTCTAGGGTGGATTCCCAGTCTCCCCCTCTAACATTGGGGGTCACCTGCTCAAGCACCATAAAAACAAGCTTATAGATGGGGCATACAAGTGAGTGTTTAAAAAAAGCATTACTTTCTTTCTTTTTCTCTATTTCATAGGTATGTTCATGCACTCTCTTTCTAAATTCCCGTTCTGTTTTACCTATGTAAAAACCACCACAGGTAATGCAAGTACCGATATAAACCACTCCTTTTGTTCCACAAGAAAAATGCCCAGTAGGTTTAATATTAATATGACGTGCCTTTAAATAGATATGACTATCATTAACCATTAGGGCACACTGCTTGCAAGCACCACACTTGTAGGTGCCATTCAGTTGGTGTGGCCTTTTGCAAGATGTATTGAATCTTCTCTCAAAGATTTCTTTTAAATTTCGTCCTCTTTTCCGAACAAATTTGGGTTTGCCAGGGATGATATGCTTAAAATCATCATTACTTCCTAAAACAAACCAATATTTAGATACAATGCTCTCTATTGCGACAAATTCTCAGAGAAAGTGTAAATAAAATTACCTCCATTCTCAACTGCTTGACAGTTTGATGCTTTAGTGTTAGGGATGTTAATGTGTGAGCCTCCTAATAAAGGGGTATATATAGAATCCCTTTTGGTCAGAACCTCATTAGTGAGAGTTTTAACTAAATCAATGGGGTATCCCCTTTCAATAAACATATTGCATAAATTGTTTGCTTCTAATAAGAAGTCTGCCAACTTACTGCACATTCTGGAGGCTCTAATTAATTGTCCCTTTACAATCCCTTTCTTTTGGTGGAAAGGGTGTTGACTATGGAAATGTAACAAGGAGTTCGAAAAAGTTGGTTTCCTGTAAACTTTCGAGTGCAATTCAGAGGAATTAGAGTCCCTAGAAATTGTTACATCCAAATAATGTAATTCATTTTGATTGATGTTGTGGGTGAAAGTCAGAAATTCAGTAGTTGAATTAATGTATTGTAAAAAGGCCAATAGTTGATCGTCAGTGCCCTCCCAGATAATGCAGATATCGTCCAGGTACCTACAATAAAAAGTGAGGTGCTGAGCCCATGCAGTGTCAAAAATGTATGCCTGCTCCCACCTGTGCAACACTATGTTGGCATAAATGGTTGCACAGGAGGCACCCATTGCAACCCCCTTAAGCTGTTTGAAAAGCTCACCATTAAAAAACATATAATTGTTTTCTAATACTATGCTCATCAATTCAGTTGTTAAATTAATAAAGTTGTTGCTCAAGTTAGTTTCCTTCTTAAGAAAATCAGTAAACCAATCCAAACCAGTTGCGTGGGGGATACTGGGAAATAGATCTTTGATATCTACAGTGACCATGAGAGATGATGAGGGGCAGTTGTCTTTAGGAAAATGTTTAAGAAATTCCCAGGAATCTTTACATACATGAGTCAGAGCTGAAGTGTATTGCTTAGTAATGTAATCAATAAATTTGGCAGTTGGTTCTGTCACTCCACCTGCCCCGGAAACAATGGGCCTAAAAAGTAGGGGATCTGTCCCCTTGTGGATTTTTGGGATTTCAAAAATAACTGGAGTCCTAGGTTTGCTCACCACCAAAAAGTTGTAAAGTTTCTCATTAATAAACCCTTGTAAAAGATAATCGTAGAGGGAATATTTTATCTTAGCCAAAGCAATATTGTACTCATTACGAGAAATTAAACAATATTGGTTTTCATCATGTAACATGTTGTGCATGCTGGCTTCATAACTTGAATCGTACATGAGTACGACCCCACCACCCTTGTCGGGTTTCATTACCCTAATGTGCTCTTTGGGTAGCATACTTATGTAGTCAAGTTCGTGTGCATTCATGTTAACTTGTTCAGCCCCAGTAGTGCCAGAGCACATATTCCGTAAATCCTGCTCAACCAATTCCTCATACAACCTGAGGGATGGATGCATGGGAGGATTAAAAATACTTTTCCTGTATGGTCCTGTAGATTTACACACTTCCCCTTTGAAGAAATGTTTCAAATTTAACCCTCTCGTGAACAACTTAAGATCAACTAATAAGTTGGCTAAGTCCACCCTCCTGGTTGGTACGAAGTGGAAACCCTTGGTAAAAATGTTAAAAGCTGTCTCATTTACCAAAACATCTGTGTAGTTGTATATGGTAAAATTGTTCATCCTGTATAACATACAATTGGTTTCTTCAGTTACCATAATACCATCTTGGTACATGGTACAATTACCAGGTGTAACAGGATTTAATTCATTAAATGTGCCTGTGTGTAAAATTGAATCAGTATTAACTATTGTTTGTTGTTCCACCTCCACCCCGTTCTTTGAGGCTTGTAACCCCATGCCCCGGGCCTCCCGGGGAGTGGGGGAAAATCCTGGTTGTGCTGCCTTTTGCCTTTCTCGGCCAGGCACTCACTTCTTCGGGGAGCCTCATTGTAGTTGTGCTGAAAAACCTCGTCCCCTCCATGGTCCACTGTACTAACCGGTCTCACAGTACCTCCAGATTTATTGTAACAAGGATAAGCTAATTCCTCCCTGTACTCATGCAGATCCCTTTCCAGTTTTCTAATTTTCCTATTCATAATTTTTAAACAGAATTGATCCACCTCATCAAAGATCTTATCATAATCGTGCTTGACCATAGCAAAATCATTGTCGGAAGTGACCGTTTGATGTAATGTGTTTAATTCATCAGTGAGGTTACTGGCTTTGTTCTCGTACTCAGCAATCATCAACTGCATAACTTCCATCCCTGCTCTGTCAAATATGTCACACAATTGCTTATAGTGTGCTGTCCCATGTTTAACAAAATTTGGGAATTTAAAAAAGCGCAGCCCTTTTGGGATGCGTTTAACTCTAACACATTCACGTAAATAATCTATCTCACATTGGTTGCTTCTTAAAGTGTAAAGTTTGTTTTTAAATTCGTCAAACTCTAATTCAATAGAAACAGAACCAGTGGAGTTAACAGTACCTTTGTGAAAATTAAAAGGTTGGTTTGCCCAGTTGGTGAAGTTGAAATCCTTCGGTTTGTCCCTAGTTCGTTTATGGCGTGTCACGTTGTTGCTTCGGTTGCTCAAAGCCTTTCCGTTCTCATTCATCTCCTGGTTTTCGTTGGGTGCTTCCAAAGGTAATTTTCTACCAAACACATCCATCGTAACAGATTTATGAACCTGGTGACTACTTCCAGCTTCAGAACAAATAGTTGTGGAAGTGTCCTTTTGCTGTAAATTAAGCAGTCCTTTGAGCTCCGTTAACATGCTGAGAACTTGATTAAATTCCGCCCGCGTGACGGGAAGTTCGTTTACGGTGTCCTGCAACAAACGCGGTGTAACCGCCGGGTTGAACGCCTCTGCTTCGGCAGCCATGGTTTACGAGCACCAACAAAGAAAACCACAGTAAAAGACAAATCGACTGCAATAGAAAATCCCAAGTCCACCAGCAGAGACAATAATTCCAATAACGAAGGAATAATGCAAAATATCTTTATTCCACCACGTGTCCAAATAATCAAGAACCAAGATTGAAAGACAAGCGCTTTCGCCTGGTTCATTCCAGGCTTTATCAAGTCAAAGATGCAACACAATCATAAAAGCAGCTGTTTAAATAGTTTTAGTAATTGGTCACATGTTAAAATTAACGCAAATGCTTGCTTGCAACACCTGCTCTGATTCCATTCACAGACAAAAAATAAAAATCATTTAAAACTTTAAAAATTAGAATGATAAACTTACACAAGTTAAAAACAATTTTTTGCTATAAAAGCCTAATGTGTGCTGTATAAATTCCACTTTTTTTACATGAATGTGCATGAAAATATAATAAAATCCCAAATCATTAAGCTTAAACAACCAACTGTAAAATGTGTGTGTCATGGTAAATAGCTGTAAACACACAATTCCCAACATGAAGCGAATAAATACATGAATGGAAATAAAATCGTTTACAACCTGGCCCTTCTAAGCCTGAGCACTGAACCTATACTGAGAGTGCCATTAAGACCTGGGGTTTTGCCTGCATCAAGCCTAAGCTGCCAAATCAGCTCCCTGTATTCTAGGGTGGATTCCAAGTCTCCCCCTCTAACATTGGGGGGTCACCTGCTCAAGCACCATAAAAACAAGCTTATAGATGGGGCATACAAGTGAGTGTTTAAAAAAAGCATTACTTTCTTTCTTTTTCTCTATTTCATAGGTATGTTCATGCACTCTCTTTCTAAATTCCCGTTCTGTTTTACCTATGTAAAAACCACCACAGGTAATGCAAATACCGATATAAACCACTCCTTTTGTTCCACAAGAAAAATGCCCAGTAGGTTTAATATTAATATGACGTGCCTTTAAATAGATATGACTATCATTAACCATTAGGGCACACTGCTTGCAAGCACCACACTTGTAGGTGCCATTCAGTTGGTGTGGCCTTTTGCAAGATGTATTGAATCTTCTCTCAAAGATTTCTTTTAAATTTCGTCCTCTTTTCCGAACAAACTTGGGTTTGCCAGGGATGATATGCTTAAAATCATCATTACTTCCTAAAACAAACCAATATTTAGATACAATGCTCTCTATCTGCGACGAATTCTCAGAGAAAGTGTAAATAAAATTACCTCCATTCTCAACTGCTTGACAGTTTGATGCTTGTGTTAGGGATGTTAATGTGTGAGCCTCCTAATAAAGGGGTATATAATTCAACTACTGAATTTCTGACTTTCACCCACAACATCAATCAAAATGAATTACATTATTTGGATGTAACAATTTCTAGGGACTCTAATTCCTCTGAATTGCACTCGAAAGTTTACAGGAAACCAACTTTTTCGAACTCCTTGTTACATTTCCATAGTCAACACCCTTTCCACCAAAAGAAAGGGATAGTAAAGGGACAATTAATTAGAGCCTCCAGAATGTGCAGTAAGTTGGCAGACTTCTTATTAGAAGCAAACAATTTATGCAATATGTTTATTGAAAGGGGATACCCCATTGATTTAGTTAAAACTCTCACTAATGAGGTTCTGACCAAAAGGGATTCTATATATACCCCTTTATTAGGAGGCTCACACATTAACATCCCTAACACTAAAGCATCAAACTGTCAAGCAGTTGAGAATGGAGGTAATTTTATTTACACTTTCTCTGAGAATTTGTCGCAGATAGAGAGCATTGTATCTATATATTGGTTTGTTTTAGGAAGTAATGATGATTTTAAGCATATCATCCCTGGCAAACCCAAATTTGTTCGGAAAAGAGGACAAAATTTAAAAGAAATCTTTGAGAGAAGCTTCAATACATCTTGCAAAAGGCCACACCAACTGAATGGCACCTACAAGTGTGGTGCTTGCAAGCAGTGTGCCCTAATGGTTAATGATAGTCATATCTATTTAAAGGCACGTCATATTAATATTAAACCTACTGGGCATTTTTCTTGTGGAACAAAAGGAGTGGTTTATATAGGTATTTGCATTACCTGTGGTGGTTTTTACATAGGTAAAACAGAACGGGAATTTAGAAAGAGAGTGCATGAACATACCTATGAAATAGAGAAAAAGAAAGAAAGTAATGCTTTTTTTAAACACTCACTTGTATGCCCCAACTATAAGCTTGTTTTTATGGTGCTTGAGCAGGTGACCCCCAATGTTAAAGGGGGAGACTGGGAATCCACCCTAGAATACAGGGAGCTGATTTGGCAGCTTAGGCTTGATGCAGGCAAAACCCCAGGTCTTAATGGCACTCTCAGTATAGGTTCAGTGCTCAGGCTTAGAAGGGCCAGGTTGTAAACGATTTTATTTCCATTCATGTATTTATTCGCTTCATGTTGGGAATTATGTATTTACAGCTATTTACCATGACACACACATTTTACAGTTGGTTGTTTAAGCTTAATGATTTGGGATTTTATTATATTTTCATGCACATTCATGTAAAAAAAGTGGAATTTATACAGCACACATTAGGCTTTTATAGCAAAAAATTGTTTTTAACTTGTGTAAGTTTATCATTTTAATTTTTAAAGTTTTAAATGATTTTTATTTTTTGTCTGTGTCTGGAATCAGAGCAGGTGTTGCAAGCAAGCATTTTCGTTAATTTTAACATGTGACCAATTACTAAAGCTATTTAAACAGCTGCTTTTATGATTGTGTTGCATCTTTGACTTGATAAAGCCTGGAATGAACCAGGCGAAAGCGCTTGTCTTTCAATCTTGGTTCTTGATTATTTGGACACGTGGTGGAATAAAGATATTTTGCATTATTCCTTCGTTATTGGAATTATTGTCTCTGCTGGTGGACTTGGGATTTTCTATTGCAGTCGATTTGTCTTTTACTGTGGTTTTCTTTACTAATAAAGACAGACAACACTACGGTCATGTGGTACATAAGCAAGGAGGTACACATTCCTACCCCCTCTGCAGACAAGCAATGACCTTATGGGACACAGCATTGGCCTTTCAAGTTCACCTGCAAGCACAATTCCTGCCAGGAAAATCAAATACTCTGGCAGACGAACTAAGCAGAAACCTCATGGATCCCCACGAATGGAAACTGGATCCACAAGTCTTAAGCATGATAATAAGGAAATGGGGATGCCCAGACATAGATCTATTTGCCTCCCCTCACAACTGCCAATTGCAGAGATTTTGCACAAGGATTTATCACAAGCAAGCATGGAAAGTGGATTGCCCTATCCTTCAACTGGAAAAATCTGACGGTATATGCTTTTCCCCCACAGCCCCTCCTTCCCAGGGTACTTCTAAAGGTCAGACAAGAGAAGCCAAAAATGATACTGATTGCACCAGACTGGCCACGGCAGCACTGGTACCCAATCCTAAAGAGCTTGTCTTAAGGTCCAGCATGGATATTGCCTCAAACTTCTCACTTGCTGACCCAACAAAACAATCCGATCCTGCGCAGCCAACTCAGGACCTTAAATCTGGCAGCATGGCGGATAATGTAGCCATTCAAAACACTC
Source organism: Protopterus annectens (assembly GCF_019279795.1). Taxonomy (NCBI): domain Eukaryota; kingdom Metazoa; phylum Chordata; order Ceratodontiformes; family Protopteridae; genus Protopterus; species Protopterus annectens. Next base: position 125,227,862 of record NC_056734.1, on the reverse strand, counting down.
CTCTTTCAAAAGCTGTTATGGATGTTATCTTGGAGACCAGGAGGCCCAATACCAGAAAATCTTATGCAGAAAAATGGAAGAGATTCTGTGCTTGGAACCAGGAACAAGGCATTGACATGTGTGTACCAAATATCCCTCAGATTTTACAATACCTAACTGAGATGCTGAACAAAGGCCTTTCTTTCTCATCGATTAAGATTCATGCCTCTGCCATTTCAGCCCATTACAATATGGAACCACCTATCTTTCCTCATCCTTTAATAAGGCAGTACCTGAGAGGGGCCAAAAACATTAGGCCTCCAAAGAGAGCACCAATTCCGGCCTGGGACCTCAATTATGTTTTGGAAAAACTCACACTGCCTCCTTTCGAGCCAGCATCAACAGCAGATATAAAATTCTTATCCTGGAAAACAGCTCTGCTCCTAGCAATAACCTCTGCAAGGCGAGTCTCGGAGTTACAAGCACTCATGGCTGTGGAACCTTTCATCATCTTTCATCCAGACAGGGTTTCTCTGAGGACAAACCCTACATTTATGCCTAAGGTGGTGTCCAGTGTAGCCCTTAACCAAATCATTCACTTGCCTACCTTTTATCCTAATCCACAGAACAAGGGTGAGAAAATTCTGCATTCTTTGGACATACACAGGCAGTTACGCTTCTACTTGGACAGAACTAAACCTTTCAGAAAGACTGAGCAACTTTTAGTGTCATATGCTGCAGGATCACAAGGAAAGGCTATCTCAAAACAGACTATTTCTAAATGGATAGGCCATTGTATCTGTTTCTGCTATTTTCAATATGGCAAATCAGTGCCTAAGGGCTTTAGGCCTCATTCCACCAGCGCAGCAGCCACTTCAGCAGCCTTCCTCAGAGGAGTACCAACCAAAGATATTTTAGAGGCTGCAACTTGGAGTTCAGTGCACACCTTCACAAAGCACTACCACTTACCTCTTTACTCTAAGTCCAGAGCAGGCTTTGCCACTGCAGTTCTGCAGGGCCTCATAGCCCCTCCTAATCCTATTTAGCCCAGCCACCCTTCCTCAGCTTTGGGATTCAACCCAAGAGTAATGACTGCAACAGTGAAACACGATGAACATAGTACAGTTGTGTACAGGGCCGGTGTAAGCATTTTGGGGGCCCCCAGCAAATGTCAAGTTGGGGCCCCTTGGGCACTTTCAGTCTAAGTATAATCCTGTCACTGCCACCACTTCTATCCATCTTTTTAGTTCATGCTGCAGGTTTTTAGGAGTAGTACACACAGACTGATGTGTAGCTGCAATGATCTTATTACAACAGGCATACATACCACACTGTGTTGGCCCATCTCACAAAGGGATATTTTACAGTTACTGGCATTTAGGTGTAACAAGGATACATTACAACAACTCTATGTACAGGGGAGAACTAATGTGCAATGGAACCCTAGGCACTGCTTACTGTTTCAGCCCCCACCAAAAAAAAAAAAAAAACACACCCTCCAGAGTTTCCCCTCTGTTTCCCCCATGTTGGGCTTCCCACTTATGCACAATACTTTTTTTTATTCCATTTCTCACATTTTACCTTTTTTCTTCAGCTTTTTCAAGAAGCCATAACTTTATATATGCTCTAAAGTGCTTTTTAAGTTTATTTTTTTTACCTAATAATGGCTTGAACAGAAATGATGATTAAGGAAAGAAATTCAATGTTGCTGTTCAGCTTTAGTTTTCCTTCCATCTTTTCAATATACTTTATTGACCAAGACAGCACAGTAATAACCATTTAGGAAATAACTCAATTAAGCCGGTGCCCCCAGAAGCCAGAGCATTTCCCAACCTTTTAATCCAAAAGTGGCCTAAACAAAAATCGTGAGTAAGAAAAAAGAATTTCAGTCTTATTTTTTTCTTTCAATGAAGACAAGTTATATTCAAGGCTTAAAATTCAAAGCTGACAAAAATAGTAGCTCAAAATAAATTAACAAGTCAATTGTTGTGAGGATACACAGATAATGTACGGGAATAATGTCTGCCTCCCTAATCCTCCCAAAAAGACAGTCACTGCCTATGCAACCCTCTGGTGTTAGATTGGGATGAAAGCAGAGATTCAAATGGCCACAGTCATATATTTCAAGTGACTTCTGAAATACATATACATAGCATGCCTACTTACTCTTCGATCCTAACCCCAAAGGCAACCAGCTGTATATGTGTCTGATGTCTGATTGTGAGGAAAGTGAAAATAAATAATGACTGCAGTAATGTATTCTACTTTGCTGCTACCGAGCAGTACACTGCCCCTACAGGAGCTAAATTAACCTTTTTTTGTATACCTCCGAGGTCTGTTAGAAAAGTTAAGGAAATGATGACTACACAATCCCCAGCACCAACATAACCTACAGTAAGTTTCTGTACACAAACATCTGAGCAGGGATGTTTTAGAATGTTTGTGGTTGAGGACAAAGGCTATTATCAGTTTTATCCTAACAGGGTCATATAATAACCCCATTTAGGCTAAAGAGTGCCATCAGAAAATGAAAGCATTTTTTTCTCATCATTTTTCCTCCACCAAAAACAGCTTTTTTTGGGTCCCCACAGTCAAGGATGATTAAGGGAGCCTCATGTATCAATTTATACAGTTTAGGGAGTGGGGGCCACCAGATTCCTAGAAGATCCAAGTGTCTGAATGCTCTGTGATATATTTTATGCCTTACTTTTGAAATATAATCACTTGTTAGCTACATTTTTATTGATACCCTGAAGAATAATGTGTGTGTTCCGGCATTATTGGACATGTGCATTGATAAAAATATGTGATATGTTTTACACACACTCACACACACACACACACACACACCACAGCAATGCTAATTTTGTACTTATTTCAGCAAGTACATTGTACAACACTAGTACTACTACACAAGATCAGTGACTGAGTTTAGCAGTCATCAAACAGCAACAGAGATAAGTCACTTTTATTTACCTCAGTGAGGAGTAAATTAATACCTATCACTGTCCCTGATTTCACAGATATTCCTGATTTTGTCTCATAATTTTGCTGTCACAATAAATCCAGTCATCAGAGTTTTATACTTATTGTCTAAAAATGCATGTTGATGCAAAATGTGTTATTATAGTAACTTTTTAAATGGATTAGAGTAATATATAAAATGTGTTCCTCATTTTGAGACTTTATTATGCTATTATGTTTATCACTGAACAGAATTCTTCAGCAAAGATGTTGAGAGTTACAATATCAGTTGTTCTGCCAGTATGTATAAAGACCTTGAAGTAGAAACCATTTCTGAAGATTAGAAGCATCAGCTCTTCTTAAACTCCACAGTTTGCAATGAGATCGGTCACCCTGGGCTGCTGATCTCTGCAGTGTTTACTTTGCTTATGTTCATTACAGCTTTATCCTAACAGGGTCATATCACAGTCCTGTTCAGGTTAAAATGTATAATTGAAACTTAATACATTTTTTCTCCTCATTTTTCCCCAACCAACAGCAGTTTTTGTGGGGCCCCCATATAGTCATTGATGATTAGGGGGCCTCCTCCAGCCACAGTTATTGCAGGTACCTAAAACTGGCTATGTTGTTAATTTTAGTGAAGAGGATGTCCACCATCAGGGCTTAACCTAGGTCAGGGCATTATGTCACTGGTAAAATATTTAATGAAATTGTAAAGCTTGTTACTTGACAAAATGCTGTTACTATAACTAAAGATGTTTGAATTTTGAAGGAGATAAATATGAGTTATTATTACTTACCTGCTTTATTAAGTATACAAGATTGCTGTACTAGCTGTTGTTGGTTTGACAGACATGTTACAAAATATCAAGACAAGATAACTTGCTGTGGCTGGGGGCCCCCCCAGGACCAGGGGGCCCCCAGCAACTGCAGGGTTCGCTGGTGCCTAAAACCGGCTATGGTTGTGTACCTACCATAAATGTAGATGTTAGAGTGTATTCACTGTTGCAGTCCAGGTTACCCACCATCCCCCTTTTCTTTGCTGGGACTTATCTGCACTTCTCTATCTTATACAATCTATTTGGTGTATTTGCTTGTAGATGAAGGAAATGTTATTTTTGTGCATGCATTTTTATTGGCATATTTTTCAGCCTACCATCTTGGGGGCACCTGACATCTGGGGCAAGAAAAACTGAAGAAAATGGCGTTGGCTGCATATTTTATATCCTGGCGCACTGACGTCGGGGAAGAGGCGACAGCAACCGACGCCGGACCTAGACTTTGGAATTCTGGCTGACTGAGGGTAGCAGGATAACCCAAGAGTAATGACTGCAACAGTGAATACACTCGAACATCTACATTTATGGTAGGTACACAACTGAACTTTTTCGTTCGGTGAAAACCTCTTGTCTGCCTTCTGGACCTGAGATGTTGCAAATAAGGACCCCCACTGGATTTTGTTTTTTTCTTAGTTGTTTTGTTGGTCCGGGGGTTAATGTCATCCGTGGGAGACAGATTCCCTATAAAGACTGCTATGATAAGTGTCTTTTTCTTCCCTACAAGCTTTTCTCACAGCCATATGATCTGTCCTATTTCTCAGGCTTTCATTCTGAAAATCCTTCATAGTAGGCTTTCTTCCCTTTCCTTGTATCTTGAGAACCAGCATCTTAAGCTTCTTGCTAGAGATAAAGTGGAAGGAACTTCCCGGCTGGAGGGTCAGACGTTAAGGAAGAAGGTAAGACTGGAATGTTCCACTGTCCAGCCTATGCTGGGTGTTTCTCCCAAGGTCAGTGAGAACCCAGAGGCTCGCCTGGCTTTGCTGTCTGATTCCTCTGCCGTGACCGGGTTGGAGGCCAATGAGGATCCAGTTGGTAGCACATCCAATGAGGCTTTGCAGGCATCTGTTTCGGATGTTCAGGGGAAGCTACAATTATTTCTGAGGGACCTAGGGAGTTCCACAGAATCTAGCTAGGGAAGAAGTTCCTACTATGGTTATTGAATGCCATCCTGGGTCAGAGCCTTCTAAGTTTTGTAGGGCAGACATTCTGTTAAAGAAAAACAAAAAACTAAACCGGTTTCTTCTGCTCCAAGAGATCCACAAAGTGAGTGGCAGACCTTTACTCAGGGTTTTTTTAATGCTTTAATGCCATTAAAACCTCCTCAAGGGGTTTCTATTCCTGCTTCTCATTGGTCCTCTGCTCTCCTTAAAAGGCCTAGAGGACAGGATTATTCGAAGGAAGAGTCTGATGAGGAATCCCTGACTTATTCTACTCAAATTCCTTCTCCTTTGGACTGTGGGTCAGAGTAGGAGGAATCTAATAGTCCTGCTACCCCTTTTGAAGAAATTTCTTTTGGGGAAACAAACTCTAGGGACATTTTTTTAATTGGAATTGTGCTCAGGTCTCTGATATGCAAAATAGGTACTATGAGTTGCTGCATATCAATTCTGCTAAACCTGCTGCTATTCCTCCTGTTTTGGCTGCTTTGTTGGATGCTTTTTCCAGTGCCTCTAAAGCACCTGATTCTCTACCCCTACTGCCATGAAGCCTGCTAAGTTTTATAGGGTGCCTAAGGATAGTACCTTTTTTTACAAATGTCCTGCTGCTGACCCTGCTATGGTGTCTGTATCTTCTAGCAAGCCATCTCAGTTGCTTCCTTCGCCCAAGTTACTACCTTCCGACAAGGACTGCAGAACCATGGAAAGACTGGGTAAGAAGGTTTACACTTCTGCTACCCTAGCGTTTAGGGCTATTAATTATCAGACCTATATGTCTAGGTATGTGTTGGCTGTCTTTTCTAAGGCCTGTCAACTTATTTCTGATCTTTCAGACTCTGAAGGTAAAACTTCTGTCCTTTCCTTTCTAGGGACTTCCTCTCAAGTGGTCTGTCATTCTATCAAATGTATTTATGATGCAGCAGATGCCTCTTCTAGAACTGTTGCTTTTGGTTGAGTGATGAGGTGGTATTCTTGGCATAGGCTTCAACATTTACCTGATGCTATTAAGGCTAAGTTGATGGATGCTTCTCTGGATAATAAACTTTTGTTTGGGGAAGCAGCTGTTGGGTTTGTTTCAGTCTCTTCAAGATAAGGGGAAGACCGTACAAGAGCTTAAACGTGTTTGTTTTTTCTGTGCCTAAGTTTCAGATAAACTATCCCAGTAAGCCAGCCTTAGTTCATAGACCATCTCGCCCTTCTACTAAAGGTAAAAAGATTGTCAAGCAGGCTTCTCCTGCTAAGGCCACTCAGACTTCAGGGATTCAGAAGCCTTCCTTTCCTAATAAACCAGGTGCTAAATGACTGTCCGTCTCTTCCCTACCACATTCCTCTTTCTCTTCACCTTTCTTTCTCTTCCTGTTTGGCTTCAGATTACTCAAGATTCTTGAGTTCTGTCCAAAATGCGTCAGTGGTACTTCACGGTGTGGAAATCCCCTCCCTCTTTTATGGGCATTCCTCAGCCTCCTAGGGAACAATTTCCTTTCTTCCAGAGGTTCTTCAAGATCTTTAGACTCTGGGTACTATTCAGGAGTTACCTGTGTCCCAAAGGGAGAAGGGGTTTTACTCAATAATGTTTTAGTGATTAGAAAAGAGGGTACTTGGAGAACAATTCCAGACCTGTCTCATCTAAACACTTTTTTGAAAAGTGCCATCCTTTTGGATGTTGTCCTTTCAGACTCTGTTTCCTCCCTTGCTCTCTCAAGCCTATAGGATGTCTCTGGATCTCAAGGATGCTTATCTTCATATTACAATCCATCCTATTTTCAGGACATTTTTGCATTTCTCTGTTGTTTCCTGGCATTTTCAATTCTCTGCTTTGCCCTTTGGCCTTTTTACTGCCTCAAGGGTATTCACCCAAAGCCTAGCTCCTGTGATTGCTTTTGCAGGCTTCAGGGGATCCAGATATTTCCTTAACTGGCCGATCTGCTAATTCAGGCATCCTCTCCAGATATTCTTTTGCATAATCTTCATTTTTGCCATTTCCCCTTCTTCAGAGCTTAGGGTTCACTATAAACCTCAAAAATTCTTCTCTGACTCCTCCTCAGGAGCATGTCTTTCTGGGTTGCTGGATTCATATGGTGCAGGCATCTTTGCCTCCTCCAAAAGGCTTAACTCTCATATCCTCCTTTCATAGTCTTCTTCCCCTGGCCTTTATTACAGCCAGGGAGTTTCTGAGAGCTCTGAGATCCGAAGTAGTTAACTTCATTCTTTTTGCACATATGGGTATTCGGATCCGATTCGGCAAAACTTTTACAAGCATCAGCTCCGAGCTCCTAGCTCCTCCCCTACCTATAATACATCACTTCCTCCTGACTAACCCCAGATCTCGTTTGCCGCTCTAAGAATTAGCATCGTGGTCTCTGAGCTCTAAGCAAAGGTGGTAAGGTTTCTCCTTTTTTTAGTACAGTTGGTGTGTGTGTACCTGTTCCCCATTTCCTCCCCCCTTCATGCGTGGTCGTGTTTAAAAAAAAAAAAAAAGTTTTTTTCTGTGTAGCTTGTTGGTAGTTTTAGTTCCCGCCTAGGCCCCATCCCTTGTTGTGTGTGTGTGTGTGTGTGTGTGTGTGTGTGTGTGTGTGTGTGTGTGTGTGTGTGTGTGTGTGTGTGTGTGTGTGTGTGGGCCTTAGGGTTTAGTTACTGTTCCGCCCTTATGGCTGAACAGCCTAAAGTTCTTTTTAAAAAATGCAGAGTGTGGTCACAAGCTCTCACCAGCCGATGGCCACACTCTGTGTGTTCTTTGTTTAGGGGTCTTCCATTTGTCAGCCTCCTGTGACATTTGTGCGGGTTTTAACCCCAGAGCCTTGAAAGACCGTCGGGCTAAGCTCGTGGCCAAGGGTCCGCTGCCAGCTTCTGCCCTAGAGTTTGCCTCGGTCTCCGCTCCAGCCAGTGACTTCTTGCAGGCAGGGACTCAACCTCCCGCTCATCCTGCGGCCGCAGATTCATCCCAGAAAGGTAGGGACAAGAGAGAGAGGGAGAAGCGCCACAAAGAGAGGGAGAGGCCCTGAAAAAGATCCCCCGACAGGGAGTCTTTCTCCAGCCCCTAAAGTCCCCAGATCCCGTTCTCCTCAGCTCCGCTCTCCCCGTTTCTCACCAGAGCCGATGGAGCCCTCGGAGCCGAGGCACTCCCCTCAGATCCAGCCAAGACCCGCTTCGGTCGCTGCTTCTTCAAGGTTGACTCGGAGTGTCTCCGACCTTGACATGGACAGGCTGATGAGGAGGTTCATCCAGAATCAGATTCAGGTTGGGGGTCTTACCAGGTCCCTCCCATCGGAGAGGGTCCTTCTACAACTCTATTTCAACCAATCTCTCCTTCCCCGATCTGACCTGATGCTTCGAGGTTCTTGGATCCAAGGCCCTTTGGAGCTGTTGGTTCGGTGCCAACGGTTCTCGTTTCCTCGACGCCGGCCGTCACCTTGAGTTCCTCGGATCCGGTTTCGGATCCAGGAGACTCTCGGGGCCGTGGTCAGGGAGTCGGACCCGAGGGTCGAGGTCATTCTCTTTCGGATCCCATCCTTGGTGCCCAGACTACCCTGCCTTCAGCTCCGATCCCTGCTTTGGACCCGGGGAGGGCCTCATCCTTAAGGGTTATGGAGGTGGGCTCTCCATTGGCATTCGGGGCAGTGGAAAGGGTTCTCTCTCAGGGGTTGAGACCACAGCTCACCTACTCGGATCCTACCCAGACCTCCCTGTTTTCGGATTCTGCTCCCCTCACCCTGTCTCAGGGACAGCCCGTGCCAAAGCAACCTCAGGTTGTTCCCCTCAGGGAACCCCCAGAGGCTTACGAGTCCTCTTCAGAAAGTCCCACTGGAGAGGAACCTCATAAACTCAAGTGTATAAGGAGGCACTTGGATTCCCCTGAGTCCATTACCATTGATTCGGACTTAGATGAAGGAGAGGGTTCCCCCAGATCACCTCCCGAGGATGTCTCCTTCGGAGACATTATGGAGATCCTCCGCCAAAGCGGAGGTTGGTCAGCCCCCAATCCCTCTGCGGATGAGTCTGTGTTTCTGGAGGCCTTTGGCGCGGGCCCATCTACTTCATGGGTTTCCCCACCAGCCGACCCTTTGGTGGACCTCATCACCACTAGGGCATGGAAGGATCCTGACACCGTGAAGCCTATACCCAAAAGACCGGACAAAATTCTTTCCCCGCCATCAGGCAGGCATGGTCCAAAGGAGCCCCTGTGGACGCTTTGGTGGTTGCAGCTGCCACAAAGAAGGAACTGGCACAGGAGAGTTCCTTGGTCCATCCACCAGACAAGGAGTCCAGGTCGATGGATCGTTTCGGGAAGCGTATGTACTAGTCAGTGACTTTTTCTATCCGTGAGCTGAATTACTTGACACATGTTACCCGACTGCAGCGTGATCTTATAACGGAACTAACTGAGTCGCCCCCGGAGTCTCTGTCACAGCAGGACAAGCAGTCCTTTACTGCGAAGATGACTACACTGAAATCAGTGACAAATACATCTATGCATCTCCTCTCCCATGCTACGGAGGGAGCTGCTAGAGCTGCTGGTACAGGCATTGCCTTGAGGTGACAACGCCTGGATCAGACTGTGTCAATTTGCAGACCCCTTTAAGGTGTCTTTTATTAATGCCCCTTTCGATGGATCTTCCCTCTTTGGGAAGACAGTATGCGACACGCTCACCCAGAGTGAGAAGAACAGAAAGACTTTGTCTGCCGTCGGAATCCGCTTCTCTAACCCCCAGAGATCCTATTCCAGGAACCAAAAGGGGCAAAAGAAGATGTAGGTCCAGAAATCACAGTCTTTCCGGGACACTCAGGACTATTCGTTCCCCAGAGGCAGAGGGGGACAAGACTGATGCCGTCCCAGAGGCAGAGGGGGACAAGACTGATGCCATCCCAGAGGCAGAGGGTTCCCAGAAACTTTGGGTCTAGGGAACCCTTTTCTGACAGGCCCGCACAGCAACCCTGAGGCGTTGCCCAACTGCTCTACTCTGGAGGCAGTCGGGGGAAGATTCTCCTTACATCCAGCAGCATGGGAGTCCATTACTACAGACCGCTGGGTGTTGAACATCATATCCAGAGGCTATTCTATCCCTTTTTTATCATCTCCCATAACTCCAGCACGCCTCCCAGATGTTCCACCCGATCACAGGGAGGCCGCAGCTTTACAGGTTTCAAAACCGTTACAAAAACGAGCCATCGAACCAGTCCCCCCCAACCAGTCCGGATCAGGCATCTACTTCAGGTTCTTTTTAGTGCCAAAGAAGACAGGAGGCCTCAGGCCCATAGTGGACCTGTCTATCCTCAACCTGTCTGCTTCCAGCTAGGGGCCGGTCACTTTCAATTCAGAGCCCTACCCTTTGGTCTCACCACAGCCCCCAGGGTGTTCACCAAGGTAATGGCAGTCATAGCGGCTCACCTGAGACTTCAGGGCATTCAGGTATTCCCCTACCTAGACGACTGGCTCTTCGCTGCATCCACCAAACGTGTCTTGTGCCAGGCCCTACACTACTTTCTCGGTCTGGCTCACAAGTTAGGCATCACGATAAACCTCAACAAGTCCCACCTGGCTCCAGTTCAGGTCATAGACTTCCTTGGGGCACGGTTGGATACTATTCAGTCAAAGATCTTTCTCACCCCGGAAAGCATAGAAAATCTCACACTCCAAGTGTCAGCTGTCTCAGAGCACTCTGTAGTCACAGCAGGCGATGTTCTCAGGGCCTTGGGTTCGATGGCAGCCTCCATTTCCATTCTCCCTCTTGCACGTTTTCATATGAGAACCCTTCAGTGGAATCTAGTAGTTCAGTGGTCCTGGCTAGACCTCCCGATGACTTTCCAAATCTGAATCAACCGGACATGCAGAATGTCACTCCAGTGGTGGCTTCAGTCATCAGACATACTTGCGGGGCACAGCTTTCTAGCCCCGCCGGCCCAAGCCACGGTGACCGCGGATGCCTCCCAATTCGGGTGGGGGGGCACTTCCTGGGAAGAACAGTCAGAGGCACGTGGTCCCTACTAGAGACCAAGCTACACATCAGTGTCCTGGAGATGAAGGCAGTGCTTTTTGCGTTGAAAGCCTTCCATCCTGTCCTACCTCCAGGGACAGTGGCCTTTCAGTCAGACAACATGTCAGTAGTCTGGTATATCAACAAGCAGGGAGGGACCCGATCCTACCCTCTTTGTCGCGAGGCCATGAGAGTTTGAGAGTGGGCCATATCCACCAACCGGTTTCTCATAGCAACGCATACCGCGGGACGCTCCAATATTTTAGCGGACAGTCTAAGCCAGGTGATCCTTCTGCCTTACGAGTGGTCTCTAAATCCATCGGTGGCGAAGAGAATCTTCCTCGTATGGGGTCAACCTTGCTGCAATCTCTTCGAGTCTCCTTCCAACATGAAGTGCAGCAGCTTCTTCGCTCTGATCCCCCCTCCAGGGGATGTCCCAAGGGACGCGCTCTAGTCCATGCTTGGCCTCCCGGGTTACTTTATGCTTATCCCCCTTACCTCTGATACCGAAGTTCCTTCAGAAAGCTTGCCGGTTGCAATGCAAAGTCATTCTCATAGCTCCCTTCTGGCCTCACCAGGTGTGGTTTCCCTTCTTATGGTCTCACCTTTTGGCTCCTCCATGGAATCTAGATCCATGCCTGTATCTACTTGCTCATCCGTCGGGCTTGCCCCTGCCCAACCTGGACAGTCTCAAGCTGACGGCGTGGCTGCTCCAGTTCCCATGATCATCACGACTCCCGGACTTTCATCCCCTGTTAAGAACATTCTGGTAGCATCTCTCAAAGCCTCCACTAGGAAACTCTACAGCAGCAAGTGGAGACATTTTTCCGTTTGGGCTTCTCAACGCAATCAGAACCCTTTTACAGCCCCCATTCGAGTCGTTTTAGATTTTTTGGCTGGTCTCTTTCAATCGGGCGCAAGTTCTTCCACCATCAAGGTTCAACTGGCTGCCATCTCTAATTTCCATGTAGACGAAAATAAGGTTGCTCTGGCCTCTGCCAAATTGTGTAAAGCGTTCCTGAAGGGCACCTTTCTCTTGCAACCTCCAATTAAAGAGACAGTTCCTCCCTGGGATCTGACTTTAGTCCTTCAAGCATTGACCTCTCCGCCTTTCGAACCTGCCGGTTCAGTCCCTATGAAATTCTTGTCTTGGAAGACGGCATTCCTGGTTGCTATCACCGCAGCTAAAAGGGTTTCAGAGTTACAGGCCTTATCCTCCGTGCCCCCCTATTTGATTTTTCACAAGGACAGGGTTTTGCTGCGTACAAACCCCTCCTTTCTTCCCAAGGTGTCCCCAGCAGCCACTATTAACCAATCTATAAATTTGCCAGTGTTCTTCCCAAATTTCCAAAAGAAAGGCAAATAGACTCCATTTATTGGATGTCCATAGACAGCTTCGTTTTTACCTTCATAGGACTAAACCCTACCAAAAGTCGGATCAACTGTTTGTCTCGTTTTCAAAACCATGTTTGGGCAAAGCAGTTTCGAAAGTGTCCTTAGCAAGGTGGATCACTCTTTGTATTGCACAAGTATACAAGGACAAAGGCTTATCTCCTCCTGGCTTACTGAAGGCTCATTCCACTAGATCAATGGCCACTTCTGCAGCTTTCTGGTCAAAAGTACCTTTAGATGATATCTGTGCGGTAGCCACGTGGGCCAATTCGCATACATTTATCTTTCATTATAAATTAGATTTGATTTCTAGAGGGAGAACATCCTTTGGCTCTGCGGTGCTCAGAAATAACCTTCCATAAGGGCCTCCCAGGAATACTAGTAGCTGGGGACCCTGTCCCATATGTGCAGAAAGAATGAAGTTAACTACTTCAGATAAAGAAGTTATGTACTCACCATAATGTTCCATCTGAGTAGTTAGACTTCATTCTTCTGCACCTTCCCTCCCTCCATCCCCCTCACTATTCAGGTCTTATCCTGTTTGGATTGTTGGTTACGTTGCTAGTTAGTGACAGCAAACTTGACCTGGGGTTAGTCAGGAGGAATGATGTAATATAGGTAGGGGAGGAGCTTGGAGCTCGGAGCTGATGCTTGTAAAAGTTTTGCCAGCTCAGATCCGAATACCCATATGTGCAGAAGAATGAAGTCTAACTACTCAGATGGAACGTTATGGTGAGTACATAACTTCTTTTTTTATGGCGTCCACCATTCCTATGCTCCCTTTGGCCAAACTTCACACGAGAAAGTTTCAGTGGTGTCTTCGACATGCACATCCTCTAGACTTTGTATTTCCTCTTCTTCCTTGTCTCAAGAAGGAACTTGTGTGGTGGATTCAGCAGTTCTCTCTGAATCCAGGGCTCACTTTTCATCCCCCTCTTCCCTCTCAAAAGCTGTTCACAGATGCTTCAGGCATGGGATGGGGAGCAACCTTTGGCTCCCTACATGTAAAGGGAATGTGGTCACCTCTTCAGCAGAAGGTGCACATCAGTGTCAGAGATGAGAGCTCTTATACTGGCTCTTCAGGCCTTTTCACCCTCTTTTCTCTCTGGGGCCTCTCAAGGTATTCACACACAATAACACAGTGATGTGGTATATAAACAAACAGAGAGGATAATGATCTTATCTTCTTTGCTGGTTGGCACTTCTGGTATGGGACCTTGCTGTCAAGTATCAAGTGATTCTTCAGGCAGTTTATATCCCTTCAGATCAGAACAGTGTGGCAGATCCTTAACTCAGTCCTACAAAGGGATCCTTCACAGGGATGTGTTTCTGGACATTGTCCACCAGTGGGGTACTCCTCAAGTAGATATATTTGCCTTCCTTCTGAACAGACATCTTTCTTGGTTTTGTGGCAGACTCCCAGGCCTTCTGGTTTGGAAGGTGGCTGCCCTATCTTTTTCTTGGAACTGAGTTTTTTTATGTGTGTCCTCCCCTTCTTGTCATTCCAAAAGTCCTATTCAGGATTCAACATGACACTACAAGTTCTTGTTGGTGACTCCCTTTTGGCCACAATAGCATTGGATGTTCTTCGTGTTTCACTGTTGCAGTCATTACATTTAGGTTATCTGCTTGCAGTAGCCCTCAGTCGGCCTGATTAACAAAGTCTTGGGTCCTGCATTGTTTGCTGTCCCTTCTTCCAGGACTTCATGTCGTCAGGGGTATAAAACATTACGCTGACGCCATTACGTCAGTCTTTCTTGCTGTGCGGTGCCCGAAGCAGAAGCAGTTAGCAAGTGCCGGTCGGCCAACTCCTGAAATTTTCATTTTCGAGTTTTAGAACCGAAGTCTTCAACTAAAGCTAAGTACCCCGTTGGGGAAACTTTTTCCTGTTCCTTACCGATGTCAGTAAAAGTTAATAATTGCATTACTTGAGGAAAGCAAATACCTCACAAAGATTTTCATTCGTACTGTATTCCTTGCCTACGCCCTGACCACGACGTACCTTGCTGTAGGTTTTGTGCTTTATTTAGTCAGCGCACTATCCATCTTCGGTATATTTTCGCTTCTAAATATTTCGGTTCTTGGTTTAATTATCCAGAAATGTCGTCAGTTAGCCATCAGACTACCGGGATTCTGAAAAAATACAAAGATAAAGGCAGAGACAGGCTACCGAGGTCCAAAGCTGCTGATGACGCTTCTCCTAAGCCAGTCGCCAGGTCACCTGTACTCAGTGAGGCGCTTTCGCAGCCCCTGATACCCACTACTTCTGACTCGCCGGCCTCTACTGAGACCCATTCGGAGTCTAGTGTGCCGCGAGATGCTTCAACTGTGGAACCTGCGGATGTCTCTACCTTGGATGGGTCCTGAGCCGCTGTGTAGGCACTGGCTTTTGAGGGTGTATTCAGGCCTACGGACTTGCATATTAAACCAACGCCTCCTTCTTGATTTAGGCCAAAATCTCAAACCATGCCTAAGAAACTGACGTCCATGCTGTATGCTCAGGCCTCTATGCCCAAAAAACAAATAAGAATGGCTGAAGATCTTATAACTCTAATCAGGGGAAGCCAACCTCTCCCTTCTGAGAGACCTAGGACTGAAGTTTATGAATCTTCTGAACAGGATTCTGATTTTTCTGATTCTTCTGATGATCTGGATTTGCCCTTATCTACTTATGAAGATTCTGATGCAGAGGACTCTATTCCCTCTGCTTCCCCTCCAGAGGAATTTCTTTTGGTGAGACCTTACATACTCTAAGGGAGCATCCACTGGGAAATTTTTCTGATTCTAAAAAGAGGCTAAGGGATTCCTTACTCCTGCCTCAGCATAGACCTTTAGCTATACCTCCTGTACTAGACATTGTTGATGATGCCTTTTCAGAATCTAGTTTGGCCCCTGATTCTTTGCCTTCTGCTCCCAGAAAACCTGACCGATATTACAGGGTTCCTGATTCTCACAAGTTCTTTTTTAAAAATCCTATTGCAGATCCAGAAACTATTTCACAGGGACCCAAAGGCATTAAGGCTTCTACTGTTAAAAATCCTACCCCCTCTGATAGAGACTCCAGGGCGCTGGATAGATGGGGTATGAAAGTTTACACTTCTGCAGCCTTGGCCATTAGGGCTTTAAACTGCCAGTTTCATATGTTAAAGTATCAACAACATGTTATTGGATTGCTTAAACAGAAAATTAATTCCTGACTGTGCTGAAAATAAAGAATTACAGGATTTAATGCATTCTGCTGAACAGGTTGGAAAACATACTTTGCAATGTGGATTTGATTCATTAGAGGCCTCTTGCAGGCCTGCTGTTACTGGGTCTGTGTTCAGAAGGCATGCTTGGCTTAAGGAGCAAGGTTTGCTTGATCATGTTAAAGCTAAATTGTTGGATGCTCCCTTAAATCAGGACCGCCTGTTTGGCAACAAGGCTGAAGAAGTTCTTAAAAAGATCGACGATAAAGCTAAATCTATGCAAACTGTTAAAGATTTCTTACAAGTTCAGCCTCCTAGATTTAGTAGGCACTGGCCCTCTAAAAATTGATCCCAACCCCTCCTTCATGCCCAAGGTTGTATCCAGTGTGGCTCTTAATCAGTCCATTCATTTGCCTATCTTCTTTCCTAACCCACAGAACAAAGGGGAACAGATACTGCACTCTTTAGATGCACACAGACAGCTTAGATTCTACTTGGACAGGACTAAACCTCAAAGGAAATCTGAACAACTGCTGATGGCATTTGCTGCAGGGACAGAGGGGAAAGCTATTTCAAAACAAACCATTTCAAAATGTTGTCCCACTGTACTCATTCCTCATTAGACCCATTATAGAATACAACGCCCCGTTTGGTATGTACCTCTCAAGACATCTGCAACAACTGGAAAGGCCACAGAAATACCTCACTAAAAGAATCACAGGCCTAAAGCAGATGCCCTACGCTGACCGCCTTAAAAAACTCCAGCTATACTCTGTCGCATATCGTCTACTCAGAGGCGATCTCTGCTTAACATACAAGGCCATGTCAAACCCAGAGCTGTTGGACTTGCTACACTTAAAGAAATCCCAATCCCTCAGAGCCACATGCTCCAGGGATCTAAACCTTATCATCACAATAAACAAAACATGCTGGAGGGATAGGTTCCTGACCCAGAGACTCCCCAGACTCTGGAATAGATTGCCCATACATGTCAAGCAGAGTGCCTCTTTGGCCCTCTTCAAAAGGAACCTTGACGATTGGATGGGAGAAAGGAAATTCACCCCGGGGATCACATCAGTCGCCCTGCTAGACAGGGGTCTAAGGAAGTAAATAGTGTGGGAAGAAATAGCCAGGGAATTGTTATGGCTAAGCTTATATAGGCCCTAGGGCTGATAGCCTAGTACCAACCTGTGAACGTATAGGCCACTGCTTTCATTTCTGCTATAAGCACCATGGAAAACCTATCCCACAGGGCATCAGACCCCATTCAACCAGGGCTGCATCTACCTGTACAGCCTTTCTCAGGGGCGTCCCTACTAGGGACATTCTAGAAGCCACTACCTGGAGTTCTGTACATACTTTCACCAAGCATTATCATTTGCCAATTTTCTCTAAATCCAGAGCTGGTTTGCCACTGCAGTCTTGCAGGGCCTTATATCTGGTCCGAATTTTATTTAAATTCCTCCTCCCAACCTTAGCTTTGGGAATCTACCCAAATGTAATGACTGCAGCAGTGAAACACGAAGAACATAGTACAGTTGTGTACACTTACCATAAATGTAGATGTTCGAGTGTATTCACAGTTGCAGTCCTCCCTCCAGCCCCCTTTCTTCTTTTGGCTATACCTCTACTCTCACCTACTATGCTCTAAAAGCTTTTTGGTGTATTTGCTTTTTTGTTGGATGTATATCCTTGTATTTATAGATTTAATTGCTTCCCATTAGGGGGGCACCTGACATCTGGGACAAGAAAAACTGATGTAATGGTGTTGGCTGCATGTTTTATACCCCTGATGACCTAACGTCATGGAAGAAGGGACAGCAACCGACGCAGGACCCAAGACTTTGTTAATTAGGCCGACTGAGGGCTACTGCAAGCAGATAACCCAAATGTAATGACTGCAACAGTAAATACACTTGAACATGTACATTTATGGTAAGTGTACACAACTGTACTTTCCTTCTGCTTCTGTATTTAGCCATGGACAATCATCACAAGTTACCTCACAGGGTAGTTATCCTCGCACAAGACAAGGGATCTCTCATCCATCCCCACCTGCCCACTCTTCAACTGATACTGTGGGTGATAAGATTTCATTCCTCATCGACTCCTTTTTTTCTGAGGATGTGCTTAGGGTGCTGCAGGAGGGCAGGAAACCCAGTTTTCTAGAAAATCCTACTTATCCAAATGGAAGAGGTTTTCTTTTTGGCGTCTCTCTTGTAAACTGGACCCAATTACTATGGATGTTCCTTTGGTTCTCTTATCTGTGTGAATTGCTCAATGCTGGGTTGGCTTATTCTTGCATTAAGGTCCATTGATCAGCTGTCTCTGCTTTTTCTGCCCTTATCTCCTCCTTTAGCTTCTAGATTTGAGGCTAAACAATTCCTAAAAGGCATCCTTCATATTGGGCCTTCCAGGAAGCCTGTTCCTCCTCCTCCTCCCTGGGATCTTAATTTATTTTTGGAGAAGTTGATTTAGGCTTCTTTTGTGCCTGCTGCTTCAGCTTCCTGGCAGCATTGCTCTTGGAAGACTGTTCTTTTGTTGGCCCTTACTTCTGCCAGACAGAGGTCTGAACTTCAAGCCCTTATGACTTGTCCTCCTTTATTTGGTGATTCATAAGGACAGGGTGTCCTTGCATATTAATCCTTCTTTTATGTCTAAGGTGGTTAATGAGTTGTCTCTTAATCAGTCTGTTTGTTTGCCTACTTTATTCCCCTCTCTGCAATCTGACAGTGCTGCATAACTTTAGATGTGCATAGACAACTGAGATTTTATTTGGACAAGACTTAAGGCTGTTAAGAAAATGTGGCCATTTGTTTCTTTTCATCCTTGGTCCTTAGGATTAGCTGTATCCAAGCAAACTATTTCTTCTTAGATCTCAAAGGCTATTTCTTTTTGTTACACTTTTCATGGTAAGAGCCTTCCTTCTTCTGTAAAGGCTCATTCTATTGGAGCTGTGGCTTCTTTTGGTGCTTTTTTCATGGGCTTAGATATTAATTATGTTCTTGAAGCAGCTACCTGGACTTCTGTGCATACATTTACCAAGCACTACAAGTTAGATGGTAGCTCCAGAGCTAGAGCTGGTTTTGCCAAGGCCATTCTTCATGGATTCTTAGAGGGCTCTACTGCTCCTTCCTCCTTTTACGTTTCTTCCTGAGCTTTGGCCCTCTCCCATAAATAAAGAATACTATAGCAGTGAATGTAAGGACATAGTACAGTTATGTAAAATCTTACCATAAGAATAGTTGCCCTGACATTCACTGCTACGGTATTCAGTCCCTCCTTCCTTCCCCTAGTCCTTTTCCTTCCTGGATGTACTGGTTACATACTGGGTTTCCTTAGACTGGTGTTCCTACTGGAGCAATCAGTTCTGAGGATGGTATGCCCGGATGCCACCTTTATGCCCTAAGCTATGCGAGGACCATTCGAATGACGTTTGGCGTACCTTAAAGCAAAAGTAGGCTTTGGTATACTGGCTGACTTCGTGCTTATACAGTAGGGAATCCCAAATGTAAAGAATATTACAGCAGTGAAGGAAAGGACATCTACTGTTTTGGTAAGATTTTACACAGTTTTACTGTACAGCATCCTAGTAGTTTTGACAGGTATAGTTTAGAAATGCAGTGCACTTCATTAAGAATGCATAGAAGTGCAGATCCTTTCTAAAGGACTTAAACCTAGACAGGTGGTGGTGTAATGAATGTGTGCGGACTTGTGTAAACATGGGCTAAACTCTTGGCTAGGCTTATAAGGGCCTCAGGGCCAATAGCCTAGTAACTTCCTATGATCTATGACATCCATGGTATATAAGAGTTTGTTCACCGTTTTTTCTTTTGTTCTGTTTAAAAAGAAAATCTTTAAGTGACTAGATCAGTTTCAAGTTGCTTATCAAGTCTGGCTGTATACAAAAGGTCTAAAGTTTGATATTGTATTTGTTTCTGTAGTGTCTACACTTATCCACTGGATGGCAGCAGTGCTTTTTAGTCTATAAACATTTTTAAATGAAGGCCACATGTGTCTGAGGAAGTCCAGTATAATTTTAAGGACAAAAGCGCTTATACATGTAAGTGTATGGTCATCTACAGTTTTTGTTTATTGAGCGTAATTGGTGTCTGTCGCAGGAGCTGTTTGAACATACTGAAGCTTCCGGATTAATGGTCCCTGATGAAATGGCAAGTGGAAGTGGTTCTCCTTTCAATTTAACGGCTGTGATTAACCTGATATCACAACTTTCCAACAAACTGGATGGTACCTTGGATGTGCAATCGGCGGGGAATGAGTTGTGCAGGAAGTTAAGAGTGTTACTCGGATAAGAGAGCATTTTCTACAGATCATAATACTTCACTACAAACGTGTAGGCAATGGGTGATGTGAATGGGAAGCCTAGTATCGTTCGAAAGCCAACAGATGCTAAATTTACAGTGGAAGGAAACAGACTAAAGGTATAGACTATAACAGCATTAATACTGTAATAAATTTTAATTGTAATGAATGGTTTAAGCAACCATTGCACCTGTCTGGTCAGCCACGCATTGTAGCCCCATATGTGAACATTACTTTAAAAGCAAAAATGGACGAGTTTGAAAAACTTTTGTCTAAGTATAGGAGGCTTCAGCTGGACAATTTATATTTCAGAGACAGTATTTCAGTAAAAAGAATCCTGATGGGTCTACGTTTACACAAATTTCTTAACACGGTGTAAGAAGAAACACCTTTATATGAGGATTTACTTTGTTTTTTTGATCAGACTGGCCTCAAGTATATGTAAATTCTATATAGGGACAATGAAAGGTCATTAAAGTAGCTAGAGGGTGAAATTAAAGTGTTGGAGGAAATAATTACGAAGGATTTATTGTTTGACAGCATCAAGGATCTATACTCTAGTATTTTTGAGAGGATAGACAAGGAATGTAACACAGTCAGGTGTAGGAAAGAGAAGATGGAAAGGGACCGAGTCCAGTATGAAACAAACTAGGTATACCCATTACCACCCGCTGGTAGGAGTAAGGGTAGCGGACAAGCAGTCAACAACTCAAACCAGGGTCCCAACAACACATTGGTTAACCGTGACTTTGGACAAGGTGAGGGGTTGCTTTTGGATGAACCGAGGGGATTCTAATGTTCGTCGAGGATATACAGCAAGAACCACAGGTTGAATGTACAGGATGGCAACAACTTGCCAGTGAGGAAGAACTTCTAAGGGGAGGAAGCTCACCCAATGAAGGGTTACCGGGGACAACGGCAGTAATTAAGGAGGATTATATGTCTTCTGGGGATGATGTAGTACATCAATTTAAAAGTTTTAATATATTCAGCTACATTCACTTAAAAATTACTCCCTTGCTTGGCAATTTATTTTGCAAGGGGTTTGCTTTTGTTCCTGTAAGGAAGTTTGACATGGCGAATGGCATTCTTGAACTGAAACAGTCTGTACTTATGTTTAATGTGGCTCTTTTTACAACAGTGATGGTCACATGGGTGAATTTAAACAGAGATTATATAGCTGTAGTACGTTTACACTGCCACTGAATCCAGTTTTGGCATCCTTCAAAGCCACTGTGAGAAGGAGATGAGTGCTTTGTGAGGATAGTCAAGTTATTTTAACACTATTGAAAGATGAAATGAAATTAATCAAGGAACTTTCTTCTGACCAGCCAGTCAGGATTATGAAACCAGACAAGGGTGGGGGAGCACTGGTGATGGACTGCCATCTATATTCCCAAAAAATGTTACAGTTCCTGAATAACTGAGATTTGATTTTTGATGTTAGTATGAATGAGATCAGTTGGGCATATAGGCAGATTGATTATTGGTTGGAGAATCTTGTTACTAATTCTTGTATAGACCCCACCACTTTTGAATACTTTAGAGTGGTGAAGGCAGCAATTCCAAGCATATTCAGTATACCAAAAGTGCAAAACTCCATTGCCAATCCACTGCTCCATCATATAGTAACAGCACAAGGGTCGAAAACTGAACCCCAACAACATTTGTAGATCTTGTCTTGAAATCTTCTTTTGATGACAAAAATATGTCTCGAAAGACACTTAGTATTTCTAGATATGTTGCACCAGGTCCCTTTCAACGACAAAGTAACATTTTTGACTGTGGAGGTTAAAGACCTATTCTTGGTCATCGCCCACGATGAAGGGTTACACTGGTTGCTGGAAGCTCTAATTAGTGTCTCAAAATTAACCACACAAACTATCGATATGGTTGTCAAAGCTATGGATTTGGTTTTGAGTAACAGTTTTGTATATTTTGAAGCAGAATATTTCAAGCAGATAAGGGGAGTAGCCATGGGGTCATCGGCAGCCCCTGTATTTGCTAACATTATTTTGTGGTGATGGGAGCAAAATATTGTATTTCTGTCCACATACAGTACTAGTATTAAGAGCTACTTGCGTTTTTTTGGATGATATGTTTATTTGGTTTGGCAGCACCACTGAACGTGATGAATTTTTCGAGTATTTAAACATAACTACCCAATTGTTAACATTCAAAGGTCAGTACAATAGGGGAACCATTATTTATTAGACAAAACAATTTCAAAGGATGTTGAACAGGGATGTTTTATGTCCACCATTTTTAGAAAATCAACATACTCTAACAGCTTATTACTTTTTAACAGCAATCATCCCATTTGGCAGAAGAAAAATGTCAAAACACAATTTATAGGGTTATCCTAGTTGGTATCTGCAGATATGTACTTGATTATGAAGTTAAGACTTTAATTAGGATGTTTCATAGAGGGATTGGTGGTGGATGTTGTCAAAAAAAGAAAACGTCAATATAAACCATTATTAAAGTATGGTTTGGATGTTGCCAGGTCTTGCTCCAGTGATAGTGCCTCCAACATGTGACTTCCCAGTAGTGATGCACAGCAGTTTGCTAGGTCCTATGTTTGCAGTTATAACAGTGCAAGCAAGGAGGTGAAGAACATCTTGTCATGTAACTGGACCATGTATATTAAAACACAAAGGTAGGATGAGAAACTGGGGCAGAATCCCACTGTGGTTTACAAGAAGGTATTAACTTAAAGAACACCTTTGAAAAGGTTCCACATAGAAAATGGGAGAAACACATGGCTGCAAAAGGCATGTTTAAATGTGGAGCATGCAGCCAATGTAGAGTCATACAGGAGGGCTGCAGTTTCACTGTGGGTAATTACTCCCGAACTATTTACCCTAATTGGAAATTCAGTTGTAATACCCCAGGTGTGGTTAACTGGCCCAGTGCTGTACCTTCCCAGCATTTTATATTGGAGAAGACAGTAAATGCACTGAGACAAAGAATTTACCAATTTGACTACTCAATTAGGAAAAGGGATACCAATAACGCACTAGCTAAACATTCTAACATTTGTGAAGATTTTAAAAAATTTGCGTTCCAGATATTGGAAAAAGTTCCCCCGTTTGAGAGGGGTGGTGGTTGAGAAGCATACCTCGAAAGACGTGAATTGCATTCGCAGATTTTGTTAAATGCAACAGATCCCCCAGGTGTTCATGATGGAGTTTTCACCACCAGTTTATTAACATACAAACAGTCTAAAGTTTGATATTGTATTATTTCTATAGTATCTTAAATGTCTATGTTAAAGTTTTATGTGTTGCTGATTGTTTTTATTGTAAGCTGTCTTTTACACTTTTAACCACTAGATGACATCATTGTTTTTAGTATATAAACATTTTTAAAAGGAGACCACATGTATCTGAGGAAGTCTAGTATAATTTTAAGGATGAAAGCACTTATGCAATAAATTTCATGTTGTAAGTGTATGGGCATCTGGAGTTTTTATTTCAAAACATTGTAAGGACAGTAATTTTACAATCTTCAAAAATACTTACAGTATAATTATACCAAATTGGATGTAATATGAAAACATTAGTTAAGAATAGATGCAAGTTATATTACAGTAATTTAATATTTAAAGAAATGTGAGTCTGTTTATAGAGAAATTAAAGTGGAGTTGTTATAATGGAAACTGGAAATGCAATATGAAATGAGAAGAAAAGCAGGCTTGTGGTATATTTAGAGAGAGGGCCAGGGGAGAGAAATTGATAAAAGTAAGGGAGTTACTTGCAGTCGTGTATAGAAGTGCTTCATCTGCAGGTGTTCAGCCCTGTATGATGTGGCTCCCCTGGCATTATGATTTGATTTTAAAGGAGGCAGGTCTGTAATCTTGACTGATCAAATGCAAATAAATTCCCTTGCTAGATGGTCTCTATCTTTCAAAATGCCAAAGTTCTTTAGCTTGTCTTTAATACTGAGACTGGTGTACCAGTGATTGGCCAAATGCTTGCCTAAAATGGTCCAAAACTCTGGATTTTCTGTCTATAGAGTGAGTCACTGTGAGTTAGTTGTCAGGTCTTGTTTAGTGGTTATGTCTGTTCAGTGGAACAGGTTTTATAAAGCTTGCTAACTTGCTTGGCTGATAACATTGTAGTAGGAAGAATTGTTGGGTCATTACTGTGAAAATTCATATTTCTTTCTGACAAGTGTCAAATGATATCCTATCTGGTCGTGTATAGAAAATATATGCTTTGGAGGTGTTTCTGTCCACCTTTGATATGTAGGACTGCAGCCAACTGTAGGTGAGCTCGGGAAGGTTGATGGTAACACTGAGAAAGACAGTGATGTGTTTTGATTTCATACTTTTTTAAGAACGGGTTCAGTACTTGATGTCAGGTGTTACTTTTCTAGGTATGGCTTCTAGGTCTTTGCTACCATTTTTTTTTATTCAGCTGATTACCTGTGATAAACATGAGCTTTACAAACACCTGGGTCTCTGAAGGGGGAGCGTGAAACTAGTAGTGGCCAGATATTAGGAGCTCTTGGTGCTAGTCTTTGAATTTTTAAGGTGTGTGTCCTGAAGATCCTGTGAGCATATCTAGTTGCCTTTTTTGCAGGAACAAAAAGCATAAACTGTAGAACAATCCACAGTTCTTTTTCTGGCAATGCATACGTTTAGCCTTTTGATACCTAAAATAGGTATCTTGCCCATTTTCTTGTATAATGAGGAAAAATAGAACAAAAAGCCCTTTTCTTTTTCACATTAAAATGATTGAAGATGTTCTTCATGTTTCACTGTTGCAGTCATTACATTTGGGTAATCTGCTGGCAGTTTGCCCCCAGAAGGCCTGATTAACAAAGTTTTTGATCCTGCGTCATTTGCTGTCTCTTCTTCCATGACGTCAGGTCGTCAGGGGTATAAAACATCCAGCCGACGTCATTACCTCAGTCTTTCTTGCCGTGTGGTGCCCGAAGCAGAAGCAGTTTGCAAGTGCCGGTCGGCCGACTCCTGAAATTTTCATTTTTGAGTTTCAGAACCGAGGTCTTCAACTTAAAGCCAAGTACCCTGTTGGGGAAACTTTTTCTTGCTCCTTACCGATGTCAGTAAAAGTTAATAATTGCATTACTTGTGGAAAGCAAATACCTCATAAAGATTTTCATCTATACTGTATTCCTTGCCTAGGCCCTGACCACGACGTACCTTGCTGTTGGTTTTTCTGCTTTATTTAATCAGCGCAGTATCCATCGTCGGTACATTTTTGCCTCTAAATATTTCGGTTCCGATTTAATTATCCAGAAATGATGTCAGTTAGCCATCCGACTACTGGAATTTCGAAAAAAAACGCAAAGACAGAGACAGGTCATTGAGGTCCAAAACTGACGACGCTTCTCCTAAGCCAGTCGCCAGTTCACCGGTACTCAGTGAGGCGCTTTTGCAGCCCCAGAAACCCACTACTTCTGATTCGCAGGCCTCTACTGAGACCCGTTCGGAGTCCGGAATGCCGTGAGATACTTCAACTATGGAACCCACGGATGTCTCTACCTTGGATGGGTCCGGAGCCGCTGTGCAGGCACTGGCTTCTGAGGGTGTATTCAGGCCTACAGACTTGCATATCAAACCAACTCCATCTTCAATCCTAAGGCCTAAATCTCGATCTATGATGGTAAAAACGATGCCCAGGCCACATGTTCAGGCCCCTATGCCTAAAAAAACAAATTATCAAAATAACTGAAGATTTAATTACTCTAATCAGGGTAGTCAACCCCAACCTTCAAAGAGGCCTAGTCCTGAGGTTGACTATGAATCTTCTGATCAGGATTCTGTTTCTTCTGACTCTTCTAATGACTTGGATTTGTCCATACCTACTTATGAGGATTCTGATGCAGAGGATTCCATTCCCTCTGCTTCCCCTCCTGAGAATTTTTCTTTTGGTGAAACTTTACATACTTTAAGGGAGCATTTCTACTGGGAAAGTCAGGAATTCTCTGATTCAAAAAAGAGGCTTAGGGATTTTCTTCTTTTACCTCAGCATAGGCCTTTGGCTATAACTCCTGTTTGTGGATGATGTGCTTTCGGAATCCAGTATGGCCCCTGATTCCCTGCTTCCAGCTCCTTGTAAACCAGACAGATACTACAGGGCTCCTGAGTCCCACAAGTTCCTTTTCAAAAATCCTGTTGCAGATCCTGAAACCATTTCTCAAGGGCCTAAGGGCATTAAGGCTTCTACTGCTAAAAATCCTGCCCCTTCTGATAGAGACTCTGGGGTGCTGGATAGATAGAAAGGTTTATACTTCTGCAACCTTGGCTATCAGGGCTTTAAACTGCCAATTTCATATGTTAAAATATCAACAGCATGTCATTGGACTGCGTAAACAAAAAAATGATGTTGATTTCTGACTGTGTGGAAAATAAAGATTTACAGGATTTATTGCATTCTGCTGAACAAGTTAGAAAACATACTTTGCAATGTGGTTTTGATTCTTTAGAGGCCTCCTGCAGGGTTACTGTTACTAGGTCTGTGCTTAGAAGGCATGTTTGGCTTAAGGAGCAAACTCTGCCTGATCATGTTAAAGCACAATTTTTGGATGCTCCTTTAAATCAGGACTGCCTGTTTGGCAATAAGGCTGCAGAAGTTTTAAAAAAGATGGAAGATAAAGCTAAATCTTTGCAAACTGTAAAAGATTTCTTACAAGTGCAGCCTCCAGGATTTAGTAGGCACTGGCCTACCAAGAATTGGTCCTTTCCAGCTCCTTCCAGATCCTCTCAAGCCAAATCCAGACACTACAAAAACACCAGGTTTCAGTCCCAGGGGACTCTCGGACCTAAGCAATGGGGGGCTTCCACTTCCAAATCTGGAAATAACAAGACACCCCCTATGGTAAACAGTCTCAATGACTTTCCTTTAAAATTACCAAGCACTTACCTATTAGCCGCCCCTTTGGGGGGAAAGATTGGCTTTCATGTAAAACACTGGGAACTCATAACCCAGGACAAATGGGTTTTAAATATAGTGTCCTAGGGATACAGATTTCATTTCCACACGTTGCCAATGCCAAACGGGTGGCCAGACCTGCCTCCAAATCAGTGGGCAGAGGCTCAAAAACAAGTACTTTCCCTCTTAAACATGGGGGCTATTCAACCGGTACCAGAAGAGGAAAAGGGACAAGGTTTTTATTCAAGGCTTTTCCTGGTACCCAGAAAAGACAACTCATGGCGTCCAATTCTGGACCTGTCTACTTTTTAACACCTTTCTAGGCATTCCAAAATTCAAGATGCTGACTCTTCACCAGTTACTTCTTATGCTAGGCAAAGATGCCTGGTTGGCAACTCTAGATTTAAAAGAAGCTTACCTGCATCTCCCAATTGGGGAATCTTGCAGAAGATACCTATGCTTCAAAGCAGGCTACTTGCATTATCAGTTCTCTGCACTGCCCTTTGGCTTGTCTACTGCGCCCAGGGTATTCACAAAATGCCTGGCTCCAGTAATTGCATTTTGCAGGCAAAGAAATATTTAAATATATCCATACCTGGACGATTGTCTAATTCAGGCAGAAAACCAGGCCATGCTTCTAAATCATCTGGCGTTTGTAAAAGGGGTTCTAACTTGTCTAGGGTACACCATAAACAAAAAGAAATCACAACTGGTACCCTCTCAACAGATTACATTCCTGGGTGCAAGCTTGAATACAACTGCCCAGATGGCTTTCCTCACGCCAGAAAAGCAAATTCATTTGGTGAATTGTGGCCACAATAACCCTGCTATCTGCAAGACAAATACTGCAAGCCTTGGGGTTCATGGCCTCTGCATTCTTCTAATTCCATATGCAAGACTGCATATGAGGAAACTTCAGTGGTACTTAAAAAGTCTATGGAGTCAACATTGTCACAGCCTGTTAACAATGATTCCTATCATACCTTGCCTACGCCTAGAGTTCCTATGGTGGGCAGAGGCCTCCCACCAAAACAAGGGACTGCCATTCACATTACCCCCTGCCACCCAAAACCTAACTACAGATGCATCAGATTATGCCTGGGGGGCTCACATGGCAGGGAAGTGCATTCAGGGCAAATAGGACCCAAATCAAATGCACCTGCATATCAATCAGAAATAAATGTTAGCTGTACAGAATGCTCTGACAGCCTTCAAGGACTACATTCTTCCAGGACAACTAATGGTAAAGACGGACAACACTACGGTTATGTGGTACATAAACTAGCCATGGCATTGTGGAACACAGCCTTGAGCTAACAAGTGCACCTACAAGCTCAATTCCTGCCAGGAGAATTAAATACACTGGCAGACGGACTAAGCAGAAATTTCATGGAACCACACAAGTGGAGACTGGAACCACGGAATTTCAGCATGTTGACAAGGAAATGGGGGAGCCCAGACATAGATCTATTTGCCTCCCCCCAGAACTACCAGTTGGACAAATTTTGCACAAGGACTCCCCACAAAAAAGCCAGGGGAAGTGGATGCTATGTCTTTCAGCTGGAAAAACCTATCAGTCTACACCTTTTCCCCTCTGCATCTACTCTGCAATGTTCTGTTAAAAGTCAAACAGGACAAACCAAGAATGATTTTGATTGCTCCAGACTGGCCACGCCAACACTGGTACCCGCTCCTGCGCAGTGTGTCACAAATATCTCCATGGTACCTGCCTCAGACACCTTCCTTACTGTCTCAGCAGGAGAACCAGATTCTACACCCTCAGCTTCCAACATTGAACCTTGCAGCTTGGCTAATCACTTCAATTCATCCTTAGCATCCCTCAGCAAACCTTTGATGAATGTCATCTTGGAGGTGGGAAGACCTAGTACTAGAAAATCTTATGCTGACAAATGGAAAAGATTCTGTACTTGGAGTCAGTCTCAAGGAATGAGCACAGCGGTACCCAATTTACCTCAGATTTTACAATACTTAACTGAGATGCTTCACTAGGGCCTGTCTTTTTCCTCCATTAAAATCCACACCTCAGCCATTTCAGCTCATTATAACACAGAACCTCCCCGCTTCTCTCATCCTCTGCTCAAGCAGTACCTCAGAGAGGCCAAAAACGTGAGACCACCCAGGAGTGCTCCAACCCCTGCCTGGGACCTTAACTTTGTATTGGAGAAACTCACTCTACCTCCTTTCGAGCCAGCTGCTACTGCAGACTTAAAATTTCTTTCTTGGAAAACAGCCTTCCTTCTAGCAATCACTTCAGCAAGAAGGATATCTGACTTACAGGCTCTCATGGCAGTGGAGCCTTTCATCATCTTTCTTGCAGACAGGGTGTCACTCATGCCCAAGGTGGTATCCAGTATGGCTCTTAATCAGTCCATTCATTTGCCAACTTCCTTTCCCAATCCACAGAACAAAGGGGAACAGATTCTGCGTTCATTGGATGTGCACAGACAACTTAGATTTTATTTTGACAGGACTAAAACTCGAAGAAAATCTGAACAATTGCTGGTAGCATTTGCTGCAGGGGCAGAGGGAAAGGCTATTTCAAAACAAACCATTTCTAAATGGATAAGCCATTGCATTCATTTCTGCTATAAGCACCATGGAAAACCTACTCCCAAGGGGATCAGATCTCATTCCATCAGGGCTGCATCTACTTCTGCAGTTTTTCTCAGAGGTGTCCCTACCAGGGATATTCTAGAAGCTGCTACCTGGAGTTCAGTTCATACTTTCACCAAGCATTATCATTTACCAGTTTTCTGTAAATCCAGAGCTGGTTTTGCCACTGCTGTCTTGCAGGGCCTTATAGCTGGTTCTAATGCTGTAAAAATCCATCCTCCCAACCATGGCTTTGGGAATCTACTCAAATGTAATGACTGCAACAGTGAAACACGAAGAACATAGTACAGTTGTGTACACTTACCATAAATGTAGATGTTCGAGTGTATTCACTGTTGCAGTCCTGGTTACCATCCCTCCAGCCCCCTGTTTTTCTCTGACTATACCTCTACTTTCTGTGACTATGCTTAAAAGCCTTTTTGGTGTATTTGCTTTTGGTTGGAGGTATATTTTTGTGTTTTAAAATTTTATTTTGCTCCCCATTCGGAGGGCACCTGACATCTGGGGCAAGAAAAACTGAGGTAATGACAACAGCTGCATGTTTTATACCCCTGACGACCTGATGTCATGGAAGAAGGGGCAGCAACCGATGCAGGACTCAAGACTTTGTTAATCAGGCCGACTGAGAGCAACCTGTCAGCAGATTACCCAAATGTAGTGACTGCAACAGTGAATACACTTGAACATCTACATTTATGGTAAGTGTACACAACTGTACTTTACAGTTCCCCCTTTGCTGCTTTCTTCTGTGGTGGTGATTTATAAGTGATTGAAATTGATGATTGATTCCCACATTAAATACATTACATGTTATTTATTGTAAGGATGGCTACGGTCATATAATTCTTTATACTTTGGAATCTTTATACTAATCACTGTAAATAGTCTGTTTGTAATATGTAATGCTGGTATTATGTAATGCTGTATCTGCTTACCCTTGGAGCTTTTCTCCCCGGGCCTCCGCTGAAAATGGACATGCATCCAGTCAGACTGTCCCGGTCAACAAATGTAAAATAAATAAATAAAATAATTAGATCCACGTGGATGGGTCCAGGTTTGTGACCCTTTATGCCCCGGACATCAGAATAATATTCAATAAGAAAGGGACACTGTATCAACCAAAGGAGAGGTTGTGAACAGTAACTAATAAGAGTTGAAGGAATTTTTCTGGGAGGGGAATAAGGCAAGAGTTAAGTGGGATAAGTTGATCCTTCCAGTAGAACAAGGTAGTTTAGGATTACTGATTTGAAGGGGTATTTCAGAGTTGCACAGTTAAGGGGGGTTCAAGAAGTAAGGAGGAGTGGGATTTTGGAAAGGAGAATAACCATACAGAATATTACATTCATAAAGCAGAAGAAAGTATTCTAAGAACTAAGCCAAAACAAGAATGGAGAAAGATTTTGCCAGTAAGGATGACTGCAAGCAGGGGTACAGAAAATAGGCAGGAGGGGGGATGGAATTTACTGGAGAAAACTGGGAAAGGAACCAAGGTATTGGGAGCAAATAACAGGGAAAGGAATAGAGTATGATGAGGCCAAGAAGATATTGGGGCAGGGAAGAGACTGCCTTTCCTCCCAGGAATTGATATCAGAGCATAGACAATGAAAAAGGGATAGTGGAATCCTAAGTGAAAGACCTACTCTGCTAGAGTTTTTAGTTTAATATAGAACAGAAGCTGCTGTTACAAAAGGGATAATTAGTAGGGCATATAAAATATTGGAGAATAACTGTAAGAATCAGTCAGAAGAGTTTTGAAAAAGTTATGAAAAGAAACTGGAAAAGTAATTTACAAGGGGACAATGGAAGGACATGTGCATGGCTCCCATGTTTGCAACTAAGTCCAGAAGATTTAGGATTTTGCTTGGAAATGTTTGTATAAGTATTTTTATGCCCCAAGCAGATTTCAAATATTTTTCCCCAGGTAGATGGAAAATGTTGGAGGTTACTGAGAATCATATGTTTTGGTGGTGTAATGAGTTGGCAGATTTTTTATTTATTTATTTAATTTTATTTTACATTTGTTGACCGGGATAGTCCGACTGGATGTATGTCCACTTTTAGCGGAGGCCTGGGGAGAAAAGCTTCAAGATAGTAATACACATTGAACATTTAGTAAATGCTAGTTGTAAGCAGATTATAGTCATAAGCAGTACCAGCATTTGGCACATATAGTACTAACTTATTATAAAGCACTTTACAAAGCATAACATTATTTTCAAAGTTATATATACATGACATTACATTGAGCAACAGTTACACAATTGACCCTTCCTGAAATGGTGTGGTAGAAAAAAGTTAGAAGTAGTTGAAGGTAAGGGACCTAAGTACTAGAGAAGTCACTAGTCTGAGTTAGTGCAAGGACATAACCAATGAGTTTTGAAATATTTCTTGAGTTTGTTTTTGAATCGAGTTAGTAAGGGTTCTAGGAGCAAGTCAGCTGGGAGCCTGTTCTATGTTTTTCCAACAGAGTTGGCAAACAGAGAGTCCCCAGCTGAGTAGTTGGATTTGTATGTTTGAACTAGGAGTCTAGTGGATGATCGCAGTGGCTGGGTGCTGGTGTAGGGGCTGATAATATTTTTTAGGGCAGGTGTATTTTCTAGTTGGTAAAAGACTTTGTGTCACTATTAGCTGGTTGAACTGCAGTAGGCTAGGCAGTTCAAGCCATCCTAGGCAATTTAGGTTGTGACAGTGGTGCATCCGGTAGGCTGTGCCAGTAGCAAATCTGGTGGTGTGGTTATAGCAGGATGATAATTTATTAAGATCTGTTTTGTTTAAGTTGGAGAATAGAGGTGAGGCGTAGAAAAGAGTTGATAGTAGACGGGAATGGGCAATTGCAGTTCTAGCAAGTGGGGTAAGGAAAGTTTTGATTCTGTAAACAGAGCCAAGTTTTTTATTAATGGTATTGATAGTTTGGTTGATATGCGCATCAGACTTCAGGTTCTTATCAACTACGACACCCAGTAGGTTAGTTTGGGCTTCTGGGGAGAAGATAACCCCATTGTTAGTGGTTATGTTGAAGGATGGCAAAGGGGTCCTGCGTGTGGGGGAGAAGAGTAGCAGCTTAGTTTTGTTGGGGTATAGGATTAGATGTTGATTGGAGAGCCATTTTTCCACTGTATTGAAGGTATTTTGGGTTAGTGTGAATAAAGTAGCTGGTGAGGTTTCAGAACAAATCAAGGTAGCATCTGGGATGACTGAATGAAGGTCGTTGATAAAGATGGAGAAAAGAAAGGGTCCTAGTATCGAGCCCTGGGGGACTCCTAATGTGATGGGTAGGCGAGATGTTATCTTTTCCTGCCATAGGACAACAGCTTGTTCTGTGTGAGGTAGTGCATGAGACGTATGTGCACACACTTCTCCGTAATTTTAGCTAGAAGTGACAGAATAGCTATGGGTCTAAAGTTTGACAGTTCAGTGGAACTGCCTCCTTTATGGAGAGGTATGACATGGGAGATTTTCCATATAGTGGGTACAGTAGCTTCAGCTATAGCTCTGTTGATCAAGATTGAGATGGGGTATGCTGTAGTGTCAGCAGCCTTTTGCAGATAGTCTCCTGGGAGGAGGTCGTCAGCCAGGGTGGTGGGTCTTAGTTTCTTAAGTAGGGCATGAATAAGTTCAGTAGGAACAGGTTGGAAGGTAAAGTATGTTTGGGTACTGTGTGTGGCTGCCTTAGAATTAGAGCCACTGGGGGAGAGTTCGCTGGCTAGAGACTGGATAGTGTCTGTGAAGAAGCTGTTGATGTTATTAGCATTGTCTACTGGGGATTTTTGTTGTGAAGCTGAGGGGGGGGTGGGTGGAGTGGTGGTTTGGCCTGGGTGGAGTAGTTTGTTTATTCCTGCCCAGAACTTTTGAGGTTTGTTTTGGTGTTTTTGCAGTAGATGGTAGTAGTAGTTCTTTTTGTCTAAGGTTATGGATTTTTTGGTGTCATTTCTTAGCTGTCTGAATCTTAGTTGATCAAGTGGGCCTTTTGTTTTTCGGTAGGTGGCCCATGCGTTGTTTGAGTGAAATGTTGGTTTTGGTGTCTTTAGAAAGCCATGGTGCAATATTAACTTTGGTTCTAATAGAGCAGCTCGGAGCATGGGAGTTAAGAATAGTAAGGAATTTGGTGATAAAGTATGCTACTGCTTCATCTAGGGGGAGACTTTTAATACTGACCAGTTGCATGCCTTAAGTTCATTTTGAAACTTGGTTAGAATAATATTCTTGTTGTTTCTTAATGTTCTATAGGTGGTTTGGTAGGAGCAGTCTACTTTGAGCTTGATTACATAGGTGAGACAGTGGTCACTTAGGTCAGCAGGCAAAGTGCCTGATTTATAGGATTGAAGATGGGTACTTTCCTTGTTATTGGGTTTTCCTGTCCTGGTGGGGGAGGATATGATTTGAGTAAATCCATAGAGGTTTATGTGGGTTGTGGGGGTTTCACAAGAGCAAGTGTTCCAGTCAGTGTGGAAATCCCCAAGAACAATCGTTTCTTGGGGGTAGTTATTGGATAACCAATATAAGAAGTCTTCTAAGGTTTCTGTGTTCCTCCCTGGGGTAATGTAGACACAGACAATGTTTGCATTTTTGTTTTTATTAATGTGTAGTTTTGAGATAAGAATTTCAGCATTATTGAACTGGTGTGGTTGTTGGGTGTCTGTGCTGAGATGGTAGACTTGTAAAGTATGGCTACCCCACCACCCTTTCTGGTGGTACGGTCTAGTCGAAACATATTGTACCCTGATAGCAGAATCTCATGGTCCTTGGTGGCAGGCTTTAGCCACGTTTCTGTTGGGCATAATATATCCGGGGAATGAGCAGCTAAGAGAGCATGCAGGTGCTGAGTTTTGTTGTTTATGCTCCTAATGTTTAGATGGCAGGCCAGCAGTGAGTTAGGAGGTGTATTTGTTGGAGCTGTGGTGGTAGAGGTTATAGTAGGGGGATTAGGATCATCATGTGGGGATGGACCAGGGTTTGGGTGGATGTCACCATCCTTTGTGAGGTTGTAGTGTATTCTGAGTATGAGTTTTAAGATTTTGAATATAGTTTTGTAATTGAGTCTAGTTTTAGGATTAATGTAACTAGGTCTAGTAAGATGGCAGTATTTAGGGGTTGAGGTAAGCATGAAGGAGGTGAGTAAGGGTGCATTATTATCTGTTGTAGATGGGATGGATGTTTGGAATTTAGGGTAGTGGAAACCTGGTTGCCCCTGACATTCGTAGCCGGTTAGGAGATATGGGATAAGTAACAGGGGTAGAAGTAGAGTTAATAAGACTATTTTGGGTGATAGCATAGCTACTGAATGAGACCTGACACTTAGGCAAAAGGAATAGTAGAGTTAGAGGACTGCTGGTATCAGTTTGAGGGTGGTGCTGTTGAGTGACAAGTTGTTACTGATTGATTGGTCTAAAAAAAAAAATCCCTACAGAGTACTCTGTCAGAAATATTGGTTGAGCAAATGACTGTAACTAAGGAAATGATTAATCTGATATTGTAAATCTTCATTCATTCCTTACTGATAGGGCTTCAGTTCTGTCCTCTGAACCGACACAGCTGGTACCAAGCTCGCACCAGCCAAAAACTCTCAGTTAAGTCCTACCCACAATGCCCCTCTCATAGTCTCACCAGATCTCGTTTGGCTCGTTCCTCGTCACACATGCCAAGCCTTTCTCTCGAGCTAAGTGTAGTGTTTTTTGTGGTTTATCGAATATAATTACTTTTCTTTAGTCACTTTTCATTCACTTTTGTCTTTAAATTCTGTACTTTCTTACTAAACCCTACCCTCTACCTTCAGTAGTTATTTTCGTACCATCGCTGGTACTATCCCTCTCCCGTACCTTTGGTATGACCTTTCCCTTACCACTTTTTGGTATTTCTTAGTACCATTTGTTGGTATTCCTTCCTTCTATCTAAAAAAAAAAAAAAAAAAAAAAAAAAAACTTTTCTACTTTACTATAACTTTTTACTGCTTTTTCTGCTAGTTATAGTTGTATTTTAGGACTATAGTGTTTGTGTTTTTTTTTTCTTCTTCATAATGTGTGATAAAGCGAAACTAGGTTTCAAGCAGTGTGATAGGTGTGGACATACGCCCTGTGTGTTTATTGTTTGGGCGTTGACCATATTAACGTGTCTTGTAATATTTGCTCATGTTTCAGCAACCGTACATTAGCTGAACACAAGAACAAACTCATTTTGAAGGGTATGTTGAAAACACCCTTCTCGGAGGCTCTCTCTGGAACGGAGGTCTCACCACCTCCTAAACACAAGGATGTTAAAAAACATAAAGAAAAAACTGAGCCAATCTGTGTCGACATCTCCGTCCTCTTCGGAACCGAGTCCCCACCAGACGACTTCTGCATTGTCGGCGCAGACCGCTTAGGCACCAGGGTCATTGTCTTCTCCCTCGGTACTAACCTTGATCATGGCACAGACCTGTACCAGCATCAGTACCATCCCTGGCCGCAGTACCTATGACTTACACGGCTCCACCTATGATGACACCTGCAGTTTCATATATTGAGCACCTTGCCAGAACAAGGTACTCCCCATCTTATGACCCTTTTTTGGGGCAGCAGTTCAGCCCATTTATTGAAAGACCAGAATCTCCATCGGCAGCGTGCATCAGATCCACCAGGAGTCTCTCGGAAGAAGATGTAGTGAGGGTTGTGAACTGGCATTGGGCAGCTACAGGCTTACCGACCCCGACTAGGCCTTCCCTCCCTCGAACGAAAGCTTTCCCGGCATATTCACCTGTTTATCCTTCTCCAACCTTCTCCCAGGTTTCGGAGATTTTGGTACCGATGTCCATCCCGGTGCACTCTGTCTCGGCTCCGATAACGGAGGCTTCCCTGTTGGCTCTGATAACTCTTGGTGCCACAGCTCCTTCAGAACTGGTGCATCCTCGGAGCAGTGATTGGGCTGTCGGCACCATGACACCTAGTTTGGCGCCAATTTTTCTATGGCACTGTCTACAGCCGTGGCACCAGCAGCTACGGATCCTCTTGGAGCTCCTCACCTGGAGTTAGGCTCGTCGGGGCGGGGTGTGACCCCTGTTCCGAGGTTGCCCTTCTCAGTTCTGGGCTCCCATCCCTCTTTGGGCGGACCTGCTTTCCAAGTGATGCAGAGGGTCCTCGCTTCTACAGGCTCACAGATGTTCTTCGTCTTCCCTTGCTGCAGTCCTGACTATTGGGTATAGTCCGCGTCCCAGTCGGCCCGAATACCAGAGTATAAGGCTGACGTCGGTCATGGCGCCTTAGACTGACGTCAGTACGTCAGGGTACTAATGCGCATGACCGACGTCATTTCCTCAGTCTTTTTTGCCGCATGGTCCGATGCAGAAGCAATTTTGTGCAGGTTGGCGTTCTGAGATTTTCGGTTTCAGACCGAAACAGAGTTGGCTAAGTAACCCGTTGGGAACATTTTGGTTTTTCTTGCCTCAGTATTTAACCGGATGTCAGAAAAAGTGAATAACTGTATTTCTTGTGGGAAGCAGATACCATAGGGATTATCATACATTGTGTATACCTTGTTTAGGGCCTGATGTTGGTTGCCGCTCTTGTGCTAGATTTAGAGGAGGCTTGATTGTGCTAGGTTAGTGTTTGGGAAGCGTTGCAATTATAATATGCCGTCGGATGCTCCGGCCCGCTTCATCCAAGAAGCGCAAGGACAAAACAGTGAAGCCTAGGGGTGAGGAACCGGCAGTCCTGGACGTCGGTTCTTTAGCAGGCTCAGGGAGCCAGAGGTTTTGCCAGGAGTCTCTATGGAGTCTCAGGCAGATACTTTACTGTTACAGGATGTGCCCTCTCAGGAGGTAGGCCAGGCTGAGGGGCTTCTCAGGTAACTGTTCTTCCCTCTCTTCCCAAGGTAGTTAGGGCCTCTCCTTCTGTTGCCAAAGCTTCTTTTAGAGGTAGGCCAAGTTCAGCTTCTGTGGGGCTTCTCCTAGCGTTCGGGCTCTGTGCCTAAGAAACATATGCTTAAAATGGCAGAAGATTTGATTACTCTGATTAGAGGTTCTATGCCCCGCCTGATAAGAGGCCTAGGGTGGAACAGGAGTTTGATAGTTTTGAACAGGGTTCACAGGCTTCAGAGTCTTCTGTGGAAGACTTGCAAGAGTTTCCTACTTATTCTGATTCTGATGTGGATGATTCCACTCCTACAGCTTCTCCTCCTGAGGATTTTTCATTTTCAGAGACTCTTCACTCCATGAGGGAGCACTTTAAATGGGAAGGCCAGGATTACTCTGATTCCAGGAAAAGGCTTAGGAATTCTTGTTTTACCCCAACATAGGCCCTTAGCTATTCCTCCTGTGTTGAATGTGGTGGAGGATGTTTTGCAGAGGCTTCCCTGAACCCTGACTCCTTGCCTCCTGCTCCTGTTAAGCCTGATAGGTATTATAGGGTGCCCAAGCTCATAAGTATTTGTTTAAGAGTCCTAGGGGACCCAGAAACTGTTTCTCAGGGGCCTAAAGGTGTTAAAGCTTCTGTGGTTAAAAATCCTGTACCCTCTGATAAAGAGGCAAGGGCTTTGGATAGGTGGGGTAAGAAAGTATATACTTCTTCCACTCTAGCCATGAGCGTTGAATTGTCAGTTTCATATGCTGAAATATCAGAATTATCTCCTTTCACAATTGAAATCTAAGGTGGATGCTTTGGCGGAAGGTATTGAGTGTAAAGAATTGCTGGATTTGGTTCATGTGTCTGAACAAGTGGGTAAGCATTCTTTGCAGTGTGGTTTTGATGCTGTTCAGGCCTCCTCGAGGGTGGCTGCTACTAGTTCTGTTCTTCGCAGACATGCCTGGTTGAAGGATCAGAATTTAGCTGAGCATGTTAAGACCAGGATTTTGGATGCTCCTTTACAGTCTGATGTGTTGTTTGGACCGCCTGTGGAAGCAGTTTTAAAGAAAATGGAGGACAAAGCTAAGTCTATGCAGACTGTTAAAGATTTTTGCAGGTGCAGCCTCCAAATTTAGTAGAAATTGGCCTGCTAAGGGGTGGACATATCCTGCTTATGGTTCCCAGTCTAGGGGTAGGTCTAGGCGTGGTAGGGGCAGGGCTCAAGGTTCGTTTAGGCCTAGATCAGACAGTTCACCTGCTCAGACTTCTGGTGAGGGCAGGGTCAGTCCTTTCGTAAACAGAACCAATGACCTGCCTTTTCAGCTGCCAGTGGATTCTCGTCTGGCAGCTCCTTTGGGAGGAAGATTGTCTCTTTTCAAAGAAAATTGGGATTTAATCACTCAAGACAGATGGGTGCTGGATATCATTCATCACGGTTACAGATTTTATTTCCACACAATGCCCCTTTCAAAGGCATGCCAGATGTTCCTCCTCCACAAAGAAAAGAGGCTCACAAGCAAGTTTCTCAGTTACTCCAGATAGGGGCCATTCAGCCAGTCCCTGTATCAGAAAGGGCTGGATTTTATTCTCGCCTGTTCCTAGTACCAAAGAAGGGGAACACGTGGAGACCAATTTTGGATTTATCTATCCTCAACACTTATCTGGACATTCCCAAGTTCAAGATGTTGACGTTACAGCAACTGTTACCTCTGCTGGGCAAGGATCACTGGATGGTAACTTTGGATCTCAAGGAAGCTTACCTTCATGTGCCTATAAGGCTAAGTTGCAGAAAGTATCTGCGGTTTGAACTGGAGATTTTCATTATCAGTTCTCTGCATTGCCCTTTGGCTTATCTACTGCCCAGAGTATTCACAAAGGTTCTGGCTCCAGTGATAGCTTACTTCAGGCTTCAAGGCATTCAAATCTATCCTTACTTGGACGACTGCCTGATTCTGGCTCAAGAAAAGGAAGACCTTCTACAGCATCTGGAATATGTCATAGCAGTGCTAAGATGCCTAGGGTATTCTGTGAGCGAAATAAAGTCCAGTCTAGTACCCTCTCAAGACATGTGCTTTCTGGGTGTGAGACTGAATACAGCAGCCCAGATGGCCTTTTAACCCCGGACAAACAAAAGAGTCTGTCACTTTACTTCCATCAACTATCTCATCAGTCCGTGCTGACTGCAAGGACAGTCCTTCAAGCATTAGGGTTCATGGCATCTTGTATTCTGGTGCTTCCCAATGCCAAACTGCATATGAGGAAGCTGCAATGGTATCTCAAAATGTATGGACACAGCACTGCCAAGATTTCGACACTGTCATTCACATAATACCTTGCCTTCAAAAGGAATTCTTGTGGTGGGCTCAGGAATGTCACCTAAACAAGGGACTCTCTGTGACCCGAGCAGAGGCGAGCCAGATTTAACCGACACATGCCACGGACACTGCTTGGGAGCTTATCTAAATGGAAAGTGGATACAAGACAAGTGGCCTGCCAGACTACAGCATCTACATATCAACATGAAGGAGATGTTAGCAGTCCAGTTTGCATTGATGGCTTTCAAGGAGTTACTTCTTCCAGGGCAGGTGTTGATTCTAACAGACAACACAACTGTCATGTGGTACATCAACAAGCAAGGGGAACACATTCTTATCCTCTATGCAGGCAAGCAATGATTTTATGGGAGACTGCTAAGCCTGCAACTAACTCTTCAGGCAAGGTTTCTGCCAGGAGCACAGAACTCCTAGCAGATGTATTAAGCAGACAAATCATGGATCCCCACGAGTGGAAACTGGATCTTCATGTATTTCAGAAATTGACAGTGTCATGGGGAACTCCAGACATAGATCTGTTCGCTTCTCCACTAAACCACCAGCTGCCAAAGTATTGCACAAAGGGGTTTCATCACACAGCTTGGAAAGTGGATGCTCTGTCTTTCAGTTGGAAAAACCTTCATGTCTATGCCTTTCCACCTCTGCCTCTTCTTCCAAAGGTATTATTAAAGGTCAGACAAGACAGGCCAAGGATGATTTTGATAGCTCCAGATTGGCCTCGCAACACTGGTACCCACTTCTACGAGTCTTGTAAAGAAGCCTCCATGGCCTTTACCTCTCCTTCCTCAACTGTTATCTCGGAAGCCACCTCATCTGCTCAATGTCAAGCTTCAATCTCTTCATCTCACAGCTTGGCATATTCTGTGTTGAAGCACAGCAGGTCTCAGCTTCCTCAACAAGTTTTAAATGTGATTATGGAAGCTAGAAGGCCTAGTACTAGGAGAGTGTAAAAATGGAAGAGATTTTTATTTTGGAGTACAGCAAAGAATTTGGAGATTTCAGAGCCTAATTTGAGTGTGGCTCTTCAATATCTTACTGAATTATTGGACAAAGGTTTGTCCTTCTCTTCCATAAAGATTCATGCTGCAGCAATTTCAGCTCACTATGATTGTGACCCACCTTTGTTTTCGCATCCTTTGTTCAAGCAGTTTCTTAGAGGGGCAAAGAATATAAGACCTCCTACTCCTGCTTGGGATCTCAATTTTGTGTTGGAAAAACTTACTCTACAACCTTTTGAGCCTGCAGCTACTGCTGAATTGAAATATTTGTCATGGAAGACTGCTTTTCTGTTGGCTATTACTTCTGCAAGAAGGGTGTCTGAGTTGCAGGCCCTTATGGCAGTAGAGCCCTTTTGATTTTCCATAAGGACAGGGTATCATTACGTACTAATCCTTCCTTTATGCCTAAGGTGGTTTCTAGTGTGGCTTTAAACCAAACTATTCATTTGCCTACGTTTTTGCAGATCCTCAAAATAAAGGGAAAAGATTTTGCACACTTTAGATGTACACAGGCAATTGCGTTATTATTTGAGCAGGACTAAGAATTTTAGGCAGTCTCAGCAGTTACTTGTTTCTTTTGCTTTGAGTTCACAGGGCAAGCCTGTGTCAAAACAAACTATTTCTAGGTGGATTGGCTTTTGCATTGCATTTTGTTATTCCCATCATGGCAAAGAGGTTCCAGCTGGGATTAGGCCTCATTCCACTAGGGCTACTGCCACTTCAACAGCATTTCTAAGGGGTGGCAACTAAGGATATTCTGGAAGCAGCTACTTGGAGTTCAGTGCATACTTTCTCTAGGCATTATCACCTGCCTATATACTCTAAGACTAGGGCTGGTTTTGCCACAGCTGTTTTACAAGGCATGTTGTCAGCTCCTGCTACTTTATAATTTGCCAGCCTCCCTTACCTCTGCTTTGGGATTCTACCCAATAGTCAGGACTGCAGCAAGGAAGACGAAGAACATAGTACAGTTTTGGACCTACGATAAATGTAGATGTTCGGGGATTCCCTGCTGCTGGTCAAAACTCCTCCTTCCCCTCTGTGTTTGGGTGGTTGTGTAGGTGAGTTTACATGCTTATATTTTTGTATATATTGTTGTATATATTGTACATGTTTTTGGTGCAGGTTGTTTTGGGACTTGTCTTTTGGGTCTTCTGACATCTGGGGCAAGAAAAGACTGAGGAAATGGCGTCGGTCATGCGCATTAGTACCCTGGCGTGCTGGCGTCAGTCTAAGGCCATGACCCCGGCCAGCCTTATTACTCTGGTATTCGGGCCGACTGGGACGCGGACTATACCCAATAGTCAGGACTGCAGCAAGGGAATCCTCGAACATCTACATTTATGGTAGGTACAAAACTGTACTTTGGGGCAACTCAACCAGGGCGCTAGGGATTCATTCTCTGTCCGACCCTTCCAGCGCTCCTGAGCAGCGGCCCAATTGCTTTCCTCTGGAAGCGGTCAGGGGACGATTTTCTCTGCACCTACAAGCCTGGCAACCCATAGCAATGGATTCAGGGGTGCAGAGAATAATATCCAGAGGCTACCGTATCCCATTCAATCTCACTCCCAGACTCGTAAAACGAATCCCCAAGGTTCCACCCGGTCAGAGGGATGCTGCAGCCTTGAAATCGAAAAGCTGCTAAGAAAGAGTCATCCAACCAGTCCCACCAGACCAAATAGGATCTGTTTTTTACTTGAGGTTCTTTTTAGTGCCAAAAAAGACAGGGGACTGGAGACCAATACTGGATCTCAGCCTACTAAACAAATTCATCAAACCTCAAAAATTCCAGATGATCACCATGCAGTCCATTCTCCCCCTTCTGGGGAAGGACAACTGGATGTGCTCTATAGACCTTCAGGATGCATGTTACCACATAAAGATGGACAAACGCTCCCAGAGATTTCTTTGCTTCCGACTGGGAGCCAATCACTACCAGTTCAGGGTACTGACCTTTGGTCCCTCAACAGCCCCCAGATTGTTTACCAAATATATGGCAGTCATATAGGTCATATGGCAGTCATATAGGTCATCTCCGACTACAAGGATTCCAGGTGTTTCCATATCTAGACTATTGGCTCCTCACAGCCACGACCAGGAACCTTCTCATTCTCAGTCTCTCTTACATTCGAGGCCTTGCTCTTCACCTAGGTAACATGATCAATATGGAAAAATCAATCATGTCTCCAACAAGAACACTGGAATTCATTGGGGTGATCTTCGACACAACGTCATGTCAAGCTTCCCTTCCTCTTCACAGGCTTTCAAAAATAAGAAATCAGATTCAAGTTCTCCTTCCACAGACATTTGTACCAGCATTCCTAGTACTATAACTATTAGGCTCTGTGGCAGCAACCATTACTTTAGTACCCCTGGCAAGGTTGCACATGAGACTATTACAGTGGCTCCTTTTCATCACAATGGTCGATCTTAACCCACCCACTCGACCACACAATACGCCTTACAAACATTTGCAAAAAAGAAATGCTGTGGTGGATGAAGCTAGAAACAAATCTTTGTTGTCGACCATTCTGTCTCCCTCAGCCCAAGGCCACTGTGACCACGGACGGTCCAAGGCACTTGGTCCCCTTAGAGGCCAATTTGTACATAAATGTCCTGGAGTTGAGGGTAGTTCTCTTAGCATTGCAAGCGTTCCACACATCCCTTCCTTCCAGGACTATTGCAGTACAATCGGACAACATGTCAGCCATCTGGTACATCAACAAACAAGGCAGAACCAGGTCTTGTCCCCTATGTCAGGAAGCCATGAGAATATGGCATTGGGCGATAGCTTCCACCCACTTTCTCATAACAACGCACATTCCGAGGAGCTCCAGTCTCATTGCAGACAATCTGAGCAGGAACATATTGATGCCTCAGGAGTGGTCCCTCGACCCGATTATAGCAGCTCAAATCTTCCATCATTGGGGCAGGCCTTGTTGTGGCCTGTTTGCTTCACCCCTAAACAACAAATGCAGAAGCTACTTTGCCCTGATCCCCCCCCCCTCAGGGCGGGTCACTGAGGGATGCTCTGATGCACGATTGGCCCCCGGGTCTACTGTACACCTTTCCCCTGTTTCCCCCTCATCCTAAAATTTCTACGGAAAGCT
Source organism: Protopterus annectens (assembly GCF_019279795.1). Classification (NCBI taxonomy): domain Eukaryota; kingdom Metazoa; phylum Chordata; order Ceratodontiformes; family Protopteridae; genus Protopterus; species Protopterus annectens. The sequence continues at coordinate 125,184,260 of NC_056734.1, read as the reverse complement.
CAAAGGTTGAGAAGCAAAGTGATCCTCATTGCCTTGCATTGGCCCCATCAAGTCTGGTTCCCATTCCTATGGCCTATCTGATCCACAGCCCATGCATCCTAGATCAATCTCAAGGACTGCTGACTCACCCTCAGGGATTGATTCACCCCAACCGCCACAGCCTCAAGCTCACAGCTTGAATTCTACTTTTGATGATGGCCAGGCTACCTGATATTTCATCCCCTGTTCGCGAGATCCTCCTGGCTTCGCATAAACCATCCACCAGAAAAATTAATTTCAGTAAGTGGACTAGGTTCTGTATATGGGCCAAAGAACAAAACATGGATCCTTTCTCTATGCCAATTCAGAAGATCCTAGAATATCTTACTACCCTGTTACATGCTGGAGCTTCAGCATCGACGATTACAGCACATTTAGCAGCTATTGCAAATTTTCACAAAGGAATTGACAATTCATCCGTTATGTCACACCGTCTGTGCAAAACCTTCATGAAAGGAGTATTACATATTAAACCTCCTGTCAAGCCCCCTACAGAGCCATGGGACTTGATATTGGTGCTTCAGTTGTTAACAAGTCCTCCATTCGAGGCTTCTAATTCATGCAATATAACATTTTTGTCCTGGAAAACCCTACTTCTAGTAGCCCTTACCTCAGCACGAAGAGATTCTGAGTTGCAGGCCTTGAGTGTCAAGAGACTGCATTTGATTTTCCACAACGATAGAGTTCCTCTCCGTACTAATCCCTCCTTTTTGCCCAAGGTCATTTCTGTTTTTTCCATCAACCAATCTATTGACCTACCCATTTTCTTTTCCTATCATTCAAATAAAGGGGAGTACCTTTTACATACCCTTGATGTTCATAGGCAACTTCATTTTTACTTGGACAGAACAAAATTTCAGGCAAAACGAATCAATTGTTTGTAGCATTTGCAGGACCCAGGATGGGTAAGCCCATTTCCAAAATGACCTTATCTTCTTGGCTCGGAAATGTCATTACTTTATCTACCAACAAAACAAAATGTCCTTGCCTTCCAAAATAAAGGCTCACTCTACTAGATCGATAGCAACCTCAGTGGCCTTTCATTCCAGAGCCTCTATGGATGATAGCAACCTCAGTGGCCTTTCACTCCAGAGCCTCTATGGATGATATCTGCGCAGCAGTCACTTGGGCAAGTCCACATACCATTATCACTCATTACAAATTGGATTTGGCCTCCATGGGAAGAGCATCTTTTGGGTCTGTGGTGCTCAGGAATATCCTTCCTTAGGGCCACCCAGGACTAAAAGTAGCTGGGGACTCGATCCTATCAGTAAGGAATGAATGAAGATTTACAACATCAGATAAAGAGGTTATGTCTTACCATAACGTTCCATCTGTGTTGTAGATCTTCATTCATTCATTACTTCCCGCCCTCCTTCCCCCTGCCTGGACTCCTTGTGGACTTTAGTATTACCTTATTAGTTAGGGTATCAGACAGAGCCTCCTACTGTCATTATTAATCTCTTTATAGTATAAGGGCGGGCAGACTCAATCTGAAGAGACTATTAGAGGGGCATTGTGGGTAGGACTTAGCTGAGAGTTTTTCGCTGAGGCGAGCTTGGTACCGGCTGTGTCGGTTCCGAGGACAGAACTGAAGTCTTATCTGTAATGAATGAATGAAGATCTACAACACAGAAGGAACGTTATGGTAAGACATAACTACTTCTGAGCTGGGCCACCACATCCAAATTGCCTAGATCTAGTAAGGCATTGTTAAGTTTAATTGTGTTGGCTGCAAAAAAAAAGCAATTACTAGAAAATGGAAATCAAAGTCTAAACCAACTCTATTTGAAGTATTGAATATTGTAGAAGAGATAAAAGAACTAGTTGAAGGATCTTTAGAAAAGGGAAACAGCCAATTAAGTAGAAATAAAGGGATATTAAGGGATCAAGAAATGCAAATAGTGTTCAAGAGGAGTGAGGTTTAACTGAAGGCAATAGTTAAGCAATTTAATGTTGGACTGATGCTTATAAAAAAAAAAAAGAAATGCGATGTATAATTTGTGTAAATGGAACAAATGTTAATATGGCTTGGTTTTTTTTCTGTTTATGTAGGCTTGTCTGTATCTCGAGTGATAATTTAATAAAAGTGTTTAAAAACATAACAGGGAGACCAGCCATTACCACTTTTTCATTTACTTTTGCTATAGAAAGTGATCATTTGTAAGCTTTTCAGCACTTTCTAATTGACTTCCAGAGCAATTAAGTACACAACCTGGAAAAAATCCAGTTCTTTAGTTGTTTTTTTGGCAACCTGCTGTTCATATGCTTATTTTTTCTTTTTAATGTTTTTCCAGGCCTGCTGACATCCCTCTAAAGATCCCAAAAACGTGTCCCAGGCAGGAGACAGATTCCTCCTGAATCATTATCATATTCATTGCCTTTTTTGTCTGGAAAAAACAGGTTTCCTCCCATAAGTACTGCCTTCAGTAGTTTTTTTTTTCACTGCACCTCAATCTCAGAACCTTCTTGGTGCAAAAAAAAAAAAAAGTGCTGCTGGACCAAGGTATTTCCATTGTACTCACAACAGGGTAACCATCCAGTAGCATACCCTCACAAAAAAAAAGAAAAAGAAAGAGAAAGAAATGTCCCAGCACAAAAAGGAAACCAAAGAAAAAGATGCTACTTCATGATTCACACAAACAGAGCACATAACCTTTAGTAACCTCATTAGTCCAGCATGAGCTTGTGGGTGCCAGTCCTAGATAGATGCATCTTTGCCCACCCCAGCATTGGCACCTCCAGACCCACCTGTATTAACCCATGCAAAAACAGACGGGATTAAATAGTCAAGGAAGAGACAGCTTTTTGTATTAGACATTACTCTGACAAGGTCTGACATCAGTTCCCAGGCATTCTTGGGGGGCATCAGTCAGTTGCGTATTCCTTTTGGATGGTCTTCCTCTTCTGTGATCTTTACTGTTTTGACTGAGTGGTCAAAGATTTCTGTAAAGCTCCCTTCTTTCTCATCTGTAACTAGAACACTTCAGTAACTACAGGGGCCTTGATATACTATCTTTATAGGGAAAAACGTCTGATCTGAAGCTGTTCTCTCTTCCAGCCCCTGTCCTAATTTCTGTTTATTTTGAAAATAAAGCCCTTTTCCTTAAGAATGTACAGTGCCTTTACAAAGAGTAATGGCCTTTCCACCTCACTTCTCGCCTACACAGTGTCATACTTTGGCATTGTTGACCAAAAACGAAGAGCTCCCTCTCCACAGGAGATAACTTGTGTGGGTATTGAGGAAGAGGGTATGGTGTCGATGTGGAGAAATCATTATCCTAAGGCTGTCTTCCCTTAAGACTGTCAAGCTCATGAAAGAGCAGTTCATGTGTGGAAACTAAAGAGCTCTCCAGAACTCTGAAAAGATATGTGAAACTCTTGGGGATGAAGTATACCATACCTGTGGCCATTCTTCACCTTATACAACCATTTTAAAGATGTTTTTGAGAATGCCTTCCTTGAGCCAGATCCACACCCATCTGCCTGCAAGATGCCAGGCCATTTTAGCAAAGTTCAAGAGAGATTTGGACATCTATGCAATAATTCAGAGTCAGGCCCTGCTGTTTTGTCCTTGGATGGAGCAGGATTAAAACTGTATAGAGAAGGTAGGGTGCTGGATCAGTTTTGGTAGAAAAATGTATGCGCTTTCAGCTTTGGCTGTCAGGACCAAAGACGTCAGATGCACGTGTTAAAGTATCAGGAAACATCCTCTGGCAGACTGAGGCTCTGGTGAGTGACAGAACAGATGAGGCCCTTAAGGAAAAGTTGTGTAGGGTGACTTAGCCAACCTTGAGACTGGAAAAACATGCCATCCTGTATGGGCTGAGATATTGATGACAGTTGTGCTACAAGCGCAGCTACCGGCACCATTAATTGTGCCTGGCAGAGGATCCAAACTTTACCCAAACCAAGAACTGCCTGAGAGAGAGTAGAGGAGAAAAGAAAAAGAGAAATATTTTTTCAACTATCTGTTTTTTCTAACAGTTTCTAAATAGAGTGGAATTATTCTAACAAGTATTGGCCCCTTTATCCTAACCGGTCCAGGGAGGCATACCTGAGGAAAGAATGGCTTTTTTAAGAAAAAAAATCTGAAGAGAGGTAGCAGAAAAATGGAAGGGGAAGCAGATCACCACTCAACTAAGGTCAGTCACCTCTCCTTGTCCTTAACTTCCTGGGATGAAGAAGAAACCATTTCAAAGACAACTGGCTCCACCTGAGCATAGATATCTAGGTAAAACAAATCATTTACTTTGGCTACAAGATATAATTAATTCCACCTTTCCTATAGGGAGATCTTCTGTCATATGTTATGGGTAATTTCCTACTATTCTTTGCATTTGTGTGCATGTGGGTAGGTGTTAAAACTTCTTGTGAGTAGAGCAAAGATGTACTTGTATGGTTTAACACGAGAGATACATTTTCATTTTGTTTATTTGCAAGACGTGTGCTTGGTAATGGCTGGCACAAACTAATGGGCTGAAGGCTAAGCACTGCTGTGTAGTCATTAAACTTGTTCTCTACATGTCACAGTTGTACTTCTTGTGTTAGAACTGTGTTTGCTGGTGAGGACCCATAAAGGGGATCTATTTGTAGAACAGCTGATAACAGTAAGACCTAGCTCCTGTTTTGGTAATGAAGACTCACAAGCTTGACTGTGCTTCCTATGGAGTCTAACCCAAGTGTATAGTTTTGTTTAGCGATATCTTATGTATGTGTGATGCCTTAATTTACTGAGCTGTTAAGTGTCCTGTTTTACACGAGTACAGATGACTGTCCAGTCCACGGTATGCTGACACATCTTAACAAACCATTCAGAAAACAGTGGAAAATTTACTTCCGTTTCTCTGGTTGAACTTCTTTACTGTCCGTAAATATAAAAACACATGTTCTTCATGTTTCACTGTTGCTGTCATCACATTTGGGTTATCCCTGCCAGGGTAGCCCTCGACTGGCCCGAATACCAAAGACTTAGTATCTGCGTTGGTTGTTGTTGCTTGAGAACTGACATCAGGTCGTCAGTAGTATAAAGTAAGGCAGCCGATGCCATTACACCAGTCTTTTTTGCCGTGGAGCCCAAAGCAGAAGCAGTTCGTACGACTGCCGGTCAGCCACTAGCTGAGTTTTCATCTCCGAATTGAAATTGAAGTCTTCTAAAGCTAAGTACCCTGTTGGGGATCCTTTTTCTCTTGCACTAACCGATGTCAGAAAAAGTTAACAATTGTCTCACATGTGGAAAGCAAATACCACACTGAGACTTCCACTCTTACTGCGTCACTTGTTTTGGCCCAGACCACAATGTCTCCCATTGTCGCTTTTGTGCTTTAACGCCAGAACTATCCGTCGTCTGGCCTTTTTTGTAGCCAGATATTTTTGTATACAGTCTTTGAATTCCGATATGGCTTTGGTAAGCCATCCGACAGAAGATCTTCCGAAAAAACGTAAAGATAAAGACAGAGACAGACCGCATAGATCCAAACCTTCCGACGATGCTTCCGTTAAGCTAGTCGTCAGTCCTCCAGTACTCAGTGAGGTGCTTTCGCAGCCCCTGATGCCCACTTCAGTTGATTCACAGGCCACTACCGAGACCCTTTCGGAGTCTGGTATGCCGCAAAATTCTTCTTCGACTAAGGATCCTGCGGTCGTCTCTACCTTGGATGGGTCTGGAGCCACTGAGCAGGCACAGGCTTCTGAGGATGTCCTTCCCACTACCGAATCTCGACTCAAACAGACGTCTTCTTTCGCCACTACCGTTCTTTCAAAAACGACTGAGTTTCTTAGGCCCAGGGTTCGAACCACACCCAAAATACCGACGACCCAAGCTCAGGCACCTGCCACCTTGCCTCAAACTAAAATGCTTAAAATGGTGGAAGACCTTCTCATGCTGATCAGGGGAAGCCAAGCTACACCCTCAAAAAGGAAAATAAATCTGTTCCCTGTAGTTTTGTCTGAACAAGAGTCAGATGAATCTGATGCATCTGACTATGAAAGCATGCAACTCCTCTCCACTTATGAGGATTCTGATGCAGGGGACTCCATTCCTTCAGCCTCTCCCCCAGAGGATTTTTCCTTTGGGGAAACCCTACATACTTTAAGGGAGCATTTCCAATGGAAGAGTCAGGACTACCCCCAGTCATAAAGAGACTCAGGGAATTCTTAGATCTTTTGCAGCACAGACCCTTGGCCATCCCCACCAGTCCGGGATGTTGTTGATGATGTTTTCCTTGAATCTAGCTTGACTCCTGACACCCTACGTCTTACTCCCAGAAAACCAGACCGGTACTATAGAGTCCCTGACTCACACAAGTACTTTTTTTTAAAAATCCAACAGCTGACCCTGAAGTCATTTCTCAAGGCCCAAAAGGGATTAAAGCAACATCTGCTAAGAATCCCACCCCCTCAGACAGGGACTCCCAAGCATTGGACAGATGGGGGTAAAAAAGTATACACCTCCGCTACTCTTGCTATCAGGGTACTAAATTGTCAGTTCCATATGCTGAAATTTCAGCAACGTAACTTAGAACTCCTTAAACAAAAAATGTCTTCCTTCCCTGCTTGGGCAGAATCCAAAGATTCATAAGACTTAATGCATTCTGCAAACCAAGTAACCAAACACATTTTGCACTGTGGTTTTAGTGCCCTAGAAGCTTCTTGCAGGGCAACAGTCACTAGATCGGTTATTAGAAGACATGCATGGCTTAAGGAACAGCTCCTGCCAGACCATGTCAAATCTAAATTGTTGGATGCCCCCTTGCACAAAGGCAACTTATTTGGCACCAAGGCAGAAGAGATCTTAAAAAAGATGGGAAAAAGCAAAATCTATGCAAACGGTTAAGGATTTCTAACAAGTCCAGCCCCCTAGGTTTTGTAGACATTGTCCTTTCCTGCTCCGAGTAAACCAGCCAAGCCCAGGCCCCGTGGAAACAGACCCCCCAGACAGCAGCCCCAGGAAATGCAGAGATCTAAGCAGTGGACTACCTCCACTTCAAAACCAGGTAGTTCTAAGCCACCCCCTTATGGTAAGAACTCACAATGACTCACCTCCCCCCTCTGCTCACCCTCACTTACCCCTAGGAGGAAAACTCTCCTTTCACTCAAAACACCTGAGCCAACATAACCAAGGACCAATGCGTTCTGGACATTGTGCCTCAGGAATACAGATTTCCCTTCCATACCCTTCCAACCCCATAAGGGTACCCAGATCTACCACCAAATCAGTGGGTAGAGGCTCTAAAGCAAATCCTTTCCCTGCTCTCCATGAGAGCAGTAGAGCATGTTTCTGCAGAACAGATAGGCCAAGGCTTCTACTCCAGACTTTTTCTGGTGCCCAGAAAAGAGGGCAACCGGAGCCCCATCCTCGATCTATCCATTCTAAGTGCCTTCCTAGTGATCCCAAAATTCAAAATGCTCACCCTCTAGTAGCTGCTACCCATGTTGTCCAAGGATGCTAGGCTAGCCACCCTAGATCTAAAAGAGGCGTACCTTTACATCCCTATCAGGGAATCATGCAGGAAATATCTCCACTTCGGGGCAGGATCTCAGCACTTTCAGTTATCTGTGCTGTCTTTTGGCTTATCTACTGCTCCCAGAGTTTTTGCAAAATGTTTGGCTCTGGCCATTGCCTTTTGCAGACAAAGAAATATTCAAATGTACCCTTACTTAGACGAATGCCTTATTCAAGCAGACACCAGGAAAAGCTGCTCAAGCACCTGGCCTTTGTAAAGACCCTACTAACCTCCCTAGGGTACACAGTCAATAAAAAGAAATCCAAACATGTGCCAACCCAAAGGATAATCTTCCTGGGAGCAAGTCTATACACAGCACCGCAGATTGCATTCTTTACACCAGAGAAACAAATGTTCCTGACAACTTACCTCTCTCAACTAGCCACCAGGCCCCAGCTATCTGCAAGGAAGATCCTGCAAGCTCTGGGGTTCATGACATCTTGCATGCTACTCATTCCATGTGCCAGACTGCATATGAGGAAACTTCAGTGGTACCTAAAGAGCCTTTGGTGTTAACACTCTCAAGACCTGGAAACTCTTCTACCTATAATTCCTTGCCTCAAAAAGGAATTTCTTTGGTGGGCAACAGCATGCTCCCACAGCAAGGGAGTGTCCTTCTCCCCACCCTGACCCTCACTACAGATGCATCAGACTATGCTTGGGGTGCACACCTGGATGGCAGGTGTTTACAGGGCCAATGGAGCCCTCGGGTAAGCCCTTTGCACATCAGTCAAAAAGAGATGATGGCTGTGCAGCATTCCTTGATAGCTTTCAAGCCCCTTCTCTCTCCAGGGGTTCTCCTGATAAAAACAGACAACACCACTGTGATGTGGTACATCAACAAGCAGGGAGGGACTCACTCCTACCCTCTATGCAGGCTGGCCATGACCCTTTGGCTCACAGCCTCCACCATGCACCTGATAGCACAGTTCCTACCAGGCTCTCTCAACTCTCTGGCAGACCAATTAACCAGAAACCTAATGGACCCACACGAGTGGCAACTCAACAGAAGTACCTTAACCCTAATAAGTCTGAAATGGGGAACCCTGAAGATCGACCTCTTTGCCTCTCACAACAACCATCAGCTCAGCAAATTCTGCACCAGGGAGCATCACTGCATGTCGTGGAAAGTGGATGCCCTGTCCTTCCCCTGGTCAGTCTGTTGGTCTGTGCCTTTCCTCCCCTACTTTTCATTCCCAGGGTATTGCTCAAAATAAGGGAGGAAAAACCAAGGACCATTCTTATAGCTCCAAACTGGCCCCGACAACACTAGTACCCCTTGCTGCGCAGCCTGTCCCCGCTGCCTTCATGGCATCTTCCTCAGATTCCAAATCGCCTGACCCAGAGGGATGGGGAATTCATGCATCACAAATTGCAGACACTCAGTTTGGCAGCTTGGCTTATTCCCTAACCCCGGACCAATCTGCCATCCTCAGTAAACAGGTTCTGGATGTTATCCGTGAGACCAGATGTCCCAGTACCAGGAATTCTTATGCAGATAAATGGAAAAGGTTCTGCACCTGCATCCAGGCTAAGGGAGACAGTACGGCACAGACCTCCATCCCTCTCATCCTAGATTACTTAGCTGACCTACTACACAGTGGTCTCTCTTTCTCCTCTGTAAAAATTCATGCCTCTGCTATTTCTGCTCATTTTCCCACTGAGCGGCCCCTTTTCTCACATCTTTTGATCAAACAGTTCCTCAGAGGGGCTAGTAACTTGAGGCCCCCCAGAAGGGCACCAACACCAGCTTGGGACCTTAACTTTCTCCTGGAAAAACTCACCCTTCCCCCTTTCGAACCAGCTTCTTCTGCAGAGCTAAATTTTCTCTCCTGGAAACCAGCATTCCTTTTGGCCATCACCTCAGCCAGAAGAGTCTCTAAGCTGCACGCACTCATGGCTGTGGAACCCTTCATCTTCTATGCAGACAGGGTGTCCCTCAGAACTAACCCATCCTTCATGCCCAAGGTGGTTTCCAGTGTGGCTCTCAACCAGTCCATTCATTTGCCCACCTTCTTTCCTAATACCCAGAACAAGGGGAAAGGATTCTTCACTCACTAGATGTGCACAGAAAGCTCAGACTCTATCTGGACAGGACTAAATCCTTAGAAAGTCTCATCAATTGCTGGTTTGCTTTGCTACAGGGGCAGAAGGCAAAGCCATCTTCAAAGCCATCTTCAAGTAAGCCATTTCCAGATAGATAGCACACTGCATCCATTTCTGCTACAGACAGCATGGAAAGCCTCCCCCCAAGGAGGTCAGGACACACTCCACCAAAACAACCTCCACCTCTGCAGCTTTCCTAAGAGGAGTCCCCACCAGGGACATCCTGGAGGCTGCCACCTGGACATCTGTTCACACTTTCACCAAGCATTACCACCTGCCTCTCTTTTCCAAATCCAGGGCAGGGTTTACCTCTGTAGTCTTGTAGACCATCCTAGCCAGCCCCTAGTTTCCTTGACTGCCCCCACCCTATTCTTCAGCTTTGGGAATCTACCCAAATGTGATGACTGCAACAGTGAAACATGAAGAACATAGTACAGTTGTGTACACTTACCATAAATGTAGATGTTCGAGAGTATTCACTGTTGTAGTCCTAGTTTCCCTCCCTCCATCCCCCTCTATTCTATTTCTTTCCTTACAAGGGACACATCGGTATTTATTTTCCATTAGTGGGGTTCTTCCACCAGAACTGAGCCTCCTACTTTGGGGGCTCCTGACAGGTTAGGGCAAGAAAAACTGATATAATGGCATTGGCTGTCTTACTTTATACCACTGACGACCTGACGTCAGTCCGAGGGCTGCCCTGGCAGGGATAACCCAAATGCGATGACTGCAACAGTGAATATACTCGAACATTTACATTTATGTAAGTGTGCACAACTGTACTGTCTTATGCACATTGTCTACTGTGTATGTTCGCATTTAGGAAAACAGGTGTATGAAAAAAAAAACTGTCAACTCGATGTTTAACAAATTGTTGAAGTTTAAGAATCTCCTGTAATTTTTTGCAATTAGGTACATCATCAGACCTACAAGGATATTGATAAGCGTGGAAAGTATGAGCTTCTGCGGTCTACAAGACATTTTGGAGGAATGACCTGGTATTTGGTGAACAACAAACTGATAGATGGTTTATTGATAGATATGCTCCAGAGATACCTGTAAGTTTTGTTTTCCCTGTCTAAATTACTTTCTGTAAAATGTTTGATATTAAACAGTGTAATATTATAGACATAAAGGGGAAATGGTTAGTGTACAGTAGGTCAACAGACTAAACCACAAGTGTTATTGACTGTTACAGTTTACCCATTACACAGTCTGAAATACTGAGCAAAAGTGAGTTTACAAGAGATATTAAACTTTTTCTCTGTATTGCACTTCTTGTACTTACCCAAACTTTATCATGCATACTGACTTTTTAGTCTTAAATTTTTATGTTGTAGGCTTGTTGAAGCTAACTTCCATCCCAGGGAAGGTCATAAGAAGTATTGTATTTGACAGGCTGTTTGACCCACTAAGCACTAACTCTGTTGTCATGAGCATCACAAAGTGGTGTACTCACTAGTGTGCATCTTGATTTAGTTATGTTTCTGTGACTAAGTTACCACTAAGATGGCGGAGAGCCCTGTGCATATTGTGGGCCTTGGCTTCTGCAAGGCCTTTTGGCACAGTACCTGCTCAGACTGGGTTGGTAGAAAAGTCAGATGTATAGGATGAGTGACCCAAAATGCTAGAGAGGAAATTAATAATAGAGGTGGAGGTGTTTATTATAATTTATTGTTTATTCTTTTCTAATTTGTTCAGTATTAGAATAGTATGTAATGTTTGCATAGAAGTACTTGCATACATTTGTGCTTTATTAAACTGTAAGAAAATGTCAGTCTTCTGGACAGGGTATGTTCAGCAGGCAGGCATCCCTGTGGACATTTGGTTGAATTTTCACACTGTGGCAGTTAAAGGATGTTAAGCTATATAAATTAATACATTGTGCACATTTATTCATTTGCAAAACAAAAATGAAGATCGGTTTTGATACTGAAGTTTTCAAAGTAATGTAAAGGAAAATACAAAAGCTTCATCCCCCAGATGACTAGAATGAGGCTTATTTCTAAATCTAAACTTGGTTTGGCTCTGGTGAACATCTCTTTCTGCCACTCACTGGGTGTGTGCACATTTGTGCCAGGGAGGCTGCCTTAATGGTGGCACCTCTTGGTCAGATTTTGTCCTTCGGATGAGAAGTTATAAGGTCCCATCAGCCTGAGTTGGTGGTAACCCAGGTAGATGTAAAACATCCCATGGCACCTATCAAAAAGAGTATTAGAAGTTCCCCAATACCTTGACCAGATTTCCCCTATTTGTATATTTTTGTCATTCTAAGGAGTGCAGTATTTGTCAGCATGGAAGATGGTCAACAGACCACGCCGCTTTGGTAGGGATGGCCTGCACCTGTCCCCTCTAGGCTTTTGAATACTAGCTAAAACATTGCCCTCCCCCATAGTGCCTGTGCTGAACTGAAAGTACTTCTGAGGTAGCAAATTAAAACCAAAAAAATCTGAGGGTGTTACTGCTCAATGCTAGGAGTCTAAACAAGAAACTCTACTCCCTACAGTCTCTCCTAACTGTAGAGATTGCCGATGTCTGTGCAGTCACTGACATTTGGTCTAAAGCTACTGAGATCACACCGGCAGTGCAAGGCCTTCCACACATTTAGATCAGCAACTACAGAGACAAGGACTAAAGGTGGAGGTGTCTTGATTTACACCAGAAATAAATATACCTCAAGACTGGTCAAACCACAGACTATGCATTTCAGCATCTCCATGTTCAAATCACCATAGTCAAAATTCATGCCATTTCATTGAAAGCTATAGGTCTCCTTCCCTGACCCAGGGAACCCTTAGCATGTAGTAAAGCTTAATGGAAACATTCACCATCCAACCCAATACCATAATCATGGACAGTTTTAATTACCCCACTATTAACTGGGAATTCTATACAACACTAGAACTTGCAGGCACAGAGTTTCATGGATTTTGTAAAAGCAAACTACCGGGACCAGATTATTAGTACGTCAGCTGTGGAGGCATAGACATACTGGCTCTGGTCCTCAGTAATATAGGAGTGTTACCCCCCCCCCCCCCCCAGTGTAATGTCTTCTCTGGTAAGGTCAAACCAACAAAATGGAATGTTCATGAACTAATCTAAGGCTAACTTTCTACTATTAAGTGATCACCTGGCAAAATTTCACCCCCCCATAACCCCTGAGAACACTGCTGCCTTTGAGGCATTGTACACAGAAACACTATACAGGCATGTTGATAGCTGCAAAGATGCAGCTGTACCCACCAGGAAGAAGTACAGAACTACATAAAAAAACAAGCCACCCTGGTGGAATCACAACATTAATAGGTCATATAACAGAAGAAAGAAAATCATAGCAAAAATTAGGAGGCATAGCATCAATAGGGTAAAAGCACTGTCATCAAACTAAACAAACAACTCTGAGGATAAACAAAGACTACCAAAACCAAATTTGAGGTAAATTTGGCCTCCCAGGCCAAGGACAATCTACAATGCATTCTTTAGCTATGTCCACAACCACAAAGGCAATAAACAGTTGTGTGCAGAGCTCATTATTAATGGAGCCACCTATATTGAGCTAGAAGATAAAGCAAGCCTACTGGATGACAAATTTTGCTCTAACTTTATCCCTCCCTCTCTCCCTCAACCTCCCCTCAGGCCACGAACACTGCATCACTGGACCCAGACACTATCCCAGGAAGCCTTCTAAATGGTATGACGTATGATCTTATCAGGCCCACTTGAATTGCTCTCTAACTGTAGTCTACCAAACAGGTTTCTTGTCTTATGAATGGAGAATAGCAACAGTCATCCCTCTGCAAAAAAAGTAGCCCATGTACAGACCCACAAGTCTCATTATTCTCATATGTAAAGCAATGGAAAGAATTATAATGGAAATGATCATTAATGACATAGGAAACCTACAGGCACTGAAACCAACCCAGTTTGGTTTTGTTAAGGGCAGTTCATGCCTAATCAACCTGGTGTGGACTCCTTTGGCAAGGTTACCAAAGCAGTGGATGAGGGAAGAAATGGTTCACACTACCTGCCTTGACCTAGTCAAGACATTTGACACAGTACCCCATTTGGGCATTGTTGACAAACTCAAGAGGTTAAGTATAAACTCTTATTTCACCCATTGGATAGCCATCTGGCTCCCAGACAGGAAGCAGAAAGTTAGAACTAGGTAATCCATCTCTACATAGAGGGCAGTCACAAATGGAGTCCCTCTTGCAGTTGCAAATTAGGAGCAGTCATAGAATCCCCCAACGACACAAATGTTCTCCAGGAAGGGCTGACGCATACAGACAACTTGTGTCTGAGCTATGGACTAAAACTAAATGCCAAGAAATGCATAATATGCTTCGTGAAGTCAGCCACCCCTGGTAACTGTCATATTGACAACACCCCCTAAGAGTCGACCTAGTAGTCAGGGACTTAAAGGCTATATCCCAGACTGTTATGTGTCTACAGTAGTGAGGAAATCATTCTGTGTTGCGTAAGTTGTAAACAAAGGTATGGCATCTAGGTCCAAGGAGGTCATTGTTCCACTGTATTCAGCATTCATCAGACGTGCCATTGAGTACAGTGCCCCCTTTGGTATGTACTTAACTGGGCGCATCCAACATCTGGAACATCCACAGAGATTCCTCACTTAAAGAATACTGAGTGTAAGTAACATTTTTTTGTAGATCACCTCAGAGTCCTCCCCCTGTATTCTGTCTCCTAGAGGCTGTTGAGGAGTGATCTATGCCTCCCATACAAGGCATTGTTAAGATCCCCACCCTGATGGACCTCCTGCATATCCTTAAAAGAAAAAGCACCAAAATTACCCATTCTAAACATGTAAACCTTGTCTGTGATACAAATAGGACCTGCTGGAGAGACAGGTATGTGTACCCGAGGCTACCCCTTGCCTGGAACAGGCTTCCCCATCCCTGTGAAGCAGTGTTCCCCTCTAACCCAATTCAAGTGTAACTTGATCAATTGGATGGGGAATAGGAAATTTATCCCTGGTTTGGCACCTTTGTCTCTAATGGGCACAGGCAGCCTGTAAATGGTTCATCTCCTAGGCACCTACTTGTAAAATTTAATCTCCCAAGCCCCTGTTTACATTTCTCAAAGGTGCCAGAACTTGTCAGAGATTTGGGAGGCATAACTAGGCTTAAAAAGGCCCTTGTGGACATTAACCTGGTACACACCTATGCACCTACGAATCTATGAAGGGAAATGTTGGGCTGATTAACTGACTTGTGTGTGTGATGCTTGGCTGTCAGTGGGTTCAAAAGTGCAAAAAAAAGATCATTTAGCTACTTATGAGGATTGCAGCTGTGTGTCTAGTCATAGTGTTTAAGACATGGATGCCAGTAAATTCTCCTTAAGGGTTAAACCTCAATAGGTGACTCTTGGTAGGACTTCAAAGATGTCTGCACTCTGAGCAACAGTTTGATTTCAACTCTCCATGTGTGAAAAAAAGCTAAAAAATTAAGGGGCATTAAAAACTGTCATTCGGGTAAAAAATTCAGTCACTAGCTAATAATTGCACTGCTTGAATGCCATCAAAGAAATTTGGAAAACCCCAAAGAAAAACTACAAACAAAAAAGGTGAAGAGAAAACTCTGGCTGGGAAGAATCCTGTAATCACTGAGCAAAAAGCAGTTTAGGTTTCAGTTTTGTTACAAGAGAAGGCTTCCTGATTAGAGATTAAAAACAATTAAATATACTCAGGTGTGTGTAAAATAAATGAAACATGGAAGGAATATATCAACTCAAATAACAGAAGGCTGAAAAAAATGGAAGAAAATTTAACTAGCTACTCAAATGAACTGATAAAACTGCAAAAATCAGAGGTTGAAATGAAGAAAATGCTGGCTGTGAGCATGCATGAGGATTCTCCAGAAGAGCCATTTAAAAAATAAGTTAGAAAATGGAGCACCCAGAGAATACACACAATTTTCTGCTGTGTCAGATAAACTGAAAGGAACAGACTATTAACTTTTAAGTACAAGGATGTAACTGCACTGGTGTTTCACAGTAGGATTTGTTAATTGAATAGGCACATCATGTGTATGCTATAAAGCAATCTGTTAGAAGACAGCCTTCACGTATATTAGTAAAGATGAAATCATACCAACAGAAAGAGTCATTCATGACAAAACTGTGCAGAAAGCAAAACTATTAAAAATTGGAGACTGCAGTGCTTGTGGGAAATGATTATTCACTATACACCAGACAGAAGAGCAACAAGTTTATCTATGAGATTAAACCTGCTGTGTTCAGCTGTCTTCAGAACATTTTTCCCTGTAGGATCAAATACATTGTTGATGCAGAACAGGCTAAGGAGTGGGAAAAAAACATTTATTCAAAAAATAGTGAGCCAACAAACAGAAGGGTACTCTGCTTTTCATTCTTCTGACAGCAAAACTCATAGAATCAGCCAGCAAAATCTTTCCAGTGTTCCAAAGCACAATGCTTGAGAGACAGAAAAAGCGCAGTAATTGGACTTGCACCAGAACCTGGTGATAGGAGATGGAGATGATCAGGAAGACCAGCAACACTGAAATTAGTTAATAAATATCAGACTATAAAACATCAACTACATTTGTGAAATATGGCTTTGCAAGTATAAGTGGCTGAGAAAGACTGGAATTTTGTTGACTTTTTTTAAACTTGTGGATGGACTGTAAAGGACATAACCCACTTTGTCATCATAGCCGGCTTTAGGCACCAGCGAACCCTGCGGTCGCTGGGGGCCCCCTGTTCCTGGGGGGGCCCCCAACCACAGAAAGTTCTTGATATTTTGTACCATATCTGCCAAACCAATAAAAGGTAGTACAGCAGTTCTTTATACTTAATAAACCAAGAGGGTATAAACTTTTATTTGTATCTCCTTTACAATTCAAAGATTTCTCTGGTTATAGTAACAGCCTTCACAATTTCATTAAATATTTTACCAATGGCATAGTGCCCCCTGGCTTAGTTAAACCCTGCTGGTGGGCCTTCTCTGTGCTAAAACTAACATCATACCTAACGTATCTGTAATACCAATGGCTGCAGGGAGGGGCCCCGTAATCATCCTGGACTGTGTGGGGCCCCACAAAAGCTTCTTCTGATTGTGGAAAAATGAGGAGAAAAAATGTATTAATTTCCTGGTTATGCACTTTAACTTGAATAGGGCTTTGATACGACCCTGTTAGGATAAAACTAATAATGAACATGATCAAGGCAAGCACCAGAGAGATCAGCAACCCAGAGTGACTGATCTCCGTGCAAACCTTGAATTTTAAAAAGAGCTGATGCTTCCAATCTCTAGTAATTTTTTTCTTTTTCAGAGTTTTTATAAATACTGGCAAAATACCAGATACTATAACTATCAACTTCTTTGCTGAAGATTTCAGTGCAGTGCCAAACATAATTGCAGAATAAAGGTTCAGAATCAGGAACACATTTTCAATATTATTCTAATTCACTTAAAATGTAATAGAATAACACCTTTTGCATCAACATGCATTTTTGGACAATAAGAAATATAAAATGCTGATGTATGGATTTATTGACTGTAATCCTGAGTGATTTACCAGCAAATTAAATTTTTTTGAAAGAGCAAGATTATAAGCAAAATCAGGGAAGGCCTGTGAAATCAGGGACAGTCACAGCTATCTATTATTCCTCAATGAGGTAAACAAAAAGTGACTTATCCTTGCTGCTGTTTGACCACTTCTAAACAGCAGCCTCTGATCTGGTGTGGCAGTACCAGTACCAGATAACACCAGGTAAACAAAAAGTGACCCTTGCTGCTGTTTGACCACTTCTAAACAGCAGTCTCTAATCTGGTGTGGCAGTACCAGGTAAACAAAAAGTGACTTATCCTTGCTGCTGTTTGACCACTTCTAAACAGCAGTCTCTAATCTGGTGTGGCAGTACCAGGTAACACCAGGTAAACAAAAGCTGACTTATCCCTGCTGCTGTTTGACGACTTCTAAACAGCAGTCTCTGATCTGGTGTGGTAGTACCAGTATTGAGCAATGTATTGCTATTTGCAGAAATAAGTACAGAACTAGTGTTGCTATGGCTAATGCATGCGTGTGCGTGTCATAACTGATTTTTATCTGTGCAAACACCCAGTAATGCCAGGAACCATACATTATTCTTCTAGGTATCAGTAAAAAATGCAGTTAACAAGTAATTGTATTTCAAAAGTTAGGCATAAAATATATCACAGAACATTCAGACGCTTAGGTCTTTACAAGTCTGGTGGCCCTCACACCCCAGACTATGTAAATGGATACAGGGTATCCTTAATTATCATTGACTGTGTGGGCCCCACAAAAGCTGTCGCTGGTTGGGGAAAAATGAGGAATAAAAAAAAATTAATTTTCTGATTACACTCTCTAACCTCAACAGGATTGTGATATGACCCGGTTAGGATAAATTTAATAATGGGCTCTGCTCTCAAGCACCCCCATTCTAAAACCTGCCCTGCTTAGATGTGTGTGCACAGAAAGCTGCTTTAGGTTATGGGGTTTTGGAATTGTGTTGTTATTACTTTCACTTTTATCACAGTCATACCTTAGAGGTATGCACAGGAGTTCATTTATAGTTTGTGTTTGGGCTGAGGACAGTGTAGTCAATATTTCATTTTCTTTTCTCAGAGACCTTAGAGACATACAAACATGGTTACTACAGCTTGTGTAGGAGCAAGCGTACTGTGTAGGAGCAACAAATTAGAATGCATTACTGAAATTATTAGTTTTCTTTTCACTTTCCTCACAGGCACACATCAGGCACATATACAGTTGGCTACCTTTAGGGGTTAAGGCTGAGAAGGCATGTGATGTGTATGTATGACAGCAGTCACTTCAAATGCATGACTGTGGCAATTTTAATCTCTGCTTTCATCCCAGTCTAACACCAGAAGGATGTATAGACAGTGACTGCCCTTTTTTTTCTGGGGAGGGGGAGGGGTAGAGAAGCAGGTAGTATTCCCAGATTAAGACCTGTGTATCCTCAAAACAGTGGCTTGTCAGTTTATTGTGAGCTACTATTTTGTCAGCTTTGAACATTAAGCCTTGGGCACAACTGATTTTGTTTCTTTCAAAGAAGACATAATTGGCAATTCTTTTCATACACATGGTTTTTGTTTAGGTCACCACTGGATTAAAAGGTTGGGGAAATCCTCTAAAATGTACTAGGCATCTATAACCCTATGGCTTCTTAGGCCCTGGCTTATTTCAGTTGTTTCCTAAATGGTTATTGCTGTCTTGGTCAGGAAAGGTATGATGAAAGGATGCAAGAAAAACTAAAGCTGAACAAAACACAGAATTTCTTTCCTTAATCATAATTTCTGTTCAAGACATCATTGGATGAAAAGGTTGTGTTAAAAGAAAAACAAACTTTTAAATGCACTTCAGAATACATAGAAAGTTGTGTATTTTTGAAAAAGCTGAAGAGGGAGGCAAAATGTGGGAAAGGAAGAAAAAAAAGTAAAGTGTATGGAATGGGGAGCCCAAGAAAGGGAGGACTGGATTGTGCGAGTGTATTTTGTGGGAGGCTGAAACAGTTGGCCTAGGGCACCATTTCACCTAAGTCCAGACCTATATGTAGAGTTGTTGTAATGCATCATTGTTGCAGCTAAATGCTAGTAACTGTAAATGTCCCTCTATAATGGCAATGGGCCAACATAGTGTGGTACATAGGCCTGTTGTAATGTAAGAGCATTGTAGCTACAGGTCAGTCTTTGCATTGTTGTTGTTTGTCTTTCGGCTTTTTCCTGGTAAGGGGTCGCCACAGCGAAACTCCGGTCTGCTAATGATTGGTAGTAGAATTTTACAAAATGCCAAGGTGCCAGCTCGACACCCAACCTTCAACGAAGGCACGCCCATTTACGCACGCATGTCTTTCGAATGCTACCCAACCATGGGGAGGACATGCAGACTCCACACAGAAGGCACTCCCAGGCCAAGCCGAGAAACGAACGGGAGAACCTCTTGCTGTGAGGTAACAACGCTACCGCTGTACCACTGCGTCTGTGTGCAGCATGAACTAAAAGGTTGCTTAGGAGGGGTAGCAGTGACAGAGTGATACTTAGACTAAAAGTGCCTAGGAGGGCCCCCAACTTGACATTTGCTGGGGGCCCCCAAAATGCTAACACCGGCCCTGTTTGTCATTTATTATTTAGAGGAAAACTAAAGGGAAAACTGTTAGGAAAAATGTAGCTCTTATAAATATATGTGTATTGTACTACATGATGTAAACTGCATGTTATATTGTAAAGCAGTGCTGTATAGTGTACAGTCAGGGATATTTTAAATGTGGGAGGGGGTCTTTTTCAGTGACTGCCATGTATGTTAAAGATATTAAAATAAACAAGTACTTTTTCTTATTTTTCTTAATTATAAGATATATAGGCTTTACACTGTAGGATCATAGGTGATTACTAGGCTAATGGCACAAGAGCCTTTATAAGCCTAGCCAATAATACCCAGGACATGACAATATTGGTACTCCATCGCATATCTGGGGAATTATCAGGTAATGGGTCTTTGATGTTGGAGCCCTGAGTCATTTTACAGATTGACTCTGTCTATAATGGACATTGGCAGTACCCCCAGAGTGAATTTACTGCTCCCCATCCATTTATCCAAATTCATTTTGAAGAGAGTGAGGGACGGGCTTTGTTTAAAGAAAATGGGAAGTTTATTCCATAGATGAGGTAGCCTTTGGGATAGCAGTCTCTCTTTTCCAGCAAGTTCTGTTAAGAGTCAAGGTTCAGGTCCCTGGAATGCGTAACCCTTGTATAATTTTTCTTGTGAATATGTAACATTTTCATCAGGGCTGGATCAGATAATGCCTTGTAGATCAGGCAGAAGTCCCCTCTGAATAAACAATATGAGACGGAGTAAAGGGATAGAGCCTTTAGTCGGTCTGCATAAGACATGTGTCTTACACTTTGTATTTTTTTTTTGTGAGAAACCTCTGGGGCTGCTGCAGTTGGTGTAAGTACCTGGTTAGGTACATGCAGAAGGGAGCATTGTACTCTATTATGGGCCTGATGAGAGCCGAATACAGTGGCAGTATGACCTCCTTTGATCTTGATGTCATGCCTTTATTTATAAGTTGAGCTACAGAAAAGAATTTCCTCACTGCTTGTAGCTACCTGGTGGTTAAATTTTAGGTTACTATCTGTCTGTGTACCCAGGTCCCTGACCACTGGGTCTACTTTAAGGGGTGTGCTATCAGTACTATATTTTGCAGGGATTTCTGATTTTCAGAAGGGTATGATTATGCATTTTTTAACCATTTAGTTTCAGACCATGGTTTTGCCATCAGTTGTTTGTCATTTTTAGGCCTGTTTGTAGGATGTCAACATCATTTGGAGATTCAGTGATTGTTCCCGTCTTAGTCATCAGGGTACTTGGTGAGCCAGACGCCCCCAACTTTGGGCTTTGTGAAGATAGTTGAAGGCTGCCAGCCTAGCCAGATAGAATTTTATAGATAATTCTGTAATTTGTAAATATTAATGTAAGCCACAGGCTTGTTGTCTTAAATGGAAAAAATAGTGTTACATGTGGAACTGGAAAAAATGTAACAACAGTGCACTCTACTAACCAAGTAAAGCATGTTGTGACCCGTTGATTTAACATGGCTCCAGCCAGTCTAGATGAAGGAATTCTTGCTATTGTTTTAAGGCGAAAGTTAATGGCCAGAATTTGCATGCATAAATGTCCTTTATTGCTCTGGTTTCTGCCCAGAGGTGAAGAATGTAAATGTAGTTTCTGTTAGCCTGGGAACCCAGGGAAGTGTTCATAGGTTCATAGGTTCATACTAGGCTATCTGCCCGAGGGCATTTACAAGCCTAGCCCATAGTTTTGTGGCTTACGCCACCCCTTTAGTATGGGGAACTATACCCATTATTTTGCTGTGCCTCTGTCGAGCAGTGACACTGAGGTAATCCCTGGGGTATATCTGCGATCTCCCATCCATTGGTCAAGATTTCTCTTGAACAAGGCCAGCGAGGTGCTCTGCCTCACATATACCGGGATTTTATTCCACAGCATAGGGAGTCTTTGGGTGATGAATCTATCCCTCCAGCACGTCCTATTAATAGCCGTGTCGAGGTTTAAGTCTCCCGCCCTTGTGGCTCTGGCGGATCTAGATTTTTTGAGGTGAAGCATATTCATCAAATCTGGGTTTGACATGGCCTTGTATGTTAGGCAAAGGTCACCTCTGAGCAAGCGGTGGCGACTGAATAGCGCTGGAGTTCTTCCAGTCGGGCAGCATAGGACAGATGTTTGAGACCCTTTATCCTTTTGGTGAGGAACCTTTGTGCCTCTCCAGCTGCTGCAAGT
Organism: Protopterus annectens; assembly: GCF_019279795.1. NCBI lineage: Eukaryota > Metazoa > Chordata > Ceratodontiformes > Protopteridae > Protopterus > Protopterus annectens. The sequence continues at coordinate 125,162,284 of NC_056734.1, read as the reverse complement.
GTCGGGTCAGATACATTCCGAATGGGGCATCGTACTCAATCATTGGTCTGATGAGTGATGAGTATAGGAGACTATGACCTCCCTTGATCTAGATGAGAATCCCTTCATGATAAGGTGGGCAATGTAGAAGGTCTTCCTAACTACTTTAGCTACATGGGTGTCGAATGACAGACTACTATCAACCTGGGTCCCCAGGTCCCTGATAACTTCTTCTGTGCTCAGTGGATTGCCACCTATTTGGTAGCTAGGGGTAACCTTGTTTTTCCCGAAGGGTATGACTATGCATTTTTGGCATTTAACTTTAGGCCATGGCTCTGGCACCAGTTATCCGTTTCTGTGAGACCCTTCTGAAGGATATCTGTGTCAGATGTGTTTTCTACTATGGCCCAGTTTGCAGTCATCTGCAAACTTTGTCAGTCATAACCCTCCTGTGTTTGCTTGTACTTGGAAAAGTAGATGCCAAACAAGAGTGGGCCAGGACTGAGCCCTGTGGTACACCACTTGTGACAGGCTTTGAGTCTGACATGGCGCCAGCAACTCTGACCCTGTGGGTTCTGTCACTCAGCCAGTTTGCAACCCATCTTGTGATGTATGGGTTAACATTTAAGCTGATGAGTTTTTCAATGATACCCGAGTGGGGTATTGTATCGAAGGCCTTCGCCAGATCGAGGTAGGCTGTATGGACTGCCTTTCCCTCATCAATGGCTTTGGTGACTGTTTCGAAAAAGTCAACCAAGTTTAGAAGGCATGATCTGCCTTTGACAAAGCCAAACTGGGATGGATCCAATATTGCTCTGGTTTCTGCCCAGAGGTGAAGAATGTAAATGTAGTTTCTGTTAGCCTGGGAACCCTGTGACGAATGATGTAATGTGAACCAGGAATATGATTTAAAAAAAACAGAGAGAATCAGAGAGCATGAAGCATTTTTGTCTTGACCATCCAAATCCAGCACTGTCTTGCTCTGTATGTAAGTTTATCTTAGACTTGTGTTTTTTCTTAGAAATAGCTAGAAACTAGAAAGATTAGACTGTGTTTTTCTGTGATGTCAGAACTGTACTACTGAATTATTTTAAGTGTTTCTCTGTGATCTCTGAACTCTTGATTAGCACTGTGTAGTAAGAAGTGTTGTCTTGTGTTTTTATTATTTATTATTAAATATTTTAAAAAATGTCAACTGTGGCTGTTTTGTGTAGAGATAAGTTAAGCTCTAAGAGTACATTGCATGTATATAGTGATCCTGTACCAAGTCACTCTAATAAGCCTTGGCTGTTTAGTTGTACTACCAATTGGATAATAATATTGCACAGTAATAATTGGACACACTTTTAAGGGCCTTTGAGTAGCTAATAAATGTTAGTGGGTGGTGGCAGCTGGTACTACCGTATAGTCTTGGAAAAAGGGGCACAGCTCGAAAGCCTGTGCCAGCCTTCCCCAGGAGTGTCTGTGTGGTTGTATAAACTCTTCTGAAAGTGTGTGTGTGTGTGTGTGTATATTATATCAGCTACTTGGGCAGGGAGACGAAGCACTGGTTGGACAGAGAGTGTGCTGGAGGTTTTAGCTTGCCCACTAGGCTGAGATCTGGATCCTATAGCTGTGCCAGTGGGGAGTCTTACTGGGGACCTGGAGAGCAAGGGAGCAACCAGCCCCGGACTGACTGTGATCTCTGTGTGCTCTTAAGGGAAATTGCACTTTACTGTGTGGGTTTGTTATCATTTCCTCCTATATGAGACGCCCCTCGCTGGTGTTAGTGGTGAGGATTGAGGCTCCTTGATTGCTGGGCCAGGGCACGGGAGTCACAGGCTTCACTTCAGAGAACTGTATACCAAACAGGAGGGGCCCCAACACTGAGTCCTGTGGGACACCGCTAGTAACAGGTTTCTTATCAGAAATGGATTCACCTATCAGGACAAATGTGTCCTATCAGTGAGCCAGTTGGCTTTCCCTCTGATGTAGGGGTTTATGCCTAACTCAGTTTAGCTATGATCCCAGAGTGGGGTGTTGTGTCGAAAGCTTTAGCCAGGCCTAGGTAAGCAGTGTTGTAATATTTTACCCTCATCCATGGCCCTGGTGACATACTTGAAAAAGTCCACCAGATTGAGCAGGCACAACCTCCCTTTAACAAAGTCAGACTAGGTCTGGTCCAGTTTTTGGAGAGCTCCTATGTTATTGGTCAGGTGCATAATTCTCTCCTTGGCCTTGCAGATAAGACTGGTCAAGCTTGTGTATCTGTAGTTCCCTGGGTCAGTTGATGGGCCTACCTTGTGCAGAGGGATGATTGTTGCAGTCCTCCATTCATCTGAGACAAAGGCCGTCTGGAGGCTGTGATTAAAGAGGGTTTCAAGTGGCCCTGATAAATTCTGTTTTAAGCTATTTAAGAAGCATCCTGGAATGTTGTCAGGGCCTATGAAGGCTGTGTTTTTGGCTTTAGCGAGCACAGCAAGGACCTGTTCCCTCATAATGACTGGTAGGGAGATGGTTGCAAGTATTTTTTTAGGTGTGGTAGAAGGTGATGGGAGGGAATTTGAACTGAACTTGTCGGCCAGCAGGCTTGCTATAGTTTCAAGCTGGATGTTAGTGTTGCCATTCATGATTAACTTAGCACATTGCTGAGTGTTTCCCCTGAGGTTACGAACATAATTAACAAAAGCCTTATAGTTATCTTTTACCTGGGAGGCTATCTATGTGTCATAGTTTGCTTTGGCAGATTTGACCATCTCTCTAATTTGTTTGTTTAGACTGGTGAGTGTCTTTGTACTGTTTTGTCTTTTCCTTCTTGGCTTTGAAGACAATTTGTTTTCCTTTTGTTGAATAGCCTGTTTATGCTAGGGGTCCACCAAGGTGGTTTATTTTTGCCAGTAATCATAGGTTTGACTCTGACAGGTACTGAGTGCGCTATGCAGCTGTGAATGTGGTGGTGCACTGCTTTTGTGTACAGCTCAAAGTAGGCCACAGTGTCATCGGAGTTCAAGGGGGCTTGGAAGTTTATTTTTATTTATTTATTTATTGGCATTTGTTAACCGGGTTAGTCCAGCTGGGTTTGTGGCCCATTTTTATTGGAGACCCTAGGAGAAAAGCTCAGAGAAAAAATACAGTTTAAAAATAAATGCAAAAACAGTTTTACAATACCATAAGTAATAAACATACGGAGATATTACAGAGAAAAATACTTAAGTCAAGGAAATACACTAATTATAATTAAGTGGAGTAAGTATATACATATGTACAACAAGAAAAGCATTCAACAGATGTGGTTAGACAACATTGTACAAGTAAGCATATACTAAGGGGGAAGAAAGCCTATATAGAAAGAAATAGCTGAAGGAGGAGGAGTTAAATTGGGGCTTGACAGGGGCAGGTTTTGGAGTTGAGTAAATGAAGTTTAAGTTTCTCCTTGAAGTGAGATGGTTGTACAGTGCTACAAATGTCTCTAGGAAGTTTAATACACTTTCACTTAGTTTGAGGTAATTGGCCTCAGCAAAGCTGTTAACAGGTTTGGAGTTTGGGGGTTCTAGGTTAGTTTTAATACTAAAGGAGATCATTTTGTGATCAGATTTTACCAGGGAGGAATTAATACACGGGAGGGAGCACCACCCCCACCATGTTTGTGAGTGCTAGGTCTAGAATATTTGTACCTCTAGTTGGGGAGCTAACTAGTTGCTCCAGGGTGTTTGCATTAATGAAGTCCAAAAACCTCTGAGCAAGTGAATTATGGTTTGTAATAGTCTCCCAGATTATGGAGGGGTAGTTGAAGTCACCCATAAGTTTGATGTCAGGCTGAATATTTAGCGATTCCAGTAAGGTTAGGTAGGAGATGTAGTTTTCCATGCTCATGTTAGGGGACCTGTAACTAGCAAGGATGTGATATGGGATCACACCTGTGGTTAGCTGGGCACGGTGCAGCTCAAGCTAGTAATGTTGTTGGACCAGTCTAGCAGTGTACTTGTCCTTTAAAACCAATGATATGCCTCCTTCCTTTGTTTTATCCTGTGTTTAGGGGGAGTGAAATGTATGAAGGGCATTGTAGCCTTTGATAGCCATGACTGCACATATGTCTGCATTCTCAAGGACGAGGAGTACTTCCAGGGAGTGCATTTTTTTATTTAAACTCCTAGCATTGAGAAGCAGTACTTTTATGTAGTCTTGAGTGATGTTTTTGTTATGTTGGAGGGTTTAACAACTTGGTATGGCCTAAAAAAGGCTATGGGGATAGTTAAAGTTTTTGCCAGTATCTGGAAGCCAAGTGGTGACAAGTGCAAACAATTTTTGGCAGAGCATCATGGTTTGTCGATCATGTCGCTGACAGATATTGGATCCCCTTGTGACACCAGAAAATAAGCCAGTTGTTGAAGTCAGTCATTTTTTGTTGGTGTTGTGTCATCATCATTGGTGAAGGTAGGATAATACTCAAGGCTAGATTTATACCTGCCTGGGACACATAGTCAGAGAACTCCATCATGTCTGTCTTCATATAGTCCAGTGAGGTGCATCTTAGGTCATTTACGCCCACATGGACTGTGACCATGCCACGCTGGTACTTGTGCATGCATGATCTGGAAGATCCTTGCTCCAGAAAGACAGCTCACTATGATCTTCTTGTTTAGTGAGGGGATCAGTTTGTCTAACAATGGAATCCTCAATAACTAGAATGTTTGGCTGTATGGTGTGTTGCCTTATGGGCTTGGAAGGCTAGGCAAAAGCAAGTTTAATGAAATCTTGGGGTGCTAGGGTGGAGGGAGGTGGAACAGTGTACTTATTGCATTATATTGTATTATATTATATTATGTTATATGTAGATTTAAAAAAATTTCCCTTGTTTTTACAGGGGTGGATATTTGGATTGATGGCCTTGGGTTGAGCTGTGGCCAGATTTTGTAAAGTAAATAGGCTTAAAAAGTACAATAAAATGATGAAAGGCTTGAAAATGCTAAGCTTCTTGAATCTGCGAAGATTTTAGCTTGTTTTTCTCCCATTAGCAAATGCTGTCATTGAGAGGCATGAAGTCTGCAGCTGAAGGCATTTGGCCAGGAGAAATCTCTAATTGTGATCTGGGTGAAATGCACAGAGATTCCTTTAAGAATCTGCAAAATTGTTAGCTATATTTTCTGCCTTCTTGATGACTAATTTTACTTTGAGACAAGCTGTCTACAGGTGCAAGCAATTAATCTTGTGAGTTGTGAGCTTTTTATTGCTGAAAGAAAAATGCAACATTTAAATGTACAGTGGCAAGCAGGTCCTTGAAAATTGTCTGAAATTCAGGGAAGTAATAAGAAGTAGCCTTCCCAGCAGCTTTAATACTTAAATGCATTTACTAGAACAGTTGACGATTTTGTTTCATTTTAAGGTAGCCAGTGCCAAATCTAAACGTTAATATTTTATAAGCTGTTTTTCCCATCTGGGAGGGGAAGGGAGAGAGAAGAAAAGTGCAAACTGAACTCAGTGTAAGCAGGAACACAAGCTAAAACATTTGATCTGGTGTTGTCCATCTTTATTCATTCTTCACCATGAGAGACTGTTCCGATCCTCGGAACCGGCTCTGCCGTTATACAGCTCACGGCTAGCCAAAAAAACTCTTGAGCTAAGACTCTACCTGCAATGCTCTTCTGTCCATTATCTCAAATCTTGTTTGCTGCTCTGATAGCAAGACACATTAGCCAATACTCTCCAGCTATGTCAAATTTTATTGATTTAAACTCTTGTTGACTTAAAATCTTTCTTCCCTTTTTTCTACTATTATAATTATTGTTATTTTTCTTCACATTACCCTTTGAGTGATTGTTTTTCTCTTCCGTTAATACCTCACGGTATCTGTTACCATTTTGGTAAGTTTCCCTCTCTCAGCTTTTTCTTACCATGCAAGGTAGCTCTAAATTACCATTGTTGGTATTTCCTTTCTTTCTTACTAATCTTGGTATTTCTCTCTACCAATGCTGGTAGAAATTTCATTCATCTTTGACTGCAGGTGCATGTGTGAGTGAGTGTGTGTGTGCGTCTGTGACTTTGGACCAGTTGGCTAATTCTTTAATTAGTGTCATAATGGCAGAAAAGGAAAAGGGCACTTCTGGTTTTAAACAGTGCCAAGACTGTAGGCGAATGATGCATAATTCATATGGGTATCCTTCTTCCGTCTGTTGTTTGGGTGCGACTCATTTGGATCAAGACTGTGTGATCTGCCAGGCCTTTAGTAACAGGGCCTTGGTACAGAGACATAATAAACTGATATTAAAAGGAATGCTAAAATCGCCCTTTGAAGAAGCATTGTCCAAGACAAATTCTTCCTCCTCTAAATCCGATCAAACCAAAAGAAGAGTCACTCATTGCCAGTTTCCCCAACACAAGTCCTTGATTCCATCTGTCTCCTCAGAACCAAAGAGTAAAAATCCAAAATTAACGGAACTAGAAGCTTTTGCACCAGCTACTGTTTCCACAGCACCATCGATGCGGATGTCGGCACCAGCTTCTTTAGTTTCCCGGTCAGTGCCGACTTCTCCATCTGCACCGTAGCAGACTCTACCCACCCTTCGGTGCTGAAGTCTGAAGTCATACATGTTCCCAGGACAACGTATTCCCCTTCCATAGACTCCTTTATGAGTCAACATTCCATTCCCTTTTTGGAAAGGCCAAAATCTCCTTCGGGCTTGTCCGTTTGATTTTCCAGGTGTCTGTCTGAGGTAAACATTGTGAGGTTGGTGGATCAGCTTTTAGCGGCCAGTATTCTTCCTGCCCCTTCTCAGACCTCTCTTCCTGCTGGAGTTGGGTATTTTCTCCCAGGACTCCGGATTTTCCTCCTCTGACCTCCTTGGGAGGCTTGGAGCCCACCACTTCGATTTCCCCAGTTCCAGTCCTGGTGCCAATAGGCAATCCCTGTTTGGTTCCAGGGACTGCTCTGACATCATCGGTTCCCTCAGAACCAATAGATTCCTAGGGCCGTAGCTCGGCTGTCAGTTCCAAGGGTTTCAGATCGGCTCCTGTTTTTTATTCGGAGTTGTCCTTAACTGTGGGTGCCCTGACAGTTGCAGGCTCTACCCTGGCTCCTACTTCGGAGGGCAGTCTCTCGGAGCATTGTGTGACCGAGGTTGTCTTTCTCTGTTCCAGGCTGTCATCCCTGTTGGAGGGGGCCTGCCTTCCAAGTCATGGAGAAGGCACTAGCCTCTGCGGGCTCCCATCTGGCCCCTTCTGTATCAGAGTGATATATGTCAGTATCTTGTGGTTTTGAGCTGTCACCATCCTCCATGTCGAGACAGCTAGCACCGAAACTGCAAGTTACCCCTGTACAGGGCCCGTCTTCTTTGGAGTCTTCCTCAGGGATTCCCACTGAGGAACCACCCCGAAAGGAGATGTGCAAGAGGAAGCACTTAAATTCCCTGGAAGAATCTGTCACTGAAGAGACTGACTTCGATGATGGGGAGGGTTCCCCCCAGTCACCCCCTGAAGATGCTTCCTTTGAAAGGCCCCTGATTCCATAGAGTCGATTCCTCAGTGACCAGACAAAATGTTATCAGCCCCTGAAGATCACCAATATTGGGCCAAGGGTTTAGCAGTAGATGCTGTGGGGGTGGTGGCAGCCACCAAGAAGGAACTCACCGATGAAAGTCACACTGTTCACCTACCTAACCGAGAGTATAGGATGATGGACAGATTTGGAAAGTGGATCTGTGCTTTATTGACTTTCGCTCTAAGGTCCTTGAATTTCATGGCACATTTTACTAGACTACAGAGGGATCTGATTAAGGAGTAACCAGATAACCTTGCTGGAGCAGTGTCTAACAGGATGCAGGATAAAGTTGCCTCTCAGCTGGCCACCCTGGAGTCTATATTGAACTCATCCATGCAGCTCATCGCAAGTGCAGCTGAAGGGAAGACCAGAGCAGCTGACTCGGGCATTGCCATAAGGTATCACACCTGGATGCTTTTATGTGAGTTTGCGGAGCCTTTCAAGTCTTTCTTCATCAGTGCTCCTTTTGATCGATCATCCTTGTTTGGCCCCAAAGTCAAAGACACACTGGCCAGATGTGAAAAAGGTGGAAAGACCCTTTTTGCCATGGGCATTCATTTTTCTGCTCCTCAGCCATCCTACTCCAGGAATCAGAGGAGTGGAAAGATGCGGTTCAAGAAGTCCCAAGGGCCTTTCCAGGACATATGTGGAGGTAGTTCCCCTCTGTGTAGAGGGGAGAGCTCTAATGAAAGATGCTGACCCTGTGGTAGAGGTAGTTCCTGAAATCTGGGTTCCAGAGACTCCTTTTGTGGACAACCCTACCAGTGCTCCTGAAATGAGGCCTGATTGTTTACCTCTGGAAGCAGTCGGGGGAAGACTTTTGCAGCACTCAACAGCCTGGCGACAAATAACTTCAGATACTTGTTGCAGAAGATCATTACCAGAGGTTACCATATCCCCTTGATCACAAAGAAGAATCCCTGATATTCTACGCAGTCAGAGGGTCTGAGCAGCCTTGGAGGTTCAAAAGCTGCTAGAAAAAATTCATCCAAGAAGTCCCAATGCTTTCTGGTCGTAACACACGTCAATCCCAAAGTGGCAAAGGAAATTTTTCGTCGATGGGGCCAGCCTTGCTGCAACCTCTGTGCTTCCCCAATAAACAACAAATGCAGCAGCTATTTTGCCCTAATATCCCCTCTTGTGGAGTCTCCGAGAGATACTCTCCTTCTCAATTGGCTCTCTGGTATCCCCTGCCATACCCTTGTTTCCCCTCATTCCCCTTTTCTTGAAGAAAGCCTACGGGTTGAGAAGCAAAGTGATCCTCATTGCACCTTTTTGGCCCTGGCAAGTCTTACCCCTTTTCTTTGGCCTCACCGGATTCTGGACCCAGTTGCAGACTGCTGCCTTACTCGTAGAGAATGGTGCACCCCAACATTCACACTCTCAAGCTTTGACAGCTTGGTTCTTCCAATTCCATTAGTCACCAGGCATAATAACCTAACTTCCCCAGTAGAAAAAAATTCTTCTGGCTTCCCATAGACCATCCACCAGGAAACTCTGTCTTAGCAAATGGAAGAGATTCTCTATTTGGACCTGTAAGAATAAATTAGACCCCCCTTTCGGCACCTGTTGAGAAAATTTTGGAATTTTTAGCTGCTTTTTTTGATCGAGGAGCTTCTGCCTCCATCATTAAAGTTCAGTTAGTGGCCATTTCTTAATTTTCATAATGGCTATGATGAACGTTCTTCCATCACTTATGCAAAGTTTTTCTTAAAAGTGCCTTGCGTCTAAAGCCCCCATTCAGGGATCCTTTAGCTCCATAGGAATCTGACACTGGTTTTACAGTCTTTAGTACTTTCTCCCTTTGAACCAGCAGTGACTTGCCATCTCAAATTTTTCTCATGAAAAACTCTTTTTCTGGCAACCATTACTTTTGCCAGAAAGATTTCTGAAATTCAGGCATTATGTTCAAAACCCCCGTACCTGATTTTTCATAATGATAGGGTTTCATTAAGGACCAACCCTTTCTTTCTTCCAAAGGTGGTGTCAGAATCTAATAATCAAACTGTTGATGTTATGTTGTCCTGTCTCACCGTAGTTTTTGCAGGTTGGGGTTCGGAGCCGATCTCGGCTCCAACTCTGCTGAATACTAACGCTCGAGAGCTTCTACTGGCTCGAGGCTAATCCCTATCCCATGATGCTGTGGGCCACATCCCCAGATCTCGTTTGCCGCCCAAGTGATTGAGAAGTGTTCCTGCTGGCACATTGGCTACGTATAGTTTCTGTTAGTTTAATTTATCTAAAACTCTTTCCTTCTACTCCCTTTATTTCTAGAGAGTTAGTTTGTCGTGTTATCTGCGTTAGGTAACTGTAGTTGTCTGCGTTGGGTAACTGTAGTTAGTGGTAAAACCCCTTCCCAAACCCGGTGAGAGTTTCCGTTTAAGTTAGAGGGCTGCTTCCTCCGTGTTTCTTTGTCCTGTCTCTGTAGTAGAATCCAAGTTAGAGGACTCTTATTCTTCCTTTTCTTCTTTCTGCTTCTTGTTGTAAAAAAAAAAAAAAAAAAGATATAGAGGTAGTTTCCCTTAGGTAGTTTTTTTGTTGCTTAGTTAGTTTAACGTTTTTCTATAGCGTTGCCTTTGTTTTTCATACTGCATAATGTCCAAAGACAAGGACAGAGAAAGGGAACCCAAAGAGCATAAGCAGTTAAGAGTTCAAGAAAGTATGATAAATACACACAAAAGATGTCTTTTACAGATGGGCACACGAGTTGAGTTTATTGCCTCAGTGCCATCCACTTACAGGACCCCTGCACCATATGTCGGTGGTTCAGTAGCAGGGTGCTCCATGAGTGTAGAAATAAATTAATGACAGGGGGTTTGTTGAAAGGGCCTTTTCGGGAAGCTTTAGATAGCTCTCAGCTCCTAATCATCCTACCCTTCTTCAACCCAGTTAAAGTCAACCACTCCACCAAAAAAGATTGTCATCGGAACCAAGGGCTCTTGATTCCAATAGACCTGGAACACCTTCGGCGCAGAAGTGTCCATGGAGACAGAAGTATCGAGGAGTTGGTCTCCATTATTGGAGCCAATATCTCCAATGCTGAGATCTCCTATCCAGGAGAGAGGTAGATCTCCTTCCTTGTCCACCCATTCTTCAGGAGTTTATCTGATGAAGATGTGGAGTGGGTGATGAAGAGATTGCTTCGAACAATGGCCCTGACAAAAATGTTGTCTCCGGACCCAAAAGAATCAGAGCCATCCCATATGAAGCTTGCTTCACCGATTCCTCCTCCAATCACTCTGGAGTCTTCGGAGCCAGAGAGTTTGGATCCGATAGCGGAACCATCAGCGCTGAAACCACCTTTAGAATCTTCGGTTCCGACATTGGCTCTGATGTCCTCGGCTCCTTCCGATGTCGAGGAGTCTAGGAGCCGATGCTCTTCAGTCAGGTCTGGGGATGGGAGCCGGCGTGGACAATCGTCCTACCCGACTCTGCCCCTTGGTGCCTTGGCTAGGTTGAGCTCGACTCCTACCTCAGTTTTGGAGCCACCTGCTCCACCTCGGAGTCGACCTTCTGTCTCTTCGGAGCGGAGGGTCTCCTCAGGGCGGGGGGGGGGGGCTTTTAAACTGATGTTGAGAGTGCTGTCTCCTCAGATAGCCCCGCTCTTGGAGCCAACTTCTCGCCCCTCCTAGGTGCCAGTGTCTTATCTCACCACCGCCCCTCCCAAGCGCAGAGACCCAGAACCTCAGAAAGCCCCTGCAGGTGGCATTGTCTCTTCCGAACCTTCTCCGGAGTACTCCTCTGAGGAAGTCCCTTGGAAGAGACTGTGCAAGAGGAAGCACATAGACTCCCCTGAGTCTGTCACTTCTGATACCGATTTGGATGAGTTAGAAGGGTCCCCCATGGTCCCCCTCTGAGGATGTCTCCTATGCAGACATCCTTGAGATCCTGAAACAGAGGGGTGGCTGGAAGCCCACCAACCCTTCAGAGGATGAATCAGTATACCGGGAGGCTTTTGGATCTCACCCTTCGACCTCCTGGGTAACTTCCCCCATATGGCCAACTGTTAGGCATCATATCTCGTAAGCCCTGGACATCGCCTGATACAGTGGAGCCTGTTCCGAGGAGGCCTAACAAATTTATCACTGCTCCCTCAGAGAAGGAATTTTTGACTAAGGGTGTCCCTGTATATGTGGTGGTGGTGGAGCGGCCACCAAGAAGGAACTAACGGAGACCTTCTCATCTGTTTAATCCTCCTAACAAAGAATCCAGGACTGTGGACAGATATGGAAAGCGTGCTTTTTCTTCACCGGCCTTCACCCTGCGGTCACTGAATTACCTTACCCATTTTACGAGACTTCAAAGGGATCTCCGCAACCCTTCAGGGTACCGTAGCTTTGGGGTCCACGGACAAAGTATCCTCTCGCTTTCTACCTTCAATTTCATCATAAACTCCTCCATAAGACTGATTTCATATGCAACTGATGGAGCAAGCAGAGCAGCTGCAACAGGAATTTCCCTAAGGAGACATTCCTGGATGCGCCTTTGCAATTTTGCCAAACCCTTCAATTCTCCCTGTACCAATGCCCCATTTGATGGTTCATCCCTTTTTGGACCAAAGGTGAAAGATACTTAGAGCAGGTGAGAGCAGGATGGAAAAACCTTGTCTGTCATTGGAGTCTGTTTTTTGGCCCTAGACCTTATCCCAAAGGTCAAAAAGGCAGAAAGATGTGGTTCTGCAAGTCCCAAAAAGGTTTTTCCTGACGCATGTGGTGACTCTTCCCTCGGGAGCAGAGGGGGGAGTTGTAATGGAAGGCGCTGACCTCACGGCAGAGGGTATCCGTAGAGTCAGAGCAACAGAGATGCATTCTCTGACAGGCCCTTCCAACACTCCTGAAGGGAGGCCCATCTGCTGTTCTCTGGAGGCAGTCGGGGATCGATTGTCACTGTACCCAAGCACCTGGCAGGAAATTTCCCAAGGAAAATGGGTACAAACAATTATATCCAGAGGCTATTACATACCATTTTCCATTCCTCCCTGCCCCGGTAAACTGTTCCTTAGCAGATGTCCCACCCGGTCAAAAGGACTATGCAACACAAGAGATTTTCTCATTGCTAGGAAAAAGAGTCATCTAAGAGGTCCCCGCAGACCAAATTGGATTCGGAACTTACTCAAGATTCTTTTAAGTTTAAAAAAAGACAGGGGACTGGAGAGCCATTCTAGATCTCAGCAAGCTAAACAAAGCAGTGAAGAAGTCAAAGTTCCGAATGGTCACTCTGCAGTCAATATTCCCATTCATCGGGAAAGACAATTGGATATGCTCAATAGATTTCCAGGATGCTTACTACCATATAAAGATGGACAGATGATCCAGGAGACGTTTACTCTTTCGGTTGGGAGCTAGTCATTACCAGTTTCGAGCGCTGGCCTTCGGTCTCACTACAGCCCCCAGACTGTTGACCAAATGCATAGCAGTGGTCACGGCTCACTTGAGACATCCGGGATTCCAGGTGTTTCCATACCTAGACGATTGTCTCCTTTCTGCCACTACCAAGCATCTACTACGGGTGAAAGACGAAACAATGTCGTTTTGCACCAGACTAGGCATCACAGTAAATTTTAAAAAATCTGCCTTGTCACCATCTCAACATATTGCCTTCTTAGGTGCAGAATTGGATTCAAGAAGTGTGACTACAAAGCTTACCCCAGACAGAATACAGTCCCTTCATCAGCAAGTCAGAATTTTGATATCAAAGAAGAAAGTTCAGGCTAGATATGTGCTGCAAGTTTGGGGTACGATGGCAGCAGCTGTTCTAGTTCCCCTAGCACGGCTACACATGAGGGTCCTGCAGTGGTTACTATTTGCTCAGTGGTCCATGCAGGATCTTCCTCTTTCATATCAGATTATCATCACTGAATATTGCAAAAAGGATCTCCTTTGGTGGCTGCAGACAGACCAATTGCATCAGGGCCGCCTTCTTGTTTTTCCCCAACCGAATGCAGTACTGACCACGGACACTTCCCAGATCAGGTGGGGGGGGGCATTATCTGGGGATGACCGTCCAAGGCCTATGGCAAGAACAAAAAAGCCACTTGCAATTCAATGTCCTGGAGATGAGAGCGGTGCTCTATGCGTCGCAGGCATTTCAGGACTCTCTACCCACAGGGACAGTTGTAATTCAGACAGACAATATGTCCGTAGTGTGGTATATAAACAAGCAGGGAGGAACCAGATCGTATCCACTATGTCGGGAGGCACAACGAGTTTGGCAATGGGTGATCGCTTCTCAACATTTTCTGATAGCAATGCACATTCTGGGTAATCCAACATGATAGTGGACAAACTCAGCAGAACTATTCTGTTGCCTCACAAGTGGTTCTTGAAGACAGAGATTGTGGAAAAGATCTTCCAGAAATGGGGCCAGCCTTGCTGCGAACTTTTCGCCACGTCCATGAATGCCAAATGCAGCAACTACTTTGCCCTCATTCCCCCTCTGGGGAAGTCACCCAGGGATGCACTGGTTCATGATTGGCCCCCAGGACTTCTCTATGCTTTTCCCCCTTTTTTCCTCTAATTCCCAAAGTACTGCAGAAAGCCAGTTCGTCATAAAGCATTATGATCCTCATTGATTGCTCCTTACTGGCCTCAGCAAGTTTGGTTCCCCTTTCTTCGGACCCATCTGCTGGAGGAACCTTGGATTCTGTTTCCAATTCGAGACCTCTTGACCCACTCTTTGGGGGAGTTCATCCGTCTATCCGAACCCTCAAGTTGACAGCATTACTGCTCCAATTCCATGCTTAGCCAGGTGTTACTCCCTTTCCCCTGCAGTGAGTTATATTCTCACCTCATCCCACAAACCGTCCACAAGGAGACTGTATTCCAGTAAGTGGAAGAGATTTTCATGCTTGGGTGTGGGACAGAACATAGAACCTTTTACAGCTCGTATTACTGCAATTCTAGAATTTCTTTCTAAACTTTTTGATGAAGGAGCTGCAGCAGCTACCATCAGAGTTCAGTTGGCAGCCATTTCTAATTTTCATACATCGCAGTTAGGTCTCTGAACTTTATGGCACATTTTACGAGGCTCCAGAGAGATGTTATCTCCAAACTCTCCGGACCTCTCGCTGGTCAAGTATCGGATGGAGCACGGGATAAGGCTGCTTCCCAACTTGCCACACTAGAATCCATATCTAATTCATCCATGAGGATGCTGTCACACGCAACCGAAGGAGCAGTTAGAGCAGCGAGTGCAGGCGTAGTCATGAGACGTCACGCCTGGATGCGCATCTGTGACCTCGCGGACTCCTTCAAGTCTTCCTTTCTAAATGCCCCTATCAAGCCCTCGGCTGTGTTTGGTGTGAAGGTCAAGGATACACTAGCCAGGTGCGAGCAAGACGGGAAGACTTTGTCTGCCATTGGCCTACGTTTTTCCAAACCTCAACGTTCATTCTCCAGAAACCAGAGGAGCGGAAAAATGTGGCACAAGAAGTCTCAAGGTCCTTTCCGAGATGCACTTGGTGAGGACTCCTCTAGAGGCAGATGGGGTTCCAATAATGGAAGATGCCCCTTTCGAGGCAGAGGGGGTCCACAGAATCAGGGCTCCAGAGATTCCTTCTCAGGTAGACCATGTCAGCGCTCTTGAGGCACTGCCCAATTGCTTTCCTCTGCAAGCAGTTGGGGCACGTTTCTCTCTGCACCAAGATGCCTGGCTGTCCATTACGACCGATCAGTGGGTGCAGAGAATCGTTACCAGAGGCTGTCCTATTCCACTAATCTCCTATCCAAGACCTGTGAAATCCCTTCCCGATGTTCCACCCAGTCAAAGGGAGGAGGCAGCTTCTGAGATACGAAAGCTACTTCAAAAATGAGCCATCCAAAAGGTCCCCTCATATCAGAGCGGATCAGGGTTCTACTCAAGATTCTTTTTGGTGCCAAAGAAAACAGGGGACTGGAGGCCCATTCTGGATCTCAGTCATCTAAACAAATCAGTAGATGTTCTTCGTCTCACATTGCTGCAGTCATAACCTGTGGGTAGTCCGCTGTCCTCGGTCGGCCCGAATACCAAAGAGCTAGGCTGGCGTCGGTCATTGTCGCCCAGAGCTGACGTCAGTACGTAGTAGTACTTAAGCGCATGACCGACGCCATATCCTCAGTCTTTCTTGCCGCGTGGTCCGAAGCAGAAGCAGCGTTTGCAAGTGCCGTCGGCTCTGAAATTTTCATTTTTCGAGTTTCAGACCGAAGACCAAGTTGGGCTAAGTACCCCATTGGGGAAATTTTTGTCTTTTCTTGCCTCAGTTATCCGGATGTCAGAAAAAGTTAATAATTGTATTTCTTGTGGGAAACAGATACCTCATAGGGATTATCACTCTCTCTGTATTCCTTGCTTGGGGCCTGAACACGACGTAGTCGGGTGTCGCTTTTGTGCTAGATTTAATAAGCGCACCATTAAACGGAGATTAGACTGTGCCAGGCATGTTTTCGGTAAACGGTGTAACTATAACATGCCATCGGATCCTCCGACGCCTGCTACCGCTAAAAAGCGTAAAGATAAATCTTTGAGGTCTAAACCGGATGAGTCGTCCGTTGCAAACGCCGGTTCTATGGAACCTCCGGTTGAAACTGTGGATCCTGCCGAGGGTTTGGCTGAATCCCAGGGGGAACCTTTACTTTTGCAGGAGTTGGCCTCTCAGGAGTTAGGCCAGGCTGAGGGTGCTTCTCAGGTATCTGTAGTTCCATCTTTACAAAAGGTTATTAGGCCTTCTACTTCAGTGGCTAAAGGCCATGCTAAGGCCAAACCTTGTCTTACTGGCCCTGGCCATAGTTCTAGCTCTCCAGCCCCTGTTCCAAAAAAGCATATGTTGAAAATGGCAGAGGACTTGATTACTTTGATCAGGGGTTCTATGCCCCCCCCCAGAGAAGAGGCCTAGGGTGGAGGCAGATTTAGAGGGAATGGAGCATTCTTCAGACTACTCTGATTCCTCAGCTGAAGAAATTCAGGATTTCCCTCCCTATTCAGATTCGGATGCAGAGGATTCCTGTCCTTCTGCTTCTCCTCCAGAGGATTTTTCCTTTTTTGAAACTTTATATTCCATGAGGGAACATTTCAAGTGGGAAGGTCAGGATTTTTCAGATTCTCGGAAAAGGCTTAGGGAATTTTTGTTTTTGCCACAGATTCCTCACTTGTTATCCCAGTCAAACAATCATTTTCTCAATATCAGGGTGCAGTCCCTGGCGTATTCTGTTTTAGAGCCGGTGGGGTCTCAGCTTCCTCAACAGGTTTTAGATGTCATTTTGGAAGCCAGGAGGCCTAGTACTCGAAAAGTTTATGCTGATAAATGGAGGAGATTTTTTCTTTGGAGCACAGCAAAGGGCTTTGATGTTTCAGTACCTAATTTGAGTTTTGCACTATAGTACCTTACTGAATTACTGGACAAGGGTTTGTCATTTTCTTCTGTGAAGGTTCATGCTGCAGCCATTTCTGCTTACTATGATTGTGACCCTCCTTTATTTTCTCACCCTTTGTTTAAACAATTTCTTAGAGGGGCAAAAAATATAAGACCCCCACGTAGAGCTCCTACTCCTTCCTGGGATCTCAATTTTGTGTTGGAGAAGCTTACTTCACCTCCTTTTGAACCTGCAGCTACGTCTGAGTTGAAGTTTTTATCTTGGAAGACTGCTTTTTTGTTGGCCATTACTTCTGCTAGGAGGGTATCTGAATTGCAGGCACTCAGGCAGTTGAACCCTTTCTGATATTCCATAAGGATAGAGTTTATTTGCGTACTAATCCTACTTTTATGCCTAAAGTGATTTCTAATGTGGCCTTGAACCAGTCTATTCATTTGCCTACTTTTTATGCTGATCCCCAAAATAAGGGGGAAAAAGTCTTGCATTCTTTGGACATCCACAGGCAGCTACGTTATTATTTGAGCAGAACTAAAGAGTTCAGGCAGACTCAACAGTTATTTATTTCTTTTGCTTTGGGTTCACAAGGGAAAGCTGTTTCAAAGCAAACTATTTCTAAGTGGATTGGTCACTGTATTGCTTTTTGTTATTCTCATCATGGGAAAAATGTTCCTGCTGGGATCAGACCTCATTCAACTAGGGCTACTGCCACATCTACTGCCTTTTTGAGGGGGGTAGCTACTAAGGATATTTTGGAGGCAGCTACTTGGAGTTCAGTACACACTTTTACTAAGCATTACCATCTCCCTCTTTATTCCAAGTCCAGGGCTGGGTTTGCCATTGCAGTTTTACAGGGCATGTTAGCAGCTCCTAATGCTTTTTAGTTTGCCAGCCTCCCTTTTCCTTTGCTTTGGGATTCTACCCACAGGTTATGACTGCAGCAATGTGAGACGAAGAACATAGTACAGTTTTGTACCTACCATAAATGTAGATGTTCGAGGATCCACATTGCTGCAGTCCTATTTTCCCTCCCTCCTTCCCCTCTATAGTTTGTGGTTGCTGTGTTTCCTTTTGGGATACTCATTATTTCCTGACTGGTGGTTGTTGGCTATTTAGTATTTTGGCTCTGGCCTTTCATTTTTAGGCCTTCTGACATCTGGGGCAAGAAAGACTGAGGATATGGCGTCGGTCATGCGCTTAAGTACTACTGCGTACTGACGTCAGCTCTGGGCGACAATGACCGACGCCAGCCTAGCTCTTTGGTATTCGGGCCGACCGAGGACAGCGGACTACCCACAGGTTATGACTGCAGCAATGTGGATCCTCGAACATCTACATTTATGGTAGGTACAAAACTGTACTTTCAGACCAAGTTCCGCATGGTCACGATTCAATCCATCCTACTCAATCTGCAGGAGGGTGTGTGGATGTGCTCATTAGATATCCGGGATGCATATTACCATATCAAGATGGACATGTGCTCCAGGAGCCTCCTTCGTTTCCGGCTGGGAGCCAATCACTACCGGTACAGAGCCCTGCCTTTTGGTCTCTCGACAGCCCCCAGAGTGTTCACAAAATGTCTGGCAGTGGTAACAGCTCATCTGAGACTTCAGAGATTCCAGATGTTTCCATTTCTAGATGATTGGCTCCTCTCTGACCCCACCAAGTGTCTCCTGGTCGGGGCCCTCCGCTTTACCTTGCCCCTAGCGGAGACTCAGGACACAAGTTCAGGTGATAATCTGCCAAAGCAAGGTGTCTGCAAGGGAGATTCTTCAAGCCTTAGGATCTATGGCCGCAGCCATCCACACAGTCCCCTTAGCCAGACTACACATGAGATTACTACAGTGGCTCCTTCAGGCCCAGTGGATACCCAGTCTTCACCCCCTGAATGCAAAGATTCTCATCCCCAACATTTGCAAACAAGATCTCCTCTGGTGGATGAGTACATACAAACATCTTTGGTGTCGTCCCTTCCAGGTTCCACAGCCCAGCGCCACGGTGACCACGGATGCTTCCCTGATGGGGTGGGGGGGCCATTTCCAGGAAAAGTCAGTCCAAAGCACGTGGTTTAATATAGAGGTCAGTTTGCATATCAATGTCCTGGAGTTAAGAGCGGTGCTGTTGGCATTGCAAGCTTTTCATCCGCTTCTTCCATCTGGAACTATTGCTGTCCAGTCGGACAACATGTCTGTGGTCTGGTACATAAACAAACAAGGAGGGACCAAGTCTTACCCCCTTTGTCGCAAAGCCATGAAAATTGTGCAGTGGGAGATAGCTTCCAACCACTTCCTGATCGCAACGCACATCACGGGGAGCTCCAACGTGATTGCGGACAGACTAAGCAGATGCATACTTTATCCGCATGAGTGGTCTCTCAACCCGAGTGTGGCAATGGAAATTTTCAGTCGCTGGGACCAGCCATGCTGTGATCTTTGCGCCTCCCCTTCAGATGTGAAATGCAGCAGCTACTTTGCCCTCTTTCACCCTCTCTGGGAGTCGCCAAGAGACGGCCTAGTCCACGATAGGCCCACGCGTCTCCTTTATGCTTACCCTCCGATTCCCCTGATTCCCCTCTTTCTGTGGAGGACGATTTGGTTGAGAAGCCAAGTGATCCTCATTGCTCCATTTTGGCCTCGTCAAGTGTGGTTTCCCTTCCTCCGACCTCATCTGTTGCGACCTCCTTGGATCCTAGACACTCATCAGGATCTAATTTCTCACCCACAAGGGCTGACTCCTCCGAATCTGACCACCCTCAAGCTGACCGCTTGGT
This sequence comes from Protopterus annectens, assembly GCF_019279795.1. Lineage (NCBI taxonomy): Eukaryota > Metazoa > Chordata > Ceratodontiformes > Protopteridae > Protopterus > Protopterus annectens. Next base: position 125,142,678 of record NC_056734.1, on the reverse strand, counting down.
TTCTCCACTTGCATTAGTTGCCAGGCAAAAAACCCTTTCTTCACCTGTTCGGGGTATTATTTTGTCTTCTCATAAACCATCCACCAGAAAATTTTACAAGGATAAATGGAAAAGATTCTCTATTTGGTCATGTAATCAGGAGCTAGACCCGTTTGCAGCCCCCGTGGCCACTATTCTTCATTATTTGGCTGAGCTGTTTGACAATCCATCTAGCAGCTATTTCCAACTTCCATAACAGGTCTGAAGGAGTACCACTCATCTCCTCTCGTCTTTGCAAGACCTTCCTCAAGGGTATTTTTTACAGCAGGCCCCCCATTAGACAGCCGGTGGAGGCATGGAATTTGTCCTGGGTTCTGCAGGCTCTTTCCCTGCCCCCGTTTGAGGCGGCTGCCACCTGTGACCTAAAATTCTTATCTTGGAAATCCTTATTCCTGGTAGCTATAACTTCAGCAAGAAGAATTTCGGAATTACTCCTTATTCCTGGTAGCTATAACTTCAGCAAGAAGAATTTCGGAATTACAAGCGTTATGTATCAAGAGCCCTTATCTGATCTTTCATAAGGACAGTATCACTTCGAACTAATCCATCCTTCCTCCCCAAAGGGGTTTCTGACTTTTCCATTAACCAGTCCATTGAGCTCCCTGTGTTTTTCCCAAATTACTTGTACAAGGGAGAATACTGCCTACATTCCCTGGATGTTCGTAGACAATTACGCTTTTATCTGGACAGAACTAAATCATTCCACAAGTCAGACCAGCTTTACGTTTCCTTTGCAGGCCCTAGAATGGGAGGTGCAGTATCAAAAGTTACTTTGTCTAAATGGCTCAGGGATTGCATTTCCTTCACATATTCACTTACGGGGAGGGATCTAAGCTGGGCCAAATCAAAGCTCACTCAACTAGGGCTATTGCAGCATCTGTTGCCTTCCACGCTAGGGCCTCCATGGATGACATTTGTGCATCTGCCATTTGGGCTAAGCCCCACACTTTTATCAAGCATTAAAAATTGGATCTGATCTCCAGAGGAAGAGCGGCGTTTGGCTCAATGGTTCTCAGGAATATTCTTCCATAAGGGCCACCCAGGTTCTCCAAGTAGCTGGGGACTCTGTCCCGTCAGCGATGAATAGGAATAAGATTAACAACTACAGATAAAGAAGGTATGTCTTACCATAACATTCCATCTGAGTTGTTGATCTTCTTCCAGTCATCACACCCTCCCACTGACCCCCTCCTAAGGTTCTTGGTGGATCTTCTGGGTCTTCGTGGTGTATTAGGGCTTCTGCGCAGAGATGGCCTCTGGCTTATTCTTTCTCTATATGTTGCATGCAAACTCAATCTGAGGTAACTGAGCAAAGGGCATTGTGGGTAGCAGCTTAGCTTGAGAGTTTTTGGTGCACGCAAGCTTGGTATAAGGCCGACTCGGTTCCGAGGGCTCAGAACCGAACCCATCAATGATGACTGGAAGAAGATCAACAACTCAGATGGAACGTTATGGTAAGACATAACTTCTTTTTCCACAAGATCAGTCTCAACGTCCTCTGCTTTTCAGGCCAGACTTCCTATTGATTCTGTTTATGCAGCTGCCACATGGGTGAAACTTCGTACCTTCATCACACATTCCAAAGTGGATGTGGCCTCCCAGAACGGGTCTTCCTTTGGATCCATTATATTGAAGAGTATTTTTTCCTGAGCCACCCTGGGATAAAGGTGCTAGGGACGCTATCCCAACTTGCAAGAATTACAGCGAGATAGGACAACATAACATTAAGAAGTTATGTACTTTCCATAATGTTCCATGTTTGTTGTCCATCTCGCCTACATTCGTGTGTCCCTCCCTCCTGCCCCCATCCTGTGTTCCTGGAGGAACTGGTGGACAATTCTTTACTTATGTACATAGTTATGATGATTTGGAGTCTCTTTCACCTTTTGGTTTCATGCCAAAGATATGTGTGTGTGTGTGTGTGTGTGTGTGTGTGTGTGTGTGTGTGTGTGTGTATACATATATATCTATATATATATATTATTATTATTATTTATATATTATTATTATTATTATTTTATTTTATTTTTTTTCTGGTGTGCTGATTTGGGTTGGTCTAAATCTCTCGCTTGCAAACAAGATCTGGGGATGTGGCCCGGAGTATCATGGGATAGAGGTTAGCCTCAAGCCAGTGGAAGCTCTCGAGCCAAGATTGGCTCTGAACCCCAACTTCCAAGAATGTAGGTGAGATGGACAACAAACATGGAACATTATGGTAAGTACATAACGTCTTAAGTTGCCCCTTTTTTCCCCCAATATTTTTAGTAAAGCTGAATATTGCTTGCATTTACTGGATGTTCATAGACAATTACGTTTCTACCTCAGCAGGAATAAAACTTTAGAAAATCGGTCCAATTATTTGTTTCCTTTACAGGTCCAGCTCTGGGAAAATCTGTTTCAAAAGTTCAGTTGTCAGGATGAATAAGTGATTGTGTTACTTTCATTTATACTCATAACAACCACAAGTTATCTTTGCCTGCAAGAGTGCATTCTACTAGATCGATTGCCATGTCTGCTGTTTTTCATTCAAAAGCTTCCATGGATGAGATATGCACAAACACAACATGGGCTATGCCTCATAACTTTATCACTCATTACAAATTGGATATGGTCTCCAGGAGAGGAGCATCCTTTGGCTCTGTGGTTCTCAGGAATATCCTTCCATTAATGCAACCCAGGACCAAAAATAGCTGGGAACTCTGTCCCATTTATTAAGAATGAATGAAGATTGACAACATCAAATGCAAGAAGTTATGAACTCACCATAACATTACATCTGTTGTCGATCTTCATTCATTCTTGACATCCCACCCTCCTTACCCCTCCTGTAGATTTCCTGGTGGATCAAACACTTGTCCTGAGAACCTATACGTTTGATCTTGGACATAGCTTCTACCTTTGTTTATATGTTCTTCTGTCTTAATTTGGCTGCAAACTCAATCTGAAGTAATGGAGAAAGAGATATTGTAGGTAGAGTCTTAGCTCGAGAGTTTTTTTGGCTGCGATGAGCTGTATAACAGCCGAGCTGGTTCCGAGTATCGCAGCAGAGTCCCATTGGTCAAGAATGAATGAAGATCGACAACACAGATGGAATGATATGGTGAGTACATAACTTTTTTTTTTAGTATGGTAAGCTTAATTTTAGATTAGGTAATGCCTGTGACTGCAGCCATCGATTTGATGCAGTTGCTCATATCTGAAGGGTTAAACTTCATTTGTTAAAAATGTGCATGGTTTTGCGTGTCTGTTTTAAGTTAATAGAGGATGGGGGTTCTGAAAACTAACTTAGTGTTTTTGAGAGTTTTAAAACAAAAAGTCATGAAAATGTGACATAGGTTGAAATGGAGATGAGAAGAAACCACTGTGTAAAAGATCAGTCTGACAGACAATGTGTCTGTGTAAGACAAAGGCTGGAAATACACATTCAGAAGAACTGTCATGTATAATAGGCAGGAGCAGTAACTTTCTATCATAATGGCTGCTGTGTCCATATTCATCTTGGAATTCAAATGGCGTTACAGGTATAAGTGGCAAAAAAGGAGGAGTAGGCGTTGGCATAATGGCTAAGGTGTTTACCTCACAGTCACAAAGTACAGGGTTTGACTGTCCCCTTGGAAAGCATGGCTAGGCTTAAAATACTATTGGATCATTAGCCTAATAGTCAAGGTGAAAGTCAGCATTAGCTTAGTGATAATTCCACTTCTTTAAAATGAAATCCAAAAGTATCAGCAAAAGCAACTGAAACCATGAACAATCTGGACAAATGCTGGTTTATTAAAGGTTACTGTGCTAGTGCATAGAAAAAACACTTTCACCATCCAGGCTTCTTCAGGCTTAGAGTAGATTTCTAATATAAGGTTAGGCCTTGTACACTTTGGCTAATCAGTTGATTTCAAATGCTGTCACATGATTAATTCAAACTAACAGCTGATTTCATATATCATATGATGCATTGGGTGAAGCTTATTCATGGTAGTCAGTGTGTCATATGACAACATTTGAAATCAGCTGTTAGTTTGAATTCATAAGATCGTGTGACAGCATATGAAGTCAGCTAATTAGCTGAAGTATATAAGGCCTAATCTTATCTTAAGCTACTCTAAGCCTGAAGAATCCTGGATGATGAAAGTGTTTTTTTCTATGCACTAGAGCAGTAACCTTCAATAAACCAGCATTTGTCAAGATCGTACATGGTTCCAGTTGCTTTTATTTGCTGATAGCCTAATGATCACCTATGAACAAATTAGAGTGTGCTCAGTAGTTCAAGGGGGATGGTTGGCATAATGGTTAAGGTCTTAACTTCACAATTGCAAGTTCCAAAGTTTGATTCTTGCATCTGGTTATTGGCTAGGGAGACTGTGTAGCCTGGTATTTGCCTGTAAATTATATTAGGACTGTAGAGTGCAAATAGCAATATTGCAGAAGACACATTTGGGTAGAAATGAGCATGTGAATTTTACAGCGAAAAGAGTTCAGGGTGGATATTCAGCAGAACATCTGGGACCAAGGAAAAAGCGAGTAATAATAGTAATATAAGTAATGCTGCTGGATAGTGTCTCCTATAGAGATAGAAGAGTTCGAAAAAAGACAATAATGGTAAATTTTTTGGTAGTAAGGGGCTATTGGCAAGAGCGTAGGATTACACTAGCATGCATTTATATTATACTAAAAACTGCTATTGTGGAGCTTAAGAAATTTTTTGAAGAAATAGTCCATTTTCTCTAGTGAATTTTATTTATAGTCGGGATTTGGAATTTGATCTGCAGTAGTGAGAATATATCAAGGGAACTGTCAGGATGGCCGAGTGGTCTAAGGCGCCAGACTCAAGAACTGAAATTCCTTCTAATAACCTGGGTATTCTGGTCTCCGAATGGAGACGTGGGTTCAAATCCAACTTCTGACAGCATGTTTTAGTGATTCACATCTAGATCAAGGGAGGTCATTGCCCCCCTGTACTCATCACTCATTAGACCTATGATTGAGTACAATGCCCCATTCGGAATGTATCTGACCAGACACCTGCAGCAGCTGGAAAGGCCCCAAAAGTTCCTCACCAAAAGGATAAAGGGTCTCAAAATATGTCCTCAGAGGTGACCTGTGCCTGACATGTAAGGCCATGTCAAACCCTGATTTGATGAATATGCTTCACCTCAAAAATCTAGATCCCTCAGAACCACAAGGGCGGGAGACTTAAACCTAGAACATGCTGGAGGGACAGATTCATCACCCAGAGACTAAATCCCAGTACATGTGAGGCAGAGCACTCGCTGGCCTTGTTCAAGAGGAATCTTGACCAATGGATGGGGATCGCCCATATACCAGATTACTTCAGTGTCACTGCTTGACAGAGGCACAGCAAAATAATAGGCATAGTTTTATTCAACTAAAGGGGTGAATAACTATGGGCTAGGCTTATAAATGCCCTTGGGCAGATAGCCTAGTATGAACCTATGAACATAGAAGGGAAAATATAACAAACGTGGGTACATTTCTGAAGTTTGTGAAAATATTTCGGATGGAAGATCAAAACTCAATAGTAGGAACTCAGAATCTACATATTCCTCAAATTACAATAACTGGACTAGATTGGTTAGAAGTTATATTTCACAGGAGCATGTGCATTTAATTGAAAGCTTCTACATGCTTCCAATAACTGTTTGAGATCATGCACCATTAAAAAGTAAGGTAAAAATACAAGGTAATGAAGTAAAAAATGAGAGGGTCTGTATCAGTTTATCGAAACGTCTGAAGTTCGAACACCATATGTTCGAACTTCAAACCACGAGCTGCAAAAACATAGAAGTCTTAAAACAGCAATTTTTTTTCCCAGGGAAAAAAATGCTGTTCCAAGAAACACACACGTAACACAAACACACCAAAACAACATCAATCCACACACACACACTCAAAATTCTACATCTGACCCTACACTAAACTGTACATACACTACTACCTATCCGCTTATCTTAACCCTAAGGTCCGTCCGCGCCCTAACCCTAACTCACCTATCTCGCCCTAACCCTAAAGTCTTTCACTATCGCACACCCACCTCACCCACGCCCTAACCTTAACTCACCTAACCCGTGCCCTAACCCTAACATCCACACAATCGCAGACTTACCTGAACCTGACCCGTAACTTCCCACCACAGTCCTGATACTCGCAAAGCCACAGAAACGGCCCACTGAATTCTTTCCCTGGGAAAGAATTTGGTGGGTCGTGGCTTCACAATTACCAGTGTTTGAACTTTACAGTTCGAACATCTGGTATTCGATATTCAGCTGTTTCGACGGACTGATATAAACCCAAAATGAGACACTGGTGCTTTCCTCCTTACGTGTTTAAAAAAAGACAGAAATTTAAGATCAGAGAGTTATTAGGGAAAAGAAGATTTTTTTTCAGAAGTGGTAGCTAATTAGTGGGAGTAAGTGAAAATGGACTTTAATTTAGGACATAAATAATCGAGAAAGAGATGGTTAAAAGTAATTGCAGCTATTTAGTGGGGCTGGCAAAGGTTAAAATATTGCAAATTAAAGGGTGTCTCAATAAAAGGAGGAGCAACTGCTGAGTGCTTAAAGTGAAAATAAGGGAGTATTTGGATAATATGCTTTTTTAACATCTTTATTAAATTATCATTTGTGACATAGACAAACTTACATTTATGTAAAAGTAATCAAAACGTATTAACAAATGCGCATTTACAAACATTATGCATCATATAAGTTGTTATATATTCTATAATCTAGGCAATATTGCATAAATTATTCGATTTTTGCCTTTTCTTAAACCGCATTACACCTCCAAAACATTTTTCTGCATGTATTGTTCCCACAATTTTTATTTTTTGTATGTAATTTACCCCTACCCTCTTCTAAAGATCTAACCTCCTGTTCTTTTTTCCCTTGTTACTTTATTCACTACTTCTAGTATAGTTAGTTTAGAATTTGATTTGTATTTTCTAGTAATTTATTTTTTTTGATAGCCATCAGAATTTAACTTAACAAGGCCTTACTATGTGTAGGCAATTTAGGTCCTGTATCCCAACTCAGAAAAATAACTTCCTTAGTAACTCATTTCCTTGCCAAGTTTTCCCAAGAGAGTACTTTGTAGGGAACTTTTAAAGTCTACCGACTCATTACACTCCCAAAAACATATATTCCCAGTTACCTCTTTCTTCCCCTTCACACCTCCAACATTTGCTATCTACTTGAGGAAAAATTCTGTGGAATGTGCTTGGGGTGTAAAAGTATCTGTGCAAACACTTCCAGGTACAAATCCTAAATCTTCTAGATGTGATGCATATTTGAGAGCCATACATAATGTCCTCCCATTATTTCTTTGTGAATTGCATATCTCGTAATCTGTCTTCCCAATGTTTTTTGACCGCTTCTGATTTGATTCCTATAGTTATTGTACAATGTTTATATGCCCCACTAATTATCCCTTTGTTAAAAAACTTCTGTTGTAGATTAACAACTCACAGTGCAGGTCTTTCATGTAGGATTCCTCTATCACTTTCTCTTTGTCTATACTCTATCAATCCCTGATAGGGAAGGCAGTCACTAGCCTGCAATCCAAATGTCTTCTTGGCCTCTTCCCATTCTGTTACCTTTCCTTCGTTAATTATTTGTTCCCTATATTTTGGTTCTTTTGCCAGCTTCCTGCAGTAAATTCCATACCGCTTGTCTGTTTTCTGTACTCTTAATTGCAGTCATCCCTATCGGCAGAATTTCCTTTCTCCATTTCCAAGTTGGCTTATATAACATTCAGTATGACTGTTATGCTCCTTAAGGATCTGCACCCAAAATCACATTCTTTCCTTATTTCTTGAATTACCCCCTGCTTCATCATCATCTCTTTCCAGTTTGAATTGTAGCTTTCTGTTTGTGTTCTGTGTTACAGCCTTGGTGTCACTTGGATAACATTTTTGAGTTTAGAAAAATTGCTTTTAAGCAACTATGTTTTGTTTACTTCAGAGCACAAAAACTTTCAGCACAACATCTTAGGCATCAGAAAGCGGAAAGGGTTGACATCAGAGCCTGTGACACAAAAAATAACTAGAGATCATACAGCAGTACTAGAGATATTTTGGAAATGTTATGAATTTTTTTTTATAAAGCTGAGGAATGTGGAAACCAAGAAAAAGCTCAACTAGAAGTATTTATATATCAAGGCTAGAGGAAGATGAGGCTTAACAACTAATAGTTAATACAGAAGAATATTAGATAAAAGTGGTTATGGATACTCCGTCTCCAGGAATAGATTGTATTCCTGTGGAAGTTTGTATGGTAGGTAGGAAAACATTAATAAAAAAGTCATTGTTTACTTGTATTTTGAAAGGAGTGGAAGCACCAGCATATTGGAAGAAAGCTGTGGTAGCTTTGTTACTCAGAGGGTCAAGTCCTGTCAGAGGCAGCTTCATAAAGACCCATTTCAGTTTTAAACCATGACTATAAAGTGCTTGTCTGTATTAGCTAAGAAAATGTCAAATGCGCTGCCAGAACTGGTATGGATCTTTGTGGTTGTTTGGAGGGCAGGCAAATGTTTAACAGGATTAATAGAACAGGGATGATCCATAGGGAAGCAGGATGTAAGAAAATACCACTGTGGTTGGTGGATCTTGATGCAGTGAAGGTATTTGTTAGAGTAAGTTGTGATTTTATGATTTATTTATTTACATTTGTTTACCAGGAAAGTCTGACTGGGCCAGAAGCCCATTTTCAGTGGAGGCCCGGGGAGAAAAGCTCCACAGTAGTATAAGCAAAATATAATAATCAGCTAATACAATAGTAAGATGCAGAATACACATCATCTAGTTAGTCTGTACAAAGAAGTATTCAGTGCAGTTTTCTAGTAGATACAGGTTCAAAAAGAAAAACAAGCATTTCATTAAAGATCACTGTGAGAAAAATAAAATTTGTTTTGTGTACATATTAAATAGTTGTGAACAAATGAAATTTCTTATATATCTTATTCCCCCGAGTAGTAATAACACCGAGGGGAGGAAGAAAATGTGCTAAGGAGTGGACAGTTTGTTGAGAGAATTATAGATATCTTCTCAGTCAGGTTTGGTGCAGGAGCAGTGCCAGTTTTTGGATAGATGTTCAAATAGTAGTTGTTTGAAACTGGTAGATTCAGGTGTGTTTTGGAGTGTGTGGGGTAGAGAGTTCCATAATTTGGCTGTTTGATTTGAGGAATAGGGCTTTATCATGAGTGTTGTTAGCTTTGTTTACTGTGAGAAAGTTTCTATCTGCACATCTTAACCTTCATGTGCATGAGTAGGGAAGAAGTTCCTTGCGGGATAGGCAGCTGTCAAGATGGAAGATGATATTGTGTATGAATTTAAGTTGGTAGAGATGGAGAAGGTTAGGTGGCTCGAGCTAATTTAATTTATGTAGAGCAGTACAGTGGTGGGTTTGGTGGGGAAGGTTGGCTACGAAGCAGGCTGTTTTGTTGTAGCAAGATGTCCTTCAAGGATGCACCTGCAGTCATAACATATGGGTTGTCCTGCCTCAGGCAGCCCTTCGGTCGGCCGGATTCCAAAGTCTGGGTCTGGCCTCGGCTGATGTCGCACTTTCCCCGACGTCAGAGCTTCTGGGGTATAAAGGCATCAGCCAACGCCATTTTCCTCAGTCTTTCTTGCCGCGCGGTGCCCGAAGCAGAAGCTGTTCGCAAGTGCCGGTCGGTCAGATCCAGAGATTTCAGCTACCGAAGACTTTTAAAAAAGCTAAGTACCCCGTTGGGGACTCTTTCTTGCCTCAGCCGATGTCAGACAAAGTAAATAATTGTTTAACTTGTTTAAATACCTCATAAGGATTTCCATTCTTACTGCCTTCCTTGCTTAGGCCCAGACCACGACGTATCAGCTTGTTTAGCCTGTGCCTCCTTCAACAAACGGACTCTTAGACGTCGGTTGGAGTTTGCAGAAGAGTTTTTTGGCTCTGCTTTTGCATATAAAATGCCGTCGGAGACTCCGACTACACATTTAGCCAAAAAACGCAAGGAAAAGGACCGACACATGCCCGCGGTTTCGGCTGAAACCATGGTTAGGCCTACCGCGAGTGTCTCGGTTTCGGCTGAAACCGAGTCCTCGGTTCTTACTTCTGCCGAAATCATACCTCCGACAACCGAGGCCAGAGAGGCCCCGGCTGAGTCTGCTATAGAAATCCCTACCGAAGAAGCAAGCGCACAAGAATTGTCCGACACCATTCCATTGGACATTTCTACACCTGCACGTGGGGCAGCTAGGCCCCCTGCTTCTATGTCTATTAAGGCCTTCTCCAGGGCTAAAGCAGCTAAAATTTCAAAAGCTTTACCTGCAAAATCTACCTCTCAGAGACCTTCCTCAAGTTCTCAGATTCTCAGCCTTGCTGAGGACCTTATATCTCTGATTAGGGGTTCCCAACCTCACCCAGACAGGGCCTCTCAACCTCCTCCTGACAAAAGGCCTAGGACTGAACCCCCTGAACCTCTCTCCTCTGATTACTCCTCGGATGGATCTGATTTATCAGACCATCAGGAAGGGCCATACTCACCTTATGAGGATTCAGATGCAGAAGACTCTATTCCTTCTGCCTCCCCTCCAGAAGAATTTTCCTTTGGGGAGACTTTGCACTCAATGAGGGAACACTTTCAATGGCAGGGTCAGGATTTCTCTGATTCTAGAAAAAGACTAAGGACCTTTTCACACTTGCCACATCATAGGCCTTTAGCCATACCACCTGTGCTAACTGTAGTTGATGATGCATATAATGATGTCAGTTCTGCCCCTGATTCTCTTCCCCCGGCCCCTGCCAAACCTGACAGATATTACAGTGTCCCGGATTCTCACTTCCACTTGTATAAAGCCCATGCTGCAGACCCAGAAACTATTTCTCAGGGCCCAAAAGGTGTTGCAGCTGCCACTGCCAAAAACCCCCTACCCTCTGAAAGAGAGTCAAGAGCATTAGAGAGATGGGGGAAAAAAGGTTTATACATCTGCTACTCTTTCTGCCAGGGCATTAAACTGTCAATTCCATATGATACAGTACCAGGAATATTTGTTAGATCAGCTGAATAAAAAGCTTTCTTCTCCTGAACCTTTAGACCGTAAGTCCCTTCAGGATTTGGTACACAACTCTCAGCAGGTCAGTAATCATTTCTTAAAATGTGGCTATGATGCACTGGAGGCTTCATTTAGATCAGCTATGACTGGAGCATTAATTCGAAGGCATGTCTGGCTAAAAGAGCAATCCTTGCCAGACCATGTCAAGGCTAAACTCCTAGATTCTCCAATGGAGAAACAAAGTTTATTTGGCTCCCCTGCACAGGAGATTCTAAAGAAAGTGGAAGAAAAAGCAAAATCTGTGCAAACAGTAAAGGATTTTCTGCAGGTCTAACCTCCGAGGTTCAGCAGAAACTGGCCTTCAAAGAATTGGTCCTTTCCAGACACCTCCAGAGCACAGAGGGGCAGGAATAGACGCCCAAGAGGCAGAGGTCAATCAAAGGGTGCCTACAGTTGTCGTCAGTGGCAACCTGCCAACCAGAGGAGTACTGCCACAGCTGCATCTACAATCACTTCCACAGGACAGACACAATGACTTGGCTCTGATTCCGCCTACCAGGGAACAACTGGAAGCACCCTTGGGCGGAAAGTTGGCTTTATTCTCGAAAAACTGGCATTGCATTACAAAAGACAAATGGACATTGCAAACAATAGACAAAGGATACAGGTTTCACTTCCACACTTTACCAAAAAAGAGCGGAATGCCAAACCTTCCACCAAACCAGAAGCCAGAGGCTCTAAGACAAATCAACAATGTACTTCAGATGAAAGCAATAGAAAGGGTACCATCTATGGAACAAGGCCAAGGTTTTTACTCCAGACTATTCCTTGTACCAAGAAAAGAAACCCAATGGAGGCCTATTCTCGACTTGTCCGCACTAAACACATATCTCATTGTGCCAAAATTCAAGATGCTGACCCTACAGCAACTTCTTCCCATGTTGGGCAAGGAGTCTTGGCTGGTGACTCTAGATCTCAAGGAGGCATACCTGCACGTCCCTATACGACCAGATTGCAGAAGACACCTCAGAGTTCTTGCAGGATCAGAGCATTATCAATTCTCAGCATTGCCCTTTAGCTTATCTACTGCGCCCAGAGTATTCATGAAATGCCTGGCATCAGTAATTGCACATTGCAGGCTTCAGGGAATTCAAATCTACCCATACCTGGACGACTGCCTAATACAAGCGGACAACAAGACAAAACTAATAAAGGATTTGGCCTATGTCATACACCTGTTACAGGCCTTGGGATACACATTCATCATCCAGAAGTCAAGACTAGTGCCATCCCAAAGGATAACATTTTTGGGTGCGGATCTGGACAGAATAACTCAGATGGCTTTTCTCACAGAAGAAAAACAAAAGCAACTCCCAGTTTACTTCATGGCTTTGACAAGACAAACTCAGCTTACTGCAAGGAAAGTCCTGCAGGCCCTGGGTTACATGGCATCCTGCATAATCTTGATCCCGCATGCCAGGCTGCATATGAGGAAATTACAATGGTACCTAAGGAATGTATGGTCTCAACACAGGCACAGTCTAGAAACCATGATACCAATCATTCCATGCCTGAAAAAGGAATTCCTGTGGTGGGCTCAGGCCTGCCAGACCAACAGAGGGTTGCCTTTCAACAAACCACAACCAAGGCAGACCATCACCACGGACGCCTCAGACCTAGGATGGGGAGCACACATGGAAGACAAGTGTATCCAAGGCCTATGGTCTCAAGACCAGCTGAATTTGCACATAAACCTAAAGGAGACGCTGGCAGTGAAGCATGCAATCGAGGCATTCAAATCATTCCTCCAGCAAGGACATCTGCTGATAAGGACAGACAATACCACAGTCATGTGGTACATAAACAAACAGGGAGGCATGCATTCCTACCCTCTATGCCGGATGGCAATGGATCTGTGGAACCTAGGCCTGAATCTCAACATCCAACTGCAGGCCAAATTGCACCAGGAAAAGAGAATTCACTAGCAGACAGCTTAAGCAGAACTACCACGGATGCTCACGAATGGATGCTGCATCCAGACATCTTCAAAATCATAACAAACAAATGGGGAATGCCAGAGATAGACCTGTTCGCCTCCCCACTCAACCACCAACTGAAGAAATTCTGCTCAAGAGTATACCACCCACAAGCCTGGAGGGTGGACTCCCTCTCTTTCAGCTGGAAGGCCCTAACAGTGTATGCTTTTCCACCTCTCCCATTGATGTACAAAGTTCTACTGAAGATCAGGGAGGAACAGCCAAAGGTGATTTTGATAGCTCCAGACTGGCCAAGGCAGCATTGGTATCCGCTACTGAGAAGCATGTCTCGGACGAACTCATGGCCTCTACCCCTATGGCCTTTACTTCTAACGCAGAACAACTACAAGACCCTGCATCCAAACTTGAAAACACTGCAGCTAACTGCCTGGAAAATTGCTTAAAACAAAACCAAACTGTTTTATCTCTGAGGACATTATCCTGGAGGCTCGCAGACCCTCCACAAGACAAACATATTCAGCTAAATGGAAGAGATTCCTCATTTGGAGTGCATCAAAGGGTACAAATATCACACTGACAAACCTAGCACACATCCTAGAATACTTAGCAGAACTGTTCCACAATGGCCTGTCCTATTCTTCCATTAAGATTCATGCTTCAGCAATTTCAGCAGAGTACAACATGGATCCTCCTATCTTCTCTCACCCTCTCCTCAGACAATTTTTAAGAGGGATCAAAAATGTAAAACCTCCAAGGAAACCCCCTCTGCCTGCATGGGATCTCAGTTTTGTGCTGGAAAAATTAACACTACCCCCTTTTGAACCAGCAGCATCAGCAGACTTACAGTTCTTATCTTGGAAAACTGCTTTCCTTCTAGCAATCACTTCAGCAAGAAAAGTATCCGAGTTACAGGCACTAATGGCAGTGCAGCCTTTCCTTGTTTTTCACCAGGATAGAGTGTCTCTGAGAACCAATCCTACTTTCATGCCAATCCTTGAACCAAGCTATTCCTTTGCCTACGTTCTTCCCTAACCCACAGAACAGGGGAGAAAAACTATTGCACACCTTGGATGTACACAGACAACTACGCTACTATCTGGACAGATCTAAAACCAGCAGAAAAACTGACCAACTTTTTGTAGCATATGCAACTGGAGTGTAAGGAAAAGCAATTTCCAAACAGACAATTTCAAAATGGATAGGAAATTGCATTCGATTCTGCTACTCTTTTCATGGAAAGACAACTCCTGAAAATATCAGGCCTCACTCCACAAGAGCCACAGCCACCACTACAGCTTTCCTACGAGGGGTGGCTACCAAGGACATTTTAGAAGCTGCTACTTGGAGCTCCGTGCATACATTTGCCAAGCATTACAATCTACCTTTATACTCCAGATCCCGAGCAGGTTTTGCAACTGCAGTTTTACAGGGGATCTTAACTACACCATCATTATCTTAGTACCTCCTCCCCCAGTTTGGCTATGGTATTCTACCCATATGTTATGACTGCAGATGCATCCTTGAAGGACATAGTACAGTTTTGTACTTACCATAAATGTAGATGTCCGATAGGTATGCATCTGCAGTCAGGATTACCCACCCTCCTTCCCCTCTGTGGTATTCCTAGGGTGCTTACCCCTCTTTCAGCTAGCTGGGGGAATCTATTATGGTGTATTTGTTTGTATGTATATATGTATATATATTTTGTTTGCTACTGTTTGGAATTTTCAACATTTATCCAAATTTAGCCTTCCTAGAGGGCACCTGGCATCTGGGGCAAGAAACACTGAGGAAAATGGCGTCGGCTGATGCCTTTATACCCCAGAAGCTCTGATGTCGGGGAAAGTGCGACATCAGCCGAGGCCAGAACCAGACTTTGGAATCCGGCCGACCGAAGGGCTGCCTGAGGCAGGACAACCCATATGTTATGACTGCAGATGCATACCTATCGGACATCTACATTTATGGTAGGTACAAAACTGTACTTTTCCAATTTGATTAAATCTGATTTTTAAGTTGGTAAAGAGGGGGAAAGCATGTAGAAGCGTAGAGAGGAGGACAGTCTGGATATGGCTAGTCTGGTATTGTCAGTGAGGAAATGGCTTGCTTCTGTACAGTGAGCCAAGTTTGACTTGAACTTTCTTAATTATGATGGCTATGTGTTGATCAAATCTGAGTTTGTTGTCGATTGTCACACCAAGGAGGTTTGTATGCTCAGCTGGTTGGATGACTGTGTTTGCTGAAAGAATAGTGAAAGGAAATTCAAACCAGCAAGTAGAATGGTGAAAGGAGGGGTGGTCGGTCATTGTTTGCTACCTGTAAATAGCATTAACTGTGTATTGTTGGGGTTGAGGAATAGTTATGATTTACTTAGATATGTTTCTATATCATTAAAAGTTTGTTGGGCTACTATTTGGAGGGCTGGTAAGGTATCTGCTGAGCAAATTAAAGTTGAATTGTCCGCATACTGAATTACATTAGCATGTGTTGTGGATGAAGCTAGATCATTAGCAAAGATGGTGAAAAGAAGGGGCCCTAGTATGGATCCTTGGGGGACTCCAACTGAGACAGGAAGAAGTAGTCAGAGTTCAGATTTCCATCTTACTGCTTGTTGTCTTTCAGAAAGATGGCTTGTGGAAAAAGGAAAGGGAAGTGTTTGATAGGTTTAGTGAGGCAAAAGTATTAAGGAGTTTCTAATGGGAGATGATGTTGAATGCTTTTGACATGTCTAGGAAGATTAATGGTACTTGCTGGTTTGAATTTCTGAGTTGGTTGATGGTGTTAGAAAAATTATTTATGACTGGTGGTGGTGCTGTGATCCAGTCCCAAACCGTGTTGGAAGGGAGAGATAAGGTTGTGAGATAGCAGGTGTTGTAATTGAGCATGTACACATTTTTACCAAATTTTGACACACAGGAAAAGGATGGCTATGGGTCTGTAATTGTTTAATTTTGTTGATGTTTCTCCTTTTATGTAGAGGGGTGATATAGGAAATTTTCCATAATTTTGAGACATATTGTTCTGCTCTAGACCTGTTTACCAGAATGGAGATGGGCAGAGCTATGGCATCGGCTGAAAGTTTGAGGTACTCAATGGGGAGTTGGTCAGCTGCTGAGGAAGAAGGTTTCAGTTTTTTCAGCATTGTTCTTATGGTGTTAGTTTGGACAGGTTTGAGGTCAAAAGAGTTGTTGTTAGTTTCCACATTAGGTGGAAGAGACTGTGGGGTGGAATTGTTCCCTGCACCTAAGGAGGGGATGGTGTTTATAACGTAGGTGTTAATTTGTGAGGCAGTACACACGCTTTGGTTGTTGGTTTTGGGGTTGTGGCTTTTCCTGGGTGGAGGAGCAAGTTAATTGCCTGCCAGAATTTTTTGCGATTGTTTTCATGTTTGTTTTGTATGGAATATAATATGATTTTTTTCTCTAGTTTAAGTTGTTTTTTTGTTTGAGTGCAAAGCTGCTTGTATGCTGACAGAGTTTGATTGTCTTTTGATGTTCATCGTGTTAGACTGCTGCAGTCATTACACATCAGGCAGTCCCGTAGTTGGCCAGAGTTCCAAAGTCTTGGTCCAGCGTCGGCTGCTGTCACGTCTTCCCTGATGTCAGTGCGCCAGGGGTATATAAAATGCATCCAACGCCATTTTCTTCAGTCTTTCTTGCCGCGCGGTGCCCGAAGCAGAAGCAGTTCGCAAGTGCCAGTCGACCGACTCCTGAGATTTTCGAAGTCGAATTTCAGATCCGAAGTCTTCAATAAAGCTAAGTACCCAGTTGGGGAAACTTTTTTCTTGCCTCAGACCGATGTCAGAAAAAGTTAATAGTTGTATTTCTTGTGGGAAGCAAATACCTCATAAGGACTTCCACTCTTACTGTATTCCATGCGTAGGCCCTGATCACGACATCACTAGTTGTCCGTTTTGTGCTAGATTTAACAAACACACTGTAAAAAGACGTTTTGATTTTGCTTTACACTACTTTGGCCGAAGGTTCAATTATACTATGCCGTCGGATCAACCAACGACCTCAATTCCGAAAAAATGCAAAGACAAGGATAAAGACAGGCATCCGAGGTCCAAAACCGACGACGAAACCTCTTCTAGGTCATTCGCCGGTTTGCCGGTTCTCAGTGAGGTGCTTTCTCAGCCCTTGACATCCGCTACCTCAGAGCCACAGGCCACCTTCGACTCCCACATGGAGACAACTAGGCCTCTGGAAACTCAAGGTATTGGGCCTACAGAAACTAATCCCTCAGATGGGTCCAGAGCCGCTGAGCAGGCATCTGCTTCTGAGGGTGTTTTCAGACCTTCACAACTTAGCATTAAAGCAACAGCCAAGACAAAAGTACTGTTAAAGACAAAGAAGCAAGTACAGCATTCTCCTGGACAGTCCTCCATGCCTAAGAAACAGATGCTTAAAATGGCCAAAGACCTCATTACTCTAATCAGGGGTTCCCATCCCCCTCCTGAGAAAAGGCCTAGGCAGGATACTGACTATGATTCCTCTGATCAGTTTTCCATTTCCTCTGATTCCTCTTCAGACCAGGGATACTCTCTACCCCCCCTATGAGGACTCTGATGCTGAAGAATCTATCCCTTCAGCCTCTCCTCCTGAGGATTATTCTTTTGGGGAAACTTTGCATACCATGAGGGAGCATTTCCACTGGGAAAGTCAGGATTATTCAGAATCAAAGAAAAGGCTCAGGGATTTCCTTTTATTGCCTCAGCACAGGCCCCTGGCTATTCCGCCTGTGCTAGATATTGTGGATGATGTGTTCTCTGAATCCAGTTTATCTCCTGATTCTTTGCCCCCTGCACCAGCTAAGCCAGATAGGTATTATAGAGTCCCTGACTCTCACAAGTTTCTTTATAAAAACCCTTCTGCTGATCCAGAAACTATTTCCCAGAGTCCAAAAGGGGTTAAGGCTTCCACTGCAAAAAATCCAGTACCCTCTGACAGAGATTCGAGAGCTTTGGATAGATGGGGGAAGAAAGTTTACACTTCTGCAACTTTAGCAATAAGGGCTTTAAATTGCCAGTTTCACATGCTTAAGTACCAACAATATTTAATGGCTCAGTTAAAACAGAAAATGCTTGCAAGCTCAGAAGCTCCTGACTGTAAAGAAATGCAGGATTTATTGCATGCAGTTGAACAGGTGGGAAAACATACTCTGCAATGTGGTTTTGATTCTTTAAAGGCCTCTTGTAGAGCCACAGTTACAGGTTCTGTGATTCGAAGACATGCTTGGTTAAAAGAACAGAGTTTACCTGATCATGTTAAGGCAAAATTATTGGATGCTCCTTTACAGCATGATACCTTGTTTGGTGTTAAGGCAGAAGAGGTGTTAAAGAAAATGGAGGATAAAGCTAAATCTATGCAAACAGTCAAGGATTTCTTACAGGTACAGCCACCTCGAATTAGCAGAAATTGGCCAACAAAGAATTGGTCCTTTCCAGTGTCAGACAGGCCATAGAGAGGCAGATACAGACACCCAAGAGGCAGATCTCAACCCCAAGGCTCTAACAGACAACGACAATGGGGCACCTCAACCCCAAAAGGAGGTGAGGACAAGTCTCAACCTTACAGGAAACAGTCCCAATGACTTCCCCCTTCGTACGCCAAGCAGTTCCCTTTTGGCAGCCCCTTTAGGGGGAAAACTAGAACTTTTTTCTCAAAACTGACAAACAATCACCCAAGACAAATGGGTTCTGAATATTGTGTCTCAAGGTTACTGATTCCACTTTCATACTTTACTAAGGCTAAAAGGAATGCCAGACCTGCCACAAAATCAATGGGCAGAGGCACAAAAACAAATTTCTGCCCTCATGGACATGAGCTATTCAAAACGTACCACAACAGGAACAAGGACAAGGATTTTACTCAAGACTCTTCCTGGTCCCCAGAAAGGACAAGCCCTGGAGGCCCATACTAGACATTTCAATTCTAAATACTTACCTGGATATTCCGAAATTCAAAATGTTGACATTACACCAGCTTCTACCCGTGCTGGGCAAGAAGGCTTGGCTTGTTACTCTGGACCTGAAAGAGGCATACCTGCATGTCCCTATCAGACAAAATTGCAGAAGATACCTCAGATTCAAAGCTGGTACAGTGCACTACCAATACTCTGCACTGCCCTTTGGCTTATCTACTGCAGCCAGGGTCTTTACAAAGTGCCTGGCACCAGTAATTGCATTTTGCAGACAAAAAGGAATTCAAATATATCCATACCTGGACGACTGCCTCATTCAAGCAGAGACAAAGGACATCCTTCTACAGCATCTGGCGTTTGTAAAAAGGTTGCTAATTTCACTAGGGTACACAGCAAACGAAAACAAGTCAAAGCTAGTGCCCTAACAACAGATTATATTCCTGGGTGACAGCTTAAATACAACGGCCCAGATGGTTTATCTCACGCCAGACAAACAAGTTCAACTAACTCAATATTTTCAATTACTGGCAAAAAAGTCCCATCTCCCTGCAAGAAAAATTCTGCAGGCCCTGGGATTCATGGCATCCAGCATACTACTAATACCAAATGCCAGACTGCATATGAGGAAATTACAATGGTACCTAAAAAGTGTTTGGACTCAACACTGTCACAGTTTAGAAGCAGTAATACCAATGATTCCCTGCCTACAACAGGAGTTTCGATGGTGGGCACAGGCATGTCACCTAAACAAGGGTTAGCCTTTTACCTTACCCACAGCCAGGCAGACTCTAACAACAGATGCTTTGGATTACGCCTGGGGGAGCACACATGGCAGGAAAATGCATTCAGGCCAGTGGACCACAGACCAGATGCATCTTCACATCAATCAAAAAGAGATGTTGGCTGTTCAAAATGCCCTAACAGCTTTCAAGGACCTTCTGCATCCAGGACAATTATTATTAAAGACGGACAACACCACAGTAATGTGGTACATAAACAAGCAAGGGGGCACTCATTCTTATCCTCTATGCAGGCAAGCCATGACCTTGTGGAACACAGCTCTAACTTATCAAGTTCATCTGCAAGCACAATTCCTGCCAGGAAAGAAAAATACTCTGGCAGACGATCTCAGCAGAAATATCATGGACCCTCACAAATGGAAATTGAATCCACAAACCTTCAGCATGGTAAAGCAAAAATGGGGATGCCCAGACATAGATCTTTTTGCCTCCTCACTGAATTGCCAACTACAAAAATTCTGCACATGGACTTATCACACACATGCATGGAAAGTGGATGCTCTCTCCTTCAGCTGGAAAAGCCTAAATGCTTATGCCTTCCCATCACTGCCTCTCCTCTCAAAGGTACTCCTAAAAGCCAGACAAGAAAAACCACAGATGATCCTGATTGCTCCAGACTGGCCACTCCAGCACTGGTACCCAATCTTAAAGAACTTAGCTCAAGGCCCACCATGGATTTTGCCTCAAATTCCACACCTTCTGACTCAACAAAACAATCAGGTCCTGCATGGTCAGCTCAAAACCCTAAACCTGGCTGCATGGCAGATTCATTAGTCAAACAGGCAACACCTCTCTCTAAAGCTGTTATGGATGTCATTTTGGAGGCCAGGAGGCCTAGCACCAGGAAAGCTTACTCAGAAAAATGGAAGAGATTCTGCGCCTGGAACCAGGCTTAAAGCCTTGACCCTCTTGTCCCAAACATTCCTCAGATTTTACAATACTTAACTGAGATGCTGGACAAAGGCCTGTCCTTCTCATCAATTAAGATCCACGCCTCTGGCATTTCAGCACATTGCAACACGGATCCTCCTTTATTCTCTCACTCTTTGCTAAGGCAGTACCTCAGAGGGGCTAAAAACATAAGACCGCCCCGGAGAGCACCAACATCAACTTGGGACCTCAATTTCGTTTTGGAAAAACTGACCCTGCCACCTTTTGAGCCAGCCAATACAGCCGATATAAAATTTTTATCATGGAAAACAGCTCTGCTCCTGGCAGTAACTTCAGCATGAAGAGCCTCAGAGCTACAGGCATTAATGGCAGTGGAACCTTTTATAATTTGTCATCAGGACAAACCCTACCTTTATGCCAAAGGTGGTATCTACTGTGGCTCTTAACCAAACCATCCATTTGCCAACTTTTTATCCAAACCCCCAGAATAAGGGGAGAAACTTCTGCACTCTTTGGACATACACGGGCAGCTACACTTCTACTTGCTCAGTTTTCCTGAAAGCTTTTGTTTTGTCCAACTGTTTGTAGCATATGCTGCAGGATCACAGGGCAAGGCTATCTCAAAGCAGACTATATCCAAATGGATAGGACACTGTATTCGTTACTGCTACACACAGCATAGAAAATCAGTCCCTAATAACATCAGGCCACATTCCACCAGGGCAACAGCCACTTCAACAGCCTTTCTCAGAGGAGTACCTACCAAGGAAATTTTGGAGGCTGCAACTTGGAGTTCAGTGCCCACCTTTTCCAAGCATTACCACTTGCCTCTTTACTCTAAATCCAGAGCAGGATTTGCCACTGCAGTTCTGCAGGGCCTCATAGCCAATCCTAACTCTTTATAGACCAGCCACCCAACCTTAGCTTTGGGATTCTACCCAAGTGTAATGACTGCAGCAGTGTAACACGAACATAGTACAGTTTTGTACCTACCATAAATGTAGATGTTCGAGTGATGTTCATCGTGTTACCCTGCTGCAGTCATCACACTTAGGTTATCCTGTCGTCAGGCGGTCCCGCAGTCGGCCGGAATTCCAAAGTCTTGGTCCGGCGTCGGTTGCTGTCGCCTCTTTCCTGACGTCAGTGTGCCAGGGGTATATATAATGCAACTGACACCATTTTCTTCATTCTTTTTTGCCGCACGGTGCCCAAAGCAGAAGCAGTTTGCAAGTGCCGGTCGGCCGACTCCTGAGATTTTCGAATTCGAAATTCAGACCGAAGTCTTCTATAAAGCTAAGTACCCCGTTGGGGAAACTTTTCTTGCCTCAGACCGATGTCAGAAAAAGTTAACAATTGTATTTCTTGTGGGAAGCAAATACCTCATAAGGATTTTCATTCTTATTGCATACCTTGCCTAGGCCCAGACCACGACGTCACTACTTGTCATTTTTGTGCTAGATTTAATAAGCGTACTATTAAAAGACGCATTGATTTCGCACGACACTATTTCGGTAGGAAATTTAACTACACCATGCCATCGGAGCAACCGACTACCGGCGTGCACAAAAAATGCAAGGATAAGGACAGACAGCCCAGGCCTAAGCTAGATTCCAAGGCCTTGGCTGGTCCGGTCTCCGGTTCTCCAGTCCTCAGTGAGGCTCCGACGCAGCCCCTGACTACCGCAGATCTGGAACCCGAGACCGCTACGGAAATTTTGGTGGAATGCACCAGGCTGATGCAGCCATTTAGTTCAGGCCCTTCCGACGACATTGGTGCAAAAGACGTTCGTGCTACAGAAACGCCATCGGTTTCTGAAGGCGTTTTCAGACCGATGACTCTCACCATTAAAGCGTTTTCTAAGAAGAGGACTCCTACTAAATCTAAAAGGACTGCACTTCAGTCTCCTGTTCAAGGCCCCATGCCTAAGAAACAGATGCTCAAAATGGCTGAAGATGTGATTTCTTTAATCAGGGGTTCCCAGCCCCCTCCTGACAAAAGGCCTAGACAAGAGGAAGATTATGCATCCTCTGAACAAGTGTCCATTTCTTCAGACTCCTCTGAGGACCAAGATTACTCCTTCTCCCCTTATGAAGATTCTGATGCTGAGGATTCTATTCCCTCAGCTTCTCCTCCTGAAGACTATTCCTTTGGGGAAACTTTACACACTATGAGGGAACAGTTTCACTGGGAAGGTCAGGACTACTCTGACTCGAAGAAAATGCTCAGAGAGTTTCTTTTACTCCCCCAACACAGACCAATTGCCATCCCACCAGTGTTGGACATTGTGGATGATGTTTACTTAGAATCCAGTTTGAACCCAGACTCTCTACCTCCTGCTAAGCCTGACAGATACTATAGAGTGCCTGTTTCCCACAAATTTCTTTACAAAAGCCTTGTAGCTGACCCAGAGACTATCTCCCAGGGTCCCAAGGGGGCTAAGGCTTCTATGGCTAAAAACCCTATACCTTCTGAGAGGGATTCCAGAGCACTAGACAGGTGGGGGGAAAAAGGTTTACACCTCAGCCACACTAGCTATGAGGGCACTGAATTGCCAATTTCACATGCTTAAGTATCAGCAATTCCTAATCTCTCAGTTAAAGCAAAGAATAACCACTCTCCCTCAACAATCTGAATTGAAAGAAGTACAGGATCTGTTGCACGCCACTGAACAGATGGGCAAACATATCTTACAATGTGGGTTTGATTCTTTGGAGGCCTCCTGCAGAGCAGCTGTCACTGGGTCTGTTATACATAGGCATGCTTGGTTAAAGGAACAAACTCTGCCTGATCATGTTAA
This sequence comes from Protopterus annectens, assembly GCF_019279795.1. NCBI lineage: Eukaryota > Metazoa > Chordata > Ceratodontiformes > Protopteridae > Protopterus > Protopterus annectens. Next base: position 125,119,185 of record NC_056734.1, on the reverse strand, counting down.
AGCAAAACTTCTAGATGCTCACTTACAGCAGGATGTTCTTTTTGGAGTTAAAGCAGAAAAAGTCTTAAAGAAAATGGAGGATAAGGCAAAATCTATGCAGACAGTCAAAAGATTTCCTACAGGTACAACCCCCTTGCTTCAGCAGAAACTGGCCAACAAAAAATTGGTCCTTTCCAGCTACTGACAGACCACAGAGGGGTAAATACAGACGTCCAAAGGGCAGAGGACAACAACAAGCCCAGTATAAACCTCGCCAATGGGGCACTACAACACAGAAGGGAGGAGAAGTCAGGTCCCAATCCACCAGAAGGCAAACTCAATGAACTTGCACCTCATCTGGCCAAGCAATACTCTCTTGGCAGCCCCCTTGGGGGAAAAACTCGCACTTTTTTCAGACAACTGGCACATTGTCACAAAGGACAAATGGGTCCTAGACATAATTTTACGAGGATACAGATTCCATTTTCACACCTTTCCAATGAAAAGAGGAATGCCAAACCTGCCACAAAATCAATGGGCAGAGGCACAAAAGCAAATTACAGCTCTCATGGACATGAGAGCCATTCAACTGGTACCTACTCGAGAGCAAGGCCAAGGATTTTACTCAAGACTCTTTCTAGTGCCCAGAAAGGACAATGCCTGGAGACCAATTCTGGACCTTTCAATTCTAAACACTTGCTTACAAGTACCCAAATTCAAGATGCTAACACTACAGCAGCTTCTTTCCATGTTGGGCAAGGAAGCATGGCTAGTAACGTTGGACCTCAAGGAGGCATACCTGCATGTCCCTATCAGACAAAGTTGCAGAAGATACCTCCGTTTCATTGCAGGTTCAACCCATTACCAATTCTCTGCACTGCCCTTTGTCTTATCTACTGTGCCCAGAGTCTTCACAAAATGCCTGGCACCAGTAATTGCATACTGTAGACAAAGAGGAATTCAAATATACCCATACCTGGACGACTGCCTCATCCAAGCAGAAAGCAAAGACATTCTCTTACATCATCTGGCCTTTGTAAAGCATCTACTAAACTGCCTGGGGTACACAGTAAATGAAAAGAAGTCAAAACTAGTACCCTCACAAAAAATGACATTCCTGGGTGCCAGCTTGAATACAACGGCCCAGAAGGCTTATCTTACGCCAGACAAGCAACTACAACTGACTCAATACTTCAAGACAATGGCAGCAAAGACCCAATTAACTGCAAGAAAAATTCTGCAGGCCTTGGGCTTCATGGCATTTTGCATACTAATAATACCATTTGCAAAGCTGCATATGAGGAAATTATAGTGGTACCTAAAAAGCGTATGGTCTCAACACAGCCACAGCTTGGACACAATGATATCTCTCATTCCCTGCCTACAACAGGAATTTCTATGGTGGTCACAGGCATGTCACCTCAACAAGGGTCATCCTTTCACCTTGCCCCAAGCCAGGCAAACTATCAGAACAGATGCTTCAGATTACGCCTGGGGGGCACACATGGCAGGACAGTGCATTCAAGGCGTATGGAGTGCAGATCAAAGGAATCTGCACATAAATCAAAAAGAGATGCTAGCTGTACAGAAAGCTCTGACAGCCTTCAAGGATCTATTACATCCAGGACAACTTGCAATAAAGATGGACAACACCACAGTAATGTGGTACAAAACAAACAAGGGGGTACACATTCCTACCCTCTATGCAGGCAAGCAATGATCTTATGGAACACAGCTCTGGCTTACCAAGTTCAGTTACAAGCTCAGTCCCTGCCAGGACAGAAGAACACATTGGCAGACGACCTCAGCAGAAACATCAAGGATCCCCACGAGTGGAAACTAGATCCACAAATATTTGCAATGATAACTCAAAAATGGGGCCTTCCAGACATAGACCTGTTTACCAGTCCTCAAAACTATCAACTAAAAATTTTGTACAAGGACACTTCACCATCAAGCTTGGAAAGTGGACGCACTCTCTTTCAGTTGGAAAAACCTGACAGTATATGCCTTCCCTCCATTGCCTCTCCTCACAAAGGTACTTCTGAAAGTCAAAAAGGAGAGACCACGACTGATTCTCATAGCCCCAGACTGGCCACGCCAGCACTGGTACCCGCTATTGAGGAATATGGCCCACAGCCCACCATGTATATTGCCACAAATTCCCCATTTGCTCACAACAAAACAATCAGATTCTTCACAGCCATCTCAAAACTTTAAATCTGGCTGCATGGCAAATCAACTAAACATCCAGCCAGCTCCTCTTTCCCAAGCAGTTCTGGATGTTATTCTGGAAGCCAGGAGGCCAAGCACCAGGAAGGCTTATTCGGACAAATGGAAAAGGTTTTGTGCCTGGAACCAAGCTAAAGGCCAAGACACAATTCAGCCTCACATGCCTCACATTCTACAGTATTTAACTGAGATGTTGCACAAAGGACTTTCTTTTTCCTCCATTAAAATCCATGCTTCAGCTATTTCAGCCCACTACAACACGGATCCACCTTTATTTTCGCATCCACTTCTAAGGCAGTTCCTCAGAGGGGCAAAAAACATTAGACCACCCAGGAGAGCTCCTACACCAACATGGGACCTCAATTTTGTTCTGGAAAAACTAACGCTACCTCCCTTTGAACCAGCTTTCTCTGCAGATCTTCAGTTCTTATCATGGAAGACTGCCCTGCTGCTAGCAATAACTTCAGCTAGAAGAGTCTCGGAGCTATAGGCACTAATGGCAGTGGAACCTTTCCTCATTTTTCATCAAGACAGAGTTTCTCTACGAACTAATCCTTCCTTTATGCTTAAGGTGGTTTCTAGTGTGGCTTTAAATCAAACCATCCACTTACCCACCTTCTTCCCAAATCCACAGAACAAAGGTGAGAGACTCCTGAATTCCTTGGACATTCACAGGCAACTTCGTTACTACTTGGACAAAACTAAGGCTTTCAGAAAATCTGACCAGCTCTTTATATCCTGTGCTACAGCTTCTCAAGGGAAGACTATATCAAAGCAAACCTTTTCTAAATGGATAGGTCATTGCATACGTTTCTGCTATACCCATCATGGAAAACCAGCTCCTGCTACCGTTAGGTCCCACTCTACCAGGGCAACAGCTACTTCTACAGCCTTTCTCAGGGGGGTTCCAACCAAAGAGATTTTAGAAGCTGCAACTTGGAGTTCAGTACACACCTTTACCAAACACTATCACTTACCTCTTTACTCTAAGACTAGGGCGGGTTTCGGCACTGCAGTTCTGCAGGGCCTTATGGCCTCCACTAACCCTCTATGATACCTCCTCCCATCCTTAGATTTGGGATTCAACCCAAGTGTGATGACTGCAGCAGGGTAACACGATGAACATAGTACAGTTTTGTACCTACCATAAATGTAGATGTTCGAGTGTTCACCCTGCTGCAGTCCAGGTCACCCTCCCTCCATCCCCACTGATCTACTGGCTAAATCTCTTCAATACCTTACCGATGTATTTGCTTATAGTTGAAGGGATTTTGTGTTTGTGCAGAGGTTACTCCATTTGGTACTAATTACTGACCACCTTTTTGGGGGCACCTGACATCTGGGGCAAGAAAAACTGAAGAAAATTGCGTCGGTTGCATTATATATATCCCTGGCACACTGACGTCAGGGAAGAGGCAACAGCAACCAACACCGGACCAAGACTTTGGAATTCCGGCTGACTGCGGGACCGCCTGATGACAGGATAACCCAAGTGTGATGACTCCAGCAGGGTGAACACTCGAACATCTACATTTATGGTAGGTACAAAACTGTACTTTCACACTGCTGCAGTCCAGATTACCTCCCTCCATCCCCTCTGAACTAGCTGGACTTATCTATACCTTTCTATCCTATACAACCTTTGAGGTGTATTTGCTTGTAACTGAAGGTATTGTTTTTATTTTCTATGTATATTTTTTACTAGCAATATGTATTGCCTACCTACTTGGGGCACCTGACATCTGGGGCAAGAAAAACTGAAGAAAATGGCGTTGGATGCATCTTATATACCACTGGCGCACTGACGTCAGGGAAGAAGCGACAGCAGCCAACGCTGGACCAAGACTTTGGAACTCTGGCCGACTACGGGACTGTCTGACGGCAGGATAACCCAAGTGTAATGACTGCAGCAGTGTGAACACTCGAACATCTACATTTATGGTAGGTACAAAACTGTACTTTTTCCAGTATTGAAACCAGGTTTTGTCCCTTAGTTTTTGAAGTCTAATGGGTTTTTTTTGATATCCAGGTCAATCTTTTGTTTTTAACATGACATGTAGAAGTTGGTGCTAAGCTATTTAGAATAGCTAGAAATGTGTCATTGAAGTATGTTACAGCCTGGTCGAGTTGGAGATGTTGGAGTGGTGTCAAGTTACATTTACTGAGTGTGTCTAAGAATGCTTCATTGGAGAAGTTTTTGGTATTTCGTACGACTTTGTAAACTATGGTTTTGGGTGGGTTGAGGTGATGACAGATTAAGTAGGTTGGTCTATGGTCACTTAAAACATTTGAAAGGCATCTGGAGAGAGAGTTATGGGTGGTACTTTTAATAATTGACCAGTCTAAGATTCCCCTTTGCTGCGTTTATCTGTTCAAGTGGGAAACTGGATTGTTTGGGATAAGTCATGTAGATTTATGAAGGTGGAGAGGTTATCACTAGTGCAAGTGTTCCAATCTAAGTTGAAGTCCCCTGTGATAATGATTTGTTGGGTATAGGTTGAGGCTGTCCAGGCTATGAGTTCCTCAATGGCAGTGAGAGTAAGTGTCTATTATGGTAATATTTTTTCTTTGGGTTGATTCTAAGCCATGTTACTAGGACTTCAAATGTGTTATCACAAGGGTATTTGGTGGGGAGGTAGTCTATGCTTAGGCTGTCTTTGTAGTAGATTGCAACCCCGTCTCCCTTTTTTCCGATCCTGTCTAACCTGTGTACGCAATAACCTTGTGGGAGTATGTCTGGGTCTCTTATATGGGATTTTAGCCAAGTTACTGTTGATATAAGAATGTCTGGTGAGTATTCTGCAATAACTGCATGAAAGTCTATGATTTTATTAACAAGGCTTCTAAGGTTCATGTTAAGAATGAGAGGGTCTGACGTTTTAATGTGAGGAAGAGGTGGAATGGTAGGCATGATGGTATGTTGTGCAGTATGTGGGCCGAGATTGGGGCGTATATCACCACTATGGAGAATCTGTGATAATATAAATGCATATTTGTGTGACAGTTTGGAGAGTTTGTGAAGGTGTTGGCATTGCTGATATCTACATGTTTGAAGTGGACGTGTGCAATAAGTGTGTGATTGTAGAGTTGGGAGGAGATGGCAAGGTAGGAGAGTGAGGAGTGGACGGTATTAGTATAATATAGTGTGGGGCTATAGACGTGTTGTATCTGTAGGTGAGTGTAGGGTGTTAGTATGCAGATAGCAGTAGGGTGTAGTGTGTGAGCAGGAAAAAGAGGATCGTGTATTCTTTTTTTTAAATGTTAGATTAGCTGGATGGTGTGATAAAGAAGATGTAGGGACAGAGGGGTGTTGGTGTAGTGCAGTGGGAGACAGAGGGATGTTGGTGTAGTGCGGTGGGAGTAGAGTGATTACGGAGAGTTGCAATTAAGTTGTGTGAGGGGAGGGATGATTGTTGTAGTGTATTGGTTAACTGAGGTGTGACTGGTGGCGGGAGGGTGATTGTTGATTGGGGGAAGTTAGGGGAAGGGTTAGTGTTTGTATATGTCTAGGTGATGCAGAGGTGTGTGGTAATGGGGGTAGGGTAGGGAGAGTGAGCCCAAGCATAGCGAGGGTGAACAGAGCGGGCAGGCCCCCATCAGAGAAGAGTGAAAGAAAAACAATCAGTATGAGAAGTGGAAACCTTGGAGCTGTAAGGCAAGTGAAAGCAAGAAAGAGGTAGAGGCAGAAAAGTAGGAGTCTAAGCAGATAGTTGCAGAAACACTACTTTTATGGCCTTGGTGTGTAAGTAAATCAACAAAGGAAGGCAAATCTATCTGGGGACAAAATTTACAAAGTAAATGGTACTAACCTTACTTTACAGGAGTTCTAATGGGGGAACAAATTTATTTGGGACAAGATACAGCAAGTATATCGTTAGTTGCACTATCTAGTGGCGAGAGACTAAGCTATAGTTGCCTGAGGTGGAGGACCCTTGCAGGTGTGCACACCTGCTGAAACAGCATTAATAGAACAGCGATGATCCATAGGGAAGCAGGATGTAAGAAAATACCACTGGCAGTGTCTGGGTCGGTGTTTCCTAATATTATAATGGAGTTAATTGGGAGGATATATGATGGGTCAGAGGTAAGTGACCAAGTGGGAGGACTCCTTACTGACAAGCTGGGCTAAAGCAGAAAAACCAGACAGGGATGTCCTCTTTCACCTATGTTGTTTGTCATATGCTTAGTGCCATTGTCAAATAAAATAAGGGACTGTCAAATTCAGGGATATAACTGGTTTCTTACTGAAGAACATTAGCTTTATTTGCAGATGATCTTACTTTTACTTGATAAATCTAGAAAATTATATTTTACTATTGTGAAATATCTTATGACCTTTTCAAGAACCTATTCTTACAACTGAGGCCCTGCTACACTCTTCTTGAATCTCTCAGAATTTTAACCACCACGGTGGATGACTTCAGACACACCATCCCTGGATCCTCTCTACAGCACGGTGCTGCTGCTGCCAGCTCAGCAGCAGCAGCCATTACCACAGGGCCTCAGGGCTAAAGCAGCCAAGACTAGACTCAGTGCCTGTTAAACCTACCACCCACAATCAAGCCTTCTCTTCTCAAATACTTTTTTGGCAGAAGATTTAACTTCCCCACCAGAAGAATTCTCCTTGGGAACCCCTGCATGCGACAACAGAACAGTTGTTCCAAATGCAGCAACAGGATTTTTTAGACTCCAGAAAAAAAGACTGCACCTCTTTCTGCACAGGCCCCAGCACAGGCCCTTAGCTATACCTCCTGTTCTCTGTGGTGGATGATGTTTTATGATTCAAGAGCCTCCTCCCCTCCACCTTCCCCAGCCCCTGCCAAAGAAGACAGATAGATATCAGGATTTTTATCACTACCCCCTCAAGCAAGGCACCACTCCAGACCCAGAAACTATATTATCCCAGGGGCGCCTAGCAGTAGGCAGTAGCACCCCCTTCAGCAACTAAAACTATTCTTCTGGAAAGGGGTAAAGGAGGAGACAGAAAAGGTCTACTCTTCAGCTACTCTCAGCTAGAGCTAACCTGTTAGCGATTTCATGATACAATGCTTGATCAGTTAACTAAAACTAACCAGATGGTAAATAACATACAACAGGTTAGCAACCATTCCTTAAATGTGGCTATGATGCACTGGAGGTTCATTTAGATAGAGCCATGATGACAGGCACAGTGATAGCAAGCATGGGGCTAAAAAGAACAAAGCTTGGGATCGTTAAAAAAGCTAAGTTGCTAGATGCTCTATGGACAAGACAAGTTTTTTGTTTGGTACACCTGCCCAGGTATGAAAAGAAAAAAAAAGAAAAAAAAAATCTGTTCAAACTGTTAAGTTTTTCTTGCCTTCAACCCCAAGGTTTAGCAAACTGGCCTCTGCAAAAAACTGTCCCTTTCCTGACCACAAAAATCTCAAGGGGCAGGGAATAGGCGTTCCAAAGGCCAGACCAAGGAAGAGGTGCCTACAGAGGAGCCCACAGAGAAGGTACAGTGCACAGGCACAGCCACTGCCACTACTGCCACACACACACACACATGCTACCCAACTCCTAACTCCAAACTCAACCACTAGAGCCTCTAGGCGGATAGCAGGCCACTAAACGCTTTCAAACAACTCAAACAACAAACAACAAAAAACACAATCAGACAAACCAATATGCTAGGTACAAACTTCAGATCAACTGCAACTACAACAAAGAGAATAAACTAAGAAAAAGAAAAATAAAAAATCTACCTCCAGATCAAAAAACCGTTAAACATGAGAGCTGTGGAAAAGAGCAAAAACAGGAGAACAAAGGAAGGGGTTCTATTCCAGACTATTCCAGTTCCAAGAAAGGAAAAAAATGGGGACCCAATTCTATGGAAACCACCATAAATACATTATTCATTGTCCCAAAATTCAAAAACCAAATCCAAAATGCTATTTCCACAGCAACTTCTTTCCTAACTGGGGTATGCTGGGTCAGGAAGGCAATACTTAGATCCCCATTCGACCAATCTTGCAAGATACCTCAGATTTCTCCCAGGAGATAGAAGACTAGCAATTCTCAGCATTGCCCTTTGGCTTATCTATCAAAGCACCATCTACTGGTTTATCCCTCATGGCAAAGATACCATTTCATGCAGAGCATCAGTAGTCGCCTCGCATACCGGACAACAAAAGCAAGCTGACAACAGATTTACAAGGTCATTTCATTTACTCTACAAGGACTGGGGACAAAGTCAATTTACAAAAAGTCAGAGACCATACCATCCCAAACAAGGAGGACATTCTTGGGCGACACAGTACAACAAATACAATTCCTGACTACAGAAAACAAAGAAAAACAAAAGTACTTCTTCTACCTTCTTGGCAAAAACAAACAAAGACAAGTTAAGAGAAAAGCTGGCTCCAGGCTTCATGGCATTCATCATACATAATTCATGGCCCATTTTGCCGAGATTAAACTACACTGCAGACCTGGAATTTATGGTCCCAACACACACCAACACAGACACAACAGAAATCCCAAATTCCATGCTTTAAAACAGGAGTTCAATTCCTATGGTGGGTGCCAGAGTCATGCCAGTCAAACCCAGGCCCCCAGCAACAAACCAAGCCAGACCATCAGACAACAACAGCTTAGACTCAGGGCCTGGGGGCCCCACAATGGATGCAAATGCGATGCGACACAGTGGACAGACACACAGGATCAACTTCACCTGCACAAAAGAGAAAGAAATGCTGGCAAAAAAAAGTTCAAATTGGCAACCAAATCCAAAGTCAAAAGTAAAACGATAAGGAAAAAAGTGACGGACAATCATGAACATCAAATCACAAACAACAAACAGGGAGGCACTCCTTACCAGAATGACCTTGACCCCTTACTGCCTGGCAGCAGGCACCAGCAGCAACATTGCAATAGGGGGCAATATTTGTAGAGGAAAATACAATACAGACATATATATTAACAATAGAACCACTGGATGCCATGGAAGCCAAAAATGCACCTCTTCTAAGAGGCTGCAGGCACAGATGAAATGCCAGTCCCTAGAGCATCACCTCTCAATCACCAGCTCAAAAAATCAGCACAACCTCTCAAACCAAAGGCACAAGCACCTGGAAGGGCTTCTCTCCTTCAGCTGGAATGGCCTAACACTCTCTCTCCTCCTTGACAGGCCTTCTGTACACAGCATAGGTACTACTAAAAATCATAGAAGAATCCCTGATAATAACTAAAATAAAGGAACCCAGACCCAGAACTGACTTGGCCAAGACTACTGAAGAGCACAAACACCTGATACCCCTGATGCCAACTCCTTTAAACTGATGCCTTGTAACTACAGCCAACCACATCATACATCCAAACGGAAAACTTGACTGCATTTATTCTTGAAGCACGCAGACCTTCAAAAAGAAGGAACTATGCTGGAAATGGAAAAGGTTTGTCATTGGAGTACGAAAAGAAGAAAGAAAGATGTAACATAGATATGCCTAACATTCTGGAGTATCTGGCGAACTGCTTCCATTCCCTGTCCCTGTCCCTCCATCAAGAATGATACATCAGCTCAGCTAGCAGAATAGAACAGATCCACCTGTTTTTTTTTTTTTTCACCCTTGCTTGCCTCAGAGTCTCAGAGGAATCAAGAATGTAAAAAGGAAACCACCATTACCATTTAAACTTTGTGCTAGAAAGTTGACACTACTACCTTTTTTTGAGCAGCAGCCAAACAGACCCACACACACATGGAAAAAAAAAACTGCTTTCTACTGCAATTTCTTCAGCAAGGAGGGGTTTCAGAACTACAGGCCTTAATGGCAGTGCAACCTTTTCCTAATCTTCCCTAGAGTGTCCAGGACTAATCCTAATCCTACATTTATGCCCAAGGTGGGGGTATCTTTCTTTAAACCACCAGGCACACCCCCTACCTACAACAACCCAAACAACAGAAACAGGGAAAAAATACTACTTACCTATGTGACAGCTACGCTTAGCTACGCTACTATCACGCTAAAAATAGCAGAAAGACTGACCAACTTTTGTAGCCTATGCAACAGGAAGGGAAGGAAAGCTAAGTCAAACAGACAAGACAAAAATGTGGATAGGAAATTATATACGATATTTACTCCTTCCATACTTATTGTTGTGTTTACCTCATCTATTTGGAAACATTGGCATCTATCCCAAATTTAGCCTGCAAGAGGGCTACTGGCATCTGCAAGAAAACACTGAGGGAAATGGCGTGGGCTGATGCTTTTATACCGAACCCAAAGAGATGAGAGGGTGGTGGAGCACATCAGCGGCCTTGGACCGACCTTGGACGGACCCCGACTGCAGGGAATGCTGACGACAAGACCCTTGTTATTTTTGTTTCAGGATTATAAAATAAATGAGGGTAAAATGAAGGCTATACCAGTAAACTGTGTTGCCATGCAAGAATTTGTTCAGCAAAGCCATATTTATACAGACATGACAAGCTAAACTGTTTAGGGTTTGGATTAAAAGGAGTTCTATTATGGCAGCTAAGGATATGTGGAAAAATACTAAAAAAATATATAAAAGTGAGGATTTGGAAGGTTTTGATGATAGATATGAATAGTAAGGATTAAGCATTGAAAATGTAAACATTAAATGGGATGCACTGTTTTCCCCCATGAATCAAAGTGTTTTAGGGGTACTAGATTTGAAGAGTTACTTTACAGCTACACAGTTAAGGCTCACATACTCGCATATAAAACACAAGCAGAATACTATAAATCAAAGTGAAAAGGAAATTATGTTAGGGGTGGAGTGCATAGAATAAGGAGAGAATAGAATTTTGGATGCAGGTAGTTTAGGAGAACAGTAGCAACCACACTGAATATTATATTTACAGAAAGTAAAAGAAAATATTTTGAGAAATAAGCCAGTATGGGAATGGAGAAAAGAGATTTTACCAATCGAGATGACTGTAAATAGAAAAACAGAAAATAAGTAATAGGGAGCTGGGATTTATTTGGAGAAAATTAACAAAGGAACCAAGGTATTGGGAGCAAATAACTAGGGAGAGAAAATCTTTGAGTCATGCCATGCAGAAATTTGGACTGCGGGTTGGAGACTACCTTCCCTGCCTGAGATTGATAGCAGAGTATAGGCATAGAGAAAGGCGGGTAGGCATTGTTGAATGAAATACCAGCTTTGGTTGAGTTTGTAGTTGAGTTTAGAACAGAAATTGTGGCAAAACAGACAGTTAATAGGGATGTAAAATAATATAATTGTAACATCAATCAGAAAGTGTTAGATAAAACTGGGAATTGAGAATGGAAAGACAGTATGTAAAGAAACAGCTGGAAGTTATGTGTATGATGCCCAGGTATGCTATAAAATCTGGGTTTAGGATCCTTGCATGGAAGTGTTTGCATAGCTATTTTTATACCCCAAGTAAACTTCATAGAATTTTTTCACAGGTGGACAGTGATTGCTGGAGATGTGCTGGGAAAGAGAGGGCTACCTGGGGACATGTTTTTTGGGAATGTAAAGAGCTGGTAATTTTTAGAAATTCCCTTATAGGGTGTCTTGTCAGAAATGATGGGAGAATAGATTATTATAACCGAGGAAATTATTCTTTTGATTTGAAACATAGATACTGAATAGCCTAGACACAGTAAGACCCTATTAAGTTTGTTGCTTTTGGCTGCCAAAAACACCAATTTCCTTTGTATTCAGTGTTGCAGTACTGATTCTTCAGTATTCTTGCTGCATAGAATCTTGCAACTGGCCTGATTTTCAGAGTCTTTTCATAATCCCTAGCCAACAGACATCTGATAGCTGACATTCAGATGGCAAAGTATAAGAGGGGGCATCTGGCGCCGTCTTCACTTCTTTCTAGCCATGCAGTCTGATGCACTTCTACATTTACCAGATACTTGTAGTCCTTCATCCGGTTCATTTTCCTCCAGAATTTCTATAAACAGATTTCAGATAAGTGCTCCGTTGCAGAATTCTTTCTTCTGATTAATGTTCAAAAAAGTTAATAACTGCTTGAATTGTGGAAAGTAAATCCTGAGTAAAGATTTTCATTAATTTTGTCTGTTTTGTTTTTGGGGCCTCAGCATGATGTTAACCGGTTGTCAGAATTGTGCTAGATTTAATGACAAAACCATTAAGTGTAAGGCTGAAGGCCTAACAGCACACATGGAGTCCCCTGGACCCAGTTCCTACTGCTCTTCCACCTTCCTCTGCTTCTACCAGTAACGCTACCTTACCAAAAAAAAAAAAATGGAAAGACAAAAAAACTAAATAAAAGGACCCTGCATATGATGACAATCCTTAAGCATCTGCACTTAAGTCAACCGACAACCCTAGTGACATGTTTTGTTGGTCCAGTAGCTACCAGACTTGAACCCCATGGTGTGACCCCTCGGGAGGTCACCATGGCAGCAGGCTTTCCAGTTCTAATGTCTCTGACGTTTTTGTCCATTGGATCTGAGGTCACTCAGCAGGCCTCCACTTCTGATGCCCAAATATTGGTTAATGAGTGTGATAGTTCATCTTTCACTGTTCTGCAAGAATGCATGCCTTTAATCCAGACTGAACCCACAGTCACCTGACCACAGACATAGTCCTCCCTTGTTAATCAGATGGCTAAACTGAGGAGCTAGCCAGTCTACCTCAGCCTATGCCCCAGTTGTCAGCCACTTCATCCCCATTTGAAACTCAGGATCTCCTAAAAGTTGCTCAGGAATTCATGGCATTTATGAAATCAAGGAAGTCCAGCCAGGCACTGCAGACTATCCCTTTAGCCTCTTCCAGTAAAATGCCAAGAGGTGTCTCCTTTCAAGAGGAGTCTGATTCTTCAGGATCTGAGGAAGTTATCTTATTCTGAGCACTACCCCCCCCCCCCCGTCCTATTCAGATTCTGGCTCAGATGATGCCCTTTCCTTCTCTTCTCTCCCAGAGGATTTTCCTTTGCGGATATATTACATAAGATCAAAGTTTTTTTTTCAGTGGGGAAAGCAAGGAATTCTTTCCTGCCCAAACCCATTACAGCCAACTTCTAAGCTTGCCATTCCCCTGACCGCTAGCAGCCCCACCAGTCAATGTTTGAAGACATCTCTTTACATCCAGACTCTTCTCTCTGCCCCAAGGAAGTCAGACCATTTTTATAGAGTGCTTGGCAGTTACCGGCACTAGAAGAACCCACAAGCTGTGATCCCTCTGTAGTCTATTGAGTATACTAAAGGTGTACCTAAACCTTGCTAGACGAGCCCTGCTTAATGACGGGTTTGTATTACGTTGTCGAAAGACAATTTTGACAGCTCAGAAGAGTGAAACGGCTGACTATCAAAACTTTTATCCCACACCCCCCCCGCTAAATATATATATATATATATATATATATATATATATATATATATATATATATATATATATACGAACTCCGAAGTCGCACTACAGTGAGGAAAGGGCAAATATTCCAATCTTCACTGTACTGCAATCCCGCAATCCGAATGTCGATATCCGCCAGTTTCGCTCTTCTGTGCGTTCGACGTTGTTGTCTTTCGACAACGTAATAGGAAACCCTTAATGACAAGGAAGGCATAGTGATAGGTTTGAAAAAAAAGACTTGTACATCTGCTACTCTGTGAGAGACCTCTGTTGCCAATTTCAGATGTTAAAATACTTGGAGTCCTTGCAGGAACAAATCCTTACCAAAGCTGAGAGCTTTGCAGATGATGTATTACTAAGGGACGTACAGGACACAGGAGGAGCAACACCCAGTGTTTCCTGACACACTGTACATTGTGGTTATATGATGCTTTAGATGCGTCAAGCAGAGCAGCTGATATCAGCTCTGTTATCTAAAGGCATGCCTGACTGAGTACCCAGCCACTTTTTGACCAAGTTAAGGCCATATTCCTGGATGCCCATTGGATAAAGAATTCCTATTTGGGCCTCCTACAGAAAATGTTTTTGAGAGATTAGATTAAAAAGGGAACAAGTAAAAATTGTGAGATAATTTTATTTGTCTTCAGCCTCAAAATGGACTAAAAGTTATCTGTTTATGCCTTAGTCTCTGCCTCCAAGGCAAGATATGAGGAGGCACCAATCAAAAAGGCTTAGTCCAGGAGATGGCAGCCTGAACAAAGCTGTAGACTGGTGGGGGGGGGGGGCAAACTCCCCACCCCCAAGAGAACCACTGTGTGATTATGCACACCTCTCACATCCTCTCCCTGTCCCACTGGTAGGAAGACTGTCTTTCGAAGTCAGTGGAAACTCAGCACCTAAGGCCAGTGGTTACTAAACTTGATAGAAAGATTACATCATGCAGTTCAGAGAAAGATCTCCTTTTTTAGGGATACCAAAGCCTACAAAGACCAAGAATCTTTCCTTCCTCCCATCTTACAAGAGCTCTTGCAGCAGAGATCCATTCAGTCAGTACATGGCCGGCCTTAGGCATAGGCCAACTAGGTGGCCGCCTAGGGCGCCGGTTTAGCAGGGGCACTTTTTTTTTTTTATTTATTTGGTGGTAGAGGTAGGTGGGGGGGGGGGAAGTGATGAGTTGGGGGTGCTGGGTGCCTTTGCCCCTAGGGGCACCAGACCTAGGGGGGCCTCTCTGAGTCAGTACCTAAGGAGGAAGAGGCAGCAAGATTATCCTTCAGGATTCTTCTAGTTGTAAGAAAGGAAGGAACTTGGAGACTAATTTTAAGACTTCTCAAAATTAAACATTTTGCTAGACATTCCCATGTTCAAAATGCTGACTCTTCAAAAATTGCTGCCCATGATTTTTCCTGCAGCTTTCATGGTTAAAATGCATCTGAAGGGTGGCTATCTCGATGTACCTATAGCAAAAGAGCACAGAGATGCCTTCTGTTCATAGCAGCAGGTTTACATTGCCAGTTATGTTCTTTGTCATTTACTTTATTCACTGCACCCTGAGTTTATATCATATGTCTAGTCCCAGTTGTTGCACATTGCAGAACTGCAGGAGTGCACATTTACCCCTACTAGATGATTATCTCATCCAGGGAAAAAACACCCTGGAACTTCAAACAGCTTTATGAGCTACCATGGGCTGCTTTCAGGGATAGGGCTCACCCTCAGTTTCCACAAGTCCCAACCTTAGCCCCAGACAATCATTCTCTTTCTAGGTGCATTAATGGACTCTGTACAGCAGAAAGGCTTCTTACACCAAAGCAAAGTGCCCTTCCTGACAAATTATCTACACAGTTTACTGCCAAGGAAGACACTCGTAGCAAGGAATATCAAAGAGCTTTGGGGTTCATGGTATAATGCATCTTTATGATCCCCCTGCCCCCCCCAACAAAATTACACATGAGGAAGAGTTCATTGGTTCCTAAAGAACACTTGGGAACAACGCTCACAATCCCTGGAAACCCAGCTGCGTCGTCTGCTATGCCTGAAATGGGAGCTTCTTTGGTAGAAAGATACAATCAAGCTGAATTGAGGTGCGAATTTCTCTCTGACACAGACAAGACCATAACCGCAGACAGTTGCAAAGTAGCCTGGGGTGCACATTTAAGAATAATGAAAATACAAGGTCTGGACCCCAGACCAAAGGAAGCCTCACATAAACAAGGAGGAGTTGCTGGCAGTTTTTTTAGGTATGAAAGCCTTTCAAAGCAACCAGTCTGTAGGAGCACTGTTAATTTGGACAGACACCACCAGTTATGGTACAAAAACAAGCAAGGGGTAACTCATTCCCTACCCTCTGTGCATCCTAGCAATAAAGATTTGCCTTTTGGCACAAAAATTGCAACTTGCACTGATAACATCTTGCATCCCTGGCCAGAACAATACCTTAGCAGATTCTTTGAGCAGGGTCATTATGTTCACAGAGTGGATGCTAGAAGCAAACCTTCCCAGACCTCACCAATCAATGGGGACTCCTCAACATAGACATTTTTACCTCTCAACAGAATAGACAGCTTCAAAGGTTTTGCTCAAAAACCTAACAGACAGGGATATGGAGAGCAGATGCATTCCAGTTCAAATGGACAGGACTCTTTCTTTATGCTTTCCCACCATTTCCTCTGATTCCCAGAGTTCTGATAAATGAGGTCAGATAGAATGAGCATGATACTCATTTCCGCTTCTGGCCAAGAAAATGTTGATTCTCCTTCTTCTTGACCCGTAGTGATGGGAAATCTTAAGTTCTACCACAAGTGATAGACCTACTCGCCCAGATAAAGGAGTCCATCGTTCACCCTCACCTGAGCAATGAGCACCATCAAACCAATGGCTTGGAGGATTTGGTTTTGATCCCAAATACTGCAGTCTGTTCTAAAGAACTGCTATCAGTCCTACAAGAGGCAGAAAATCAAATACCAGAAAGTCATACCTATCCAAATGGAAAAGGTTTTCTCTTTAGTGTAAGGACAAAGGCACTAGCCCTTCAAGGCAGACATAAACGTTTTGTTAGAATACCTAAAAAGCCAACCAAACAGCAAAACGAATGTAGACAAACCAAACAGAGACTGGAAAAGCTGCAACACTTTATTAGATTTTAGTAATCAATGCCTTCAAAGGAATAAATGCATTGATTGATGCTAGTTGCATATATATATACATACATTTATGTAATTGTAATTAATCCAAACTTAATTAACCCATAGAATTTAAAGAGACATAATATAGATATATGCATGTAAATAATTGATTTGAATACACACACATAACATTAATTATAAAAAAAAAAAAAAATATAAATAGAAAATATAGACTGTAATGTAAAAAAAAAAAACTGTAAACTAAATACAAAAAAAAAAAACACACCTAAAAAAACTTTACATATTACAACATATATTATAAGAATGACTTTATAAAGATGATCTCCCTAGGTTTTAGGTTACTAAATAAAAAAAAAAACCTCTAAAAAATTTAACAGACTCTAAAAAAAAGTTTCAGTGTTAAGAAATTTATGTTAGCAAGAGCAAAAAAAATAAAAGTCAGAAAACCATTGAGTCATATGAAAAAAATTGAAAATGAATTAAAATATTGAGAAACCAATTCGGTATCCAATAATCCTAGATGTTTTAGATTTTTATTTTTTTTAGTCTGACCAATATAAAATACTTGGATGGAACAATCACAACAATCAACACAACACAACACAATTAATATACATAAAAAAAAAAATTAGCAGTGTATTTAATTTAACCCAGAGTATTTAAGATAAATTTTTTTTTTTTTACTTAATTTTTTCCACATCTAAACATGCCACATTTCATGCAAGAAGGGCCACTGTCTGTGCAGAAGTACCAGATTTTTGATTTCAAAATTTTTCTTTTTTTTTTTAAAGGTTGGCATACCTGCCATAAGAAAAGGATGGATGATTTGAAAAGGATCTCAATTTAAAAAATACCCACAAAATAAAAAAAATGTTCAAACCATAGGCACACAACTCAACAACTTAGAAGTCAATCTTATATATCTTTTGTAATATTTTAAAAAAAGTTTTTTAGTATGTTGCTTTAGGTGTTTTTTTTTTATTTTTGTGTTTTTTTTTCATCTTTTTGTACATTTTTTTCTTTACATATTTTTTTTTTTTAATTTTTTTATGTTATTATTTTTTCAATTTATATTTTTCTATATATATATATATTTTATGTTTATGGTATACATGCTTCTTGGGTCAATTAATTATAATTCTTGTTTCTTATAATAAATGGGTGTCAGACAATGCATTTATTCCTTTGAAGGCATTTAGCCGAGGTACCAGAATAAAGTGTTGCAGCTTTTCCAGTCTCTGTTTGGTTTGTCTACATTGTTAGAATACCTCTCAGGACTGTTGCCAGAGGGACTTTCCTATTGTAGTATTAAGATGCATGTTACACCACTCTCTGCTTCCATTACCTGCTCTCCCATTTATTCTCATCTCCAAAGCTTTTCTCCAAAGGGTCATACATCTTAGACATTCAGGAGTAACCCTGCCCCTACCAGGGATTTAAACTATGCCTTAGAAAAACTTACACTACCACCTTTTGAGCCAGCAGCTTTTGTCCTTAAAATGCTCACGTGGAAAAACCACCCTGCTCATAGCCTGGTTAGACTCAGAGCTACCAGCACTGATGTGCAAGGAACCTTTCACTGTGTTCCACAAGGATGGGGTAACTCTTAGAATTAATCCCTCCTTTATGCCCAAAGTAGTGTCATATCTCTCCTTGAATCAAGCTAGTAATTTGCCAGTATTCTTCCCCAACCCACAGAGTAAAGCAGAGCAACTCTTGAACTCCTTGGATGTATACAGATCATGTATTACCTGAATAGGACAATCTCCCTTAACAGAGCAGACCAACTTCTGGTGGCTTTTGCAGAAGGAAAAGATGGCAGACCAGTCTCCAAACAGTCTATCTCTAAGACTAAGAAGATAGCCAACTGCTTTACCTTCTCTTATGCCCATCATGGCAAACCAGTACCAACCCTTGTCAAGGCCCACTTCACCAGACACAGTGTAGCCACCACTGCCTTTCTTAAATGTGTCCCTACACAAGCTATTCTGGAAGCTGCCACATGGACATCTGTCCATACCTTTACTAAACATTACCATCTAGCCATTACCTCCAGAGCTAGGGCAGGGCTTGCTACTGCCATCCTGCAAAACCTGCTTTCCCAAGGACCAGCAAGAGAGCCTGTCGCCCAACCAGTAGCTTTGAGAGTCCTCCCAAGGATCAGTACTGCAACATTGACTACAAAGAACATAGTACAATTGTGTCACACAATCAGTGTTGCATTATCCTTTCCCACTTTCCTACCCCTTTTGTGTGCTGCACTGTCCTGCCCCCCCCCCCATTTTAGGGGGAGGGGATGAAAGCATGTCACATGGGTAGTTCTTATCCTCCATCATCCTCTACCTTTTATTCTAACACATATCTAATACCTTACTCTGTTCCTATCCATAAAGGTTTTTGACATCTGGAAGGGTCATGCAGCCTTCAGGTATCAGACCTCTACTCACAGTTTAGAAAGACCTGAAGATAGCACTGATGGGTACCCCTCATACCTTGACATCCAAACGTCGGCCATTGGACATCTGTCTGCTAAGGATGATGAAAAGATTCTGGAACTCAAGCTGGTTGTAGGCTTCTGCATGGCAGGAAGACCCAAGGATCAGTACTGCAGCATTTATCTACTCGAACATCTACAATTGTGGTAAGTGGGACACAAGTGTACTTTACTAGGAAATGGAAATCGAGAACAAAACCAACTATAACAAAATTGTGGAATGTTGTAAAGCAAATTAAGAACTGTTTGTGGGATTTTTAAAAAAAGGTTGAACGAGAAAACTACATAAAAATAAATGGTGAAGGTCAGAACAACCTGTTACACATCTTTTTCATTTTTTACACATTGTGCATACATTTTTGTCTTGACAATTCTTTAGTTTAATTTTACATAGAGTGCTCAAGTCTTGCCTTCCCTGAAATATCTTTCCTCCTGGAGATTATTTTGAACATGTTTTCTGTTTTGTGTATTCAAGTCACCAGGCAATGTGTGATTGTTAATAAAGATGCTAAAAAATCTCCTCACTTTGAAGGTAAATGTGTTGAATTGTTGTCAGGAACATAACACATGGTTATAACTAAACCCCCAATCATAATTCTGGAATATATATGGGGTTTTAACTGCCTTGGTGGCAGTGCTCAGTGTCGGCTAGTCAATGGTGTACTTCACTTCTTGCCATGTGTTATAGGTTTCACACGCAGTTTCATGGTGGCTGTAGTACATGTTGCAAATCAGTCTTCACTTAATTACAGCAGAAAAGTTCATATGTAAAACCATTGCAGTAAAGTTTGTTGTAGTTACGTTTTTGCCTGTAATTAAGGATATTTTTCTGTCTGTTCCAGAATATAATCAGTGTGCTCCACACTTTTTGTAACAAATAATATTCTAACCTATTCTGATATAACTTTGTGAAGTTGCCTTGCGTATTCATTCTGAAATAGTATACACTTTACTGTCATTGTAAGGAAAGTACAGTTGTGTACACCTATCATAAATGTAGATGTTCGAGTGTCTTCACTGTTGCAGTCATGACTGTAGGGTTCTCCCCTGCTGGCAGGCAGCCCTTGGTCGGCCAGAATCCCAAAGTCTGGGTCCGGTGTCGGCTGTTCAACCATGCTCCCTGACGTCAGAGCACCAGGAGTACAAAGCTGACAGCCGACGCCATCTTCTCCAGTTTTTCTTGCCCCAGATGTCAGGAGTCCCAAAATGAAAAAGGTCCCATAACCTTTGCAAATACACCTCAGAAGAATGGTGAAAAAAGGAAATACACAAAAGTAAAAATAAGAGGGACAGGAGGGAGGAACCCAGACTGCAACAGTGAAGACACTCGAACATCTACATTTATGGTAGGTGTACACAACTGTACTATGTTCATCGTGTTTCACTGTTGCAGTCATGACTGTAGGGTAGAATCCCAAAGCTGAAAGAAAGGGAGGTGGTCATAAAGAAGAAGGGGCGGCTAAAAGGCCCTGCAAGACTGCAGAGGCAAAGCCTGCCCTAGACTTAGAGTAGAGAGGTAGATTGTAGTGCTTAGAAAAAGTATGCACTGAACTCCAAGTTGCAGCTTCCAAAATGTCTTTGGTAGGAACTCCCCTGAGGAAGGCCGCAGAAGTGGCAGCAGCTCTGGTGGAATGAGTCCGTATACTCCCTGAGATTTGCTTTCCATGGTGTGAATAACAAAATCTGATTCCATGAGCAATCCATTTAGAAATCATCTGTTTTGAAATGGCTTTACCTTGGGAACTTGAAGCATAAGAAACAAACAATTGTTCTGATTTTCTGATGTCCTTGGTTCTGTTCAGGTAAAAACGTAGTTGTCTGTGTACATCCAAGGAATGTAAGATCCTTTCCCCTTTATTTTGAGGAGTGGGGAAAAAGGTTGGCAAGTGGATAGTTTGATTTAAAGCCACTTTGGAAACCACCTTAGGCATGAAGGTAGGATTAGTCCTCAAAGATACCCTGTCTTGATGAAAAATAATATAAGGTTCCACAGCCATAAGAGCTTGTAACTCTGAAACTCTCCTGGCAGAGGTCAGGGCTAACAGGATAGCTGTCTTCCAAGATAAAAACTTGATGTCAGAAGAGACAGCAGGCTCAAAAGGAGGCAAGGTTAGTTTTTCCAAAACATAGTTGAGATCCCAAGCAGGAATGGGAGGAGATCTAGGAGGTCTTAAGTTCTTAGCTCCTCTGAGAAACTGTCTCATGAGCTGGTGGGAAAAGATGGGAGGGTCTGTATTATAATGAGCAGAAATAGCAGAGGCATGTATCTTAATGGAAGAGAAAGAGAGACCCTTATGTAAGAGATCTGTCAGGTAAAGTAAAATTAAAGAAATGTTAGGAAGAAGAGGATCAGAATCCTGAGCCTGCATCCAGGAACAAAATCTTTTCCATTTTCCTGCATAAGATTTTCTAGTGCTAGGACGTCTGGCTTCCAAAATGACATCCACAACCTGCTTGGGTAGGAAAGAAGAAATCAAAGGCCCTGGATTAACCAGGCTGCCAGGCTGAGAGTTCTGACATGAGAGTGTAGAACCTGACCCTGATGTTGGGACAGAAGGTTTGGAGACTGAGGTAAAACCCAAGGGGGCTCCAGGCATAGGTTCTTTAGAGGTGGATACCAAAACTGACGAGGCTAATTTGGAGCCAGCAAGATAATCATCTTTGGCTTGTCCTGTTTTATCCTCAATAAAACCCGTGGAAGAAGAGGTAGAGGCGGAAAGGCATATCCCGAGAGGTTCCTCCAACTGAATGACAGGGCATCCACTTTCCAAGCTTCTCTGTGGAAAGTCGTGGTGCAAAAATTCTGTAGTTGATGATTGAGATGGGATGCAAAGAGGTTTATGTGAGGACATCCCCAGACTGCTGTTATCATCCTGAATATTTTGGTGTCCAGCATCCACTCGTGTGGATCCGAAAGATTTCTGCTCAGACTGTCTGCCAGGAAGTTTTGTTTCCCTGGTAGAAAATGAGCTTGAAGATCCAGATTGCAAGCTAGAGCTGTGTTCCATAGATCCATGGGTAGTCTGCAAAGGGAGTAGGAATGAGATCCCCCTTGCTTGTTTATGTACCACATAACTGTGGTGTTGTCCGTCCGTATTAGTAGTTGTCCTGGTTGTAAGAGATTCCTGAAGGCCAATAGAGCTTTCTGAACGGCTAACATTTCTTTTAAGTTGATATGCAGGTGCTTCTGATCCTTTGTCCAAAGGCCCTGCAGACAATTGCCCTGAAAATGGGCTCCCCAAGCATAATCTGAGGCGTCCGTGGTTAGAATCTGAGTGGCAGGAGGCAGACGGAAGGGTTTCCCTTTGTTTAGAGCACATGCCCTGGACCACCAAAGAAATTCCTTTTGAAGGCAAGGAAGGACGGAGATCAGTATGTCTAAACTGTGGCAATGCTGAGACCATACACTTTTTAGGTACCACTGTATTTTCCTCATGTGTAGTCTTGCATATGGTACGAGAAGGATGCAGGAGGCCATGTAACCCAAAGCCTGCAGGAATTTCCTTGCAGATAGTTGAGTTAAAGTTGCCAAGGTTCTGAAAGTTGAAGCCAGCTGTAATTGTTTTTCGGATGTCAGAAAAGCCATCTGGGTTGTGGTGTTTAGAAGTGCACCCAGAAAAGTTATCTGTTGTGATGGTGTCAAATTTGACTTTTTTATGTTTACAGAGAATCCCAGGAACTTGAGGAGGTTCTGTACAAATTCTAGATGCTGGAGTAAGACATCCTTGCTGTCTGCCTGAATTAGACAATCATCCAGATAAGGGTAAATTTGAATTCCCTTGAGTCTGCAGTAAGCTACTACTGGAGCCAGGCATTTGGTGAAGACCCTGGGCGCAGTAGACAATCCAAAGGGCAGCACAGAGAAT
The DNA here is from genome assembly GCF_019279795.1 of Protopterus annectens. NCBI lineage: Eukaryota > Metazoa > Chordata > Ceratodontiformes > Protopteridae > Protopterus > Protopterus annectens. Next base: position 125,096,131 of record NC_056734.1, on the reverse strand, counting down.
TGAAAGTGCCTCGATCCGGCCTTGAACCTGAGGTATTTTCTGCAATCCTGCCTGATGGGAATGTGCAAATATGCCTCCTTTAAATCCAAAGTTACCATCCATGCATCTTTGGACAGCATTGGAAGTAGCTGCTGTAGAGTAAGCATCTTGAATTTTGGAATCTCTAGAAAGGTGTTCAAGACTGACAGATCAAGGATGGGTCTCCATGAGTTTTGCTTCCTTGGGACTAGAAAGAGCCTTGAGTAGAAACCTTTTCCCGTCTCTGAAAGTGGAACCAGTTCTATGGCATTCATAGCCAAAAGTTTAAGGCCTCCGTCCATTGATGTTTTGGAAGGTCTGGCCATCCACTTGGCCTTGGCAAGGTATGAAAATGGAATTTGTAACCTCTTAAAACCACATCCAAAACCCACTTGTCTTAGGTTATTTGAGTCCAATTTTGATAAAAAAGAGAGAGAGTTTTCCTCCGAGAGGGGCTTCCAGGCAAGAAGTTCCTGTAGCCCAACAGAGGGAGTCATTGCGTTTGTTTCCTTTGAGTTTGTGACCTGTCCTCTCCTCCCCTAGGGGTGGAAGCAGTCCACTGTCTTGGTCTATAAGAAGCTTGTGTTTCAGGCCTTCCTCTGGAGTGTCTATATCTACCCCTCTTGAGGCCTGTCTGAAGTGGGAAAGGACCAATTTTTTGAAGGCCAATTCCTGCTAAATCTAGGTGGCTGTACTTGTAAGAAATCTTTAACTGTTTGCATGGATTTCGCCTTATCCTCCATCTTTTTAATCACCTCTTCAGCTTTTGATCCAAGCAAAACATTATGCTGAACAGGAACATCCAATAATTTAGCCTTTACTTGTTCAGGCAAATTTTGTTCCTTTAGCCATGCCTGCCTTCTAATGACTGTGCCAGAGGCCGCAGCCCTACAAGAAGCCTCCAAGGCATCAAATCCACAGTGTAAACCATGCTTCCCAACTTGTTCAGTGGCATGCAGTAAGTCATGTAATTCCTTATCATCTGCACAGGCAGAAATGGAAGTAAGTTTTTGTTTTAAAACAGACAAGAGAAATTGCTGGTATTTTAGCATATGAAACTGACAGTTTAAAGCCCTAATGGACAAAGTAGCAGAAGTGTACACCTTTTTGCCCCGTCTTTCTAAGGATCGAGAATCCTTTTCAGTAGGAATGGGATTTTTGGCAGAAGCGGCCTTAACTCCCTTAGGACCCTGAGAAATGGTTTCAGGGTCAGCAGAAGGGTTCTTGTATAAAAACTGATGGGAATCAGGAACCCTGTAATATCTATCAGGCTTAACAGGAGCAGGAGGAAAAGTGTCAGGGGTTAAGTTAGCCTCCGAAAAGGCATCATCCACAATATCCAAAACAGGAGGAATAGCCAGGGGTCTATGCTGGGGAAGAAGAAGAAAATCCCTCAGTCTTTTTTTAGATTCCGAATACTCCTGTCCTTCCCAGTGGAAATGTTCCCTCATTTCATGCAAAGTTTCCCCAAAAGAGAAATCCTCAGGGGGAGAAGCTGAAGGAATGGATTCTTCAGCATCAGAATCCTGATAAGGAGGGACAGAATATTCCTGATCAGAAGAAGAAACTGAGGAAACAGAAGCCTGATCAGAGGAATCATAGTAAACATCCTGCCTTGGCCTTTTATCTGGAAGGGGATGTGAACCCCTAATCATAGTAAGTAAATCCTACGCCATCTTGAGTAACTGTTTCTGTGACTTGTGAGCCGGTTCAGAAGTGGCCTGTGTTGTAGTCTTTGATTTAGAAGGAGTCTTTGCCTTTGTCTTTGGCTTTGCCTTTATTAGAAGCTGAGTAGGCCTGAAAACCCCTTCGGAAGCCGGTACCTGCACAGCGGCTCCGGACCCATCCGAAGGAGCATTGTCCGAAGGTCCTGCAGCAGAAACATTTAAAGGCCTGGTTGGCTCCTCATGAGAGTCCGTTTCGGCCATCAGTTCTGAAATGGCCGACGACAGGGGCTGCAAAAGCGCCTCACTGACGACGGCCGAACCTGAAGATGGCTCCGCTTGTGCGCTATCATCAGATTTGGACCTCGGAGGCCTGTCTTTATCCCTGCGACGTTTGTGAACTCTGGTAGCCAGAACCGTATCCGATGACATTTTGTAGTTAAAGCGCCTACCGAAGTAATGAAAAGCAAAATCGTACCTTCGCTTAATTGTACGTTGATTGAATCTAGCACAAAACCGACAACTAGCTACGTCGTGGTCAGGGCCTAAGCAAGGAATACAGTAAGAATGAAAATCCTTATGAGGTATTTGCTTCCCACATGAAATACAATTATTAACTTTTTCTGACATCGGAGTGGAGCAAGAAAAAAGTTTCCCCAACGGGGTACTTAGCTTTGAGTGGAGAAGAAAATCTTCGGACTGAAGTATATCAGAAAAAATCGTCAGGAGTCAGCCGACCGGCACTTGCGAACTGCTATCACCGCACGGCAAGAAAGACTGGAGAAGATGGCGTTGGCTGTCAGCTTTGGTACTCCTGGCGCTCTGACGGCAGGGAGCATGGTTGAACAGCCGACACCGGACCCAGACTTCGGGATTCTGGCCGACCGAGGGCTGCCTGCCGGCAGGGGAGAACCCTACAGTCATGACTGCAACAGTGAAACACGACGAACATCTTTTTTTCCTGCATTGCCCAGTCTATTTCATTGTTGTTTAACAAAAAAGATGAAAGTGGATGCATTCAAGTAATACTGGCTAAAAGTAGAACAGAAACGTGATGTAATATCTTTTATTGGACCAACATAGATTTTTGCAATTATTTGAACTTTTGAGCTGGCATAAGCCATTTGTCAGGAGTTAAGTTAATTGATTTAAGATACAGTCGTTAAATATTCAAATGTGCCTAGAAAAAAGAAGTGCACAATTTATTTCCATTTGGCTAAAAAAAAGAAAATATAAATGCTAGTGTGGAAAAAAAATACAGCTTGGATTAAATCTTTGAGATGCTGTGTATGCGTGCATGTCTGTGTGTTTGTTTAGAAGACTGGGTCATGACCTGCTATAAAACTCAGTTATGGCATATAACATTAGAGTTAATATTCACTTAACAGGGAAGATTGGGCTCAGAGAGACTGCTCTGACATTGAATTAGGCAATAAATCACAGTACAAGGGAATGTTCAGTTTTAAAAATATAGCAAAACTGTCCATTTCTGCTGTTCTTCAGAACCTTACACTGACATAACACATTCTCTCTCTCTTACTCTCTTTCTTAGCTAAATCCCAGCCTGTGTAGTGTATTAACTGCACACAACATCCATGCATTCTGTCCCTATATCTTATTCATTAGGTAGTCCCTGCCTTTTTCATTATCATGAACTAGCCATTATTAATTACTTTACCAGGCAGTGCTCCCTGGCTGAGCCTGAATTGGGTTTAAGTGGACCAGTGTACCCAGTTAACAAGAATTTTTGACGAAGGTACTAGGAGATTTGAAAGACCATTAGTTGAGTTCATAAGTTTTTATTTATATAAACCCTTATCAATTGACCAGCCAGTGGCTTCAGTGCTTCTAATTATAGTCTGGATATACGCAGGATCTCAATAAATATGAGCATGGGTATTCTTTTCAGGAACACAAAGGACTCTTGAAAAAGAGATTTTAGCAATGGCAATGCTGCCATTGTTGATAATGAAGGTAAGGAATTTGTTGGGGAACATTTTACATTTAGCATGACTTAACAGATTAAGTTGAAGCACTGATCATTCCTCTTCACTCTGGTATCCTAACAGTAGTAAGATTTCAGAGGAGATGTTGATATTAGTAAGTAAGTGTTAAAATGGTTGTTACAGAACTTAAACTTCTTTAAAATGTTACTTTGAAAGTATTTATTCTTCTGGACATAATGTCAAGGGGTCTGATATCACTGAAGACCTGTACCTTGGTATTTGATGAAAATGGTAAAGAAAAAAAAAAGCATTTCAAAAGGCATTGGTTAACTGTAGTAAGAGAGGCTTAACGTATTAGTAGAAAAGGACTGTAAGACCATTCAAAATAGCTGTTGACATTAGAGCTACAAATTGACAGCTGTTTGTTGCCATAGAAAAGTACATTTTGTAAAGCAAATCATCAGACATAAGTTACAAGAAAGAGAAAGAATGAATTTATAAAAATGGGAAAAAAAGGTTCTACAATGATATTTGAAATTTGTCTCAAACAGGATTGCTTTGAGCCAAAAAGACTTCTGTCAGATGGAGGGAGAGGATTAATGAAAATGGGTGTCGGCATCAGGACTACAGTGGCAATAGGTCTTCCATAGTAGTATTGGTAACATGTTGAGCTTACCTTCTTAACAGTGAGACTGCCCAAGCAGTAGCAGCTAGCAGGCCAAGCAATGAGCAGACAACATTGGTGAGGCATCCAGAAGCAAGTGATCCTTTTTTTTTGTTTTGGCAACCAAGGAAGAAAGCAGCAGTGTATCACTGAAGGACAGAATGGCTGTATACCATTTAGACACAAACACCAAAGGTGATAATTACATACATTTCAGTCTTTCCACATTAATATCAAATGCCCTTCTTATGTTTTTTGTAATCTAGGCAGTAACCAGATGGAACAATTCCAGATTTGAATCTTGTATTTATGTAAACTTAGATGAAGAAGCTGTCACTCTTTTGAAACTAGAGCTTACATTTGTCCTTGTCATTGTCCACAGAAAATGTGAAACATTATTGATTCAGTGCTAGTAATTAGAAAATTGCATTTATATGAATATTTTCTTAACAGTTTTGAGCCTATGGAATCAGACGATGGATATGAATGAGAACTGTTCCAACAGTGACTGCAGTTTTTATACTGATCATTCAGTACTAATAAATGATTGCGGATGGTTTTTAAAATCTTGACCAGATAGTTACTTCAGTCAGGTTTGTTCCCATTTTAAACAGAGTCATTAATACATTTTTACTCAATCTTTTGAAGTTGAACACATTTTAAGGAACTCAAAACAGTTAATCTGATGTTGCTAATCTTCGTTTCTTCCTTACTGATCGGTTATCGGTTTGAACCGAGCCGGCCAGTATCAAGCTCGCATCAGCCAAACACTCTCAAGCCAAGGTTCTACCCAGAATGCTCTGCTCCCTGTTACCTCAGATCTCATTTGCCACATTGCTGAAAAGCCGTGTCAAGCCACTCTCTCAGCTAAGTGTCTAATTTTTTGACAGTTTATATATTATTACTCTAAAATTTTTTTCAAAAGTTTATTCTTAATATTTTCCTACCCTATTGCACACTTTAGACTCTCTCCATTTAGTCTTTTCCCTTTATTACCCTCTTTTCTTACCTTGTGGTAATTCTCCAATGTCCTTCAAGGATGCATCTGCAGTCATCACATATGGGTTGTCCTGCCTCAGGCAGCCCTTCGGTCGGCCAGATTCCAAAGTCTGGGTCTGGTGTCGGCTGATGTCGCCCCTTCCCCGACGTCACAGCGCCTGGGGTATAAAAGCGTCAGCTGACGCCATCTTCCTCAGTCTTTCTTGCCGCGTGGTGCCCGAAGCAGAAGCAGTTCACAAGTGCCGGTCGGCCAGCTCCAGTAAAATCGCTATCCGAAGACTTCAAAAGCTAAGTACCCCACTGGGGACTCTTTCTTGCCTCAGCCGATGTCAGAAAAAGTTAATAATTGTTTAACTTGTGGGAAACAAATACCTCATAAGGATTTCCACTCTTACTGTCTCCCCTGCTTAGGCCCAGACCACGACGTCTCGGCCTGTTCAGCCTGCGCTTCCTTCAACCAACGCACGCTTAGACGTCAGTCGGAGTTCGCAGAAGAGTTTTTTGAGGATAGTTTTTCATACAAAATGCCGTCGGAAACCCCGACATCACATTTAATTAAGAAACGGAAGGACCGACACACGCGGTCCGTGGTTTCAGCTGAAACCGCGGCTAGGCCTACCGCGAGTGTCTCTGTCTCGGCTGATACCGAGTCCTTGGAACTTCCGAACCCTGAATTAATACAACCGACAGCCTCGGTCCCGGAGGCCCCTACCGAGTCGGTTACAGAATTGCCTTCCGAAACTGGTGTATTGGAATCTTCCGACACCATACCTTTAGACAAAGCTACACCAGCACGTGGTGCAGCCAGGCCTCCTGCATCCATGTCTATTAAGGCCTTCACCAGGGCTAAAGCTGCAAAGCACACTAAAGCCATGCCTCCCAGGGTTATTCCTCAGGGACCTTCTTCTAGTTCACAGATTCTAACCTTAGCAGAGGATCTTATCTCTTTAATTAGGGGCTCTCAGCCCCATCCGGATAGGGGCTCCCAACCCCCTCTAGACAAAAGGCCCAGGGTGGATCCCCCTGATCCCCTTTCCTCAGAGGAGGCCTCTGCTGGCTCGGATCACTCAGACTACCAGGAGGAGGCTTATTGACCTACGAGGATTCAGATGCAGAGGAATCTATTCCCTCAGCCTCCCCTCCTGAAGAGCTTTCCTTTGGGGAGACCCTTCACACTATGAGAGAGCATTTCAAATGGCAGGGCCAGGAATATTCTGATTCCAGGAAAAGAATAAGAACTTTTCTTCATTTACCTCAGCATAGACCTTTGGCTATTCCTCCTGTTTTAAATGTCATTGATGATGTGTATTCTGACTGTAGTATGACCCCTGACACTCTGCCTCCGGCCCCTGTTAAGCCCGATAGGTATTACAGGGTCCCGGACACACATCATTTTCTTTACAAGGCCCACTCTGCTGACCCTGAAACTATTTCACAGGGCCCTAAAGAGGTTGCAGCTGTTACTACTGAGAACCCACTCCCCTCTGCAAAGGAGTCCAGGGCATTAGAGAGATGGGGTAAAAAAGTGTATACTTCTGCCACTCTTGCTATGAGGGCATTAAATTATCAATTTCATATGATACAGTATCAAGAGTATTTGTTAGAAGAAATGCGTAAGAAATTGTCTTCTACTGAACCCCTTGACCGTAAATCCCTTCAGGATCTGGTACATAGCTCCCAGCAGGTTAGCAACCATTTCTTACAATGTGGCTATGATGCATTGGAAGCTTCATGTAGGTCAGCAATGACAGGTGTTGTCATACGTAGGCATGCTTGGCTGAAGGAACAATCTCTGCCAGACCATGTTAAAGCTAAGCTTTTGGATGCTCCACTGGAAAAGCAAAAGTTATTAGGTTCCACTGCTCAAGAAGTCCTAAAGAAATTTGAGGAAAAGGCAAAATCTGTACAAACAGTTAAGGATTTTCTTCAAGTCCAACCGCCTAGATTCAGCAGAAATTGGCCTTCCAAGAATTGGTCCTTTCCGGACACAGAAAGATTTCAAAGGAGCAGGAACAGGCATGTCAGAGGTAGAGGGCAAGCTAGGGGCTCCTACAGAGGCCGTCAATGGCAACCTCCAATCCAGACAGGCAGTTCAGGACCTGCAACTGCTGCACAAGGACAATATCAATGACTTTGCTTTGACTCCGCCAATGAGGGCTCAATTAGAAGCACCTTTGGGCGGAAAGCTTTCTTTATTCTCAAAAAAATTGGCATAGCATTACAAGAGACAAATGGACACTCCAAATAATAGACAACAGATACAGGTTCCATTTCCACACATTGCCAAAAAGAAAAGGCATGCCAGGTCTGCCACCAAATCAAAGGGCAGAGGCTTTGAAGCAAATCTCAAACTTACTACAAATGAAAGCCATAGAAAAAGTTCCTATTTCAGAACAAGGCCAAGGATTTTACTCCAGGCTATTCCTTGTTCCAAGAAAAGAGCATCAATGGAGACCAATTCTCGACTTGTCCACACTGAATACTTATCTCATTGTGCCAAAATTCAAAATGCTGACTCTACAGCAACTCCTTCCCATGCTGGGCAAGGGGTCTTGGCTGGTGACTCTAGACCTCAAGGAGGCATACCTGCATGTCCCTATCAGACAAAGTTGCAGAAGACACCTCAGATTTCTTGCAAGGTCAGAGCATTATCAATTCTCAGCATTGCCCTTTGGCTTATCTACTGTGCCCAGAGTATTCACGAAATGCCTGGCATCAGTAATAGCACACTGCAGACTTCAGGGGATTCAAATTTACCCATATCTGGACGACTGCCTTATACAAGTGGACAACCAACAAACTTTGATAAAGGATTTAAATTATGCCATCAATCTTCTGCAGGCCTTGGGATATACAGTCAACATGCACAAATCAAGACTTGTTCCATCCCAAAGAATAACCTTTCTGGGTGCGGATCTAGATACAACCACCCAAATGGCTTAGCTCACATAAGAAAAACAGTCAGCTACCGGATTACTTCAAGAATCTGACAAGACAAACTCAGCTGACTGCAAGGAAAATCCTGCAGACCCTGGGTTACATGGCATCCTGTATTCTTTTGGTTCCACAAGCAAGGCTACATATGAGAAAACTACAGTGGTACCTAAGGAGTTTATGGACTCAGCACAGTCACAGTTTGGAAACTTTAATCCCACTCATTCCATGCCTTCACAACGAATTTCTGTGGTGGGCTCAGGCCAGCCAGTCCAACAGAGGGTTGCCCTTCACAAAGCCAAAAACCTCCCAAACTATTACAATGGACACCTCAGACCTAGGTTGGGGAGCACACATGGAGGGCAGAGGTATCCAAGGACAATGGTCACGAAAGGAGCTACGCATGCACATAAATCAAAAAGAAATGCTAGCAGTGATACATGCAATCGAGGCCTTCAAACTCTTTCTCCATCAAGGCCACCTACTAATAAGGACAGACAACACCACAGTTATGTGGTACATAAGCTAGGAGGTACCCATCCCTACCCTCTTTGCAGATTGGCAATGAATCTATGGGATCTTTCCTTGAAACTCAATATACAGCTACAAGCTCAGTTTGTACCAGGGAAAGACAATACCCTGGCGGACAGCTTCATCAGAAATATCATGGATGCGCATGAATGGATGCTGCACTCAGACACCTTCCAACAGATAACACAATCTTGGGGGAGCCCGGACATAGATCTATTTGCTTCTCCCCACAATCATCAACTGAAGAAATTCTGCTCAAGGACATACCACCCACAAGCATGGAAAGTGGACGCCCTCTCTTTCAGCTGGAGAAATCTGACCGTGTATGCATTTCCGCCTATCCCATTAATGACCAAGGTGTTACTGAAGATCAGGGCAGAGCAGCCAAAAGTGATTCTGATAGCTCCAGACTGGCCAAGACAGCACTGGTACCCACTGCTAAGGAGCATGTCATGTACGAAACCATGGCCTCTACCTCTATGGCCACTTCTACTGACACAGCACAGATACAAAACTCTACATTCCAACCTGAAAACATTGCAACTAACAGCGTGGCGAATACCTTGATTCCTCCTCAGGATAAACTATCCCAGAGAGTGAAGGATATTATACTGGAAGCTCGCCGCCCTTCCACAAGAAAGGCATATTCAGCAAAATGGAAAAGATTTCTCATCTGGAACACCACAAATGGCCTAGATGCAAAAGTGATGAACATGGCACATATCCTGGATTATTTGACAGAAATGTTTCACAATGGTCTGTCTTACTCTTCTATTAAGATTCATGCTTCAGCAGTTTCAGCAGAGTACAATACTGACCCACCTGTCTTTTCTCATCCTCTCCTAAGACAGTTTCTAAGAGGAATCAAAAACATCAAACCTCCACGAAAACCACCTCTACCTGCTTGGGACCTTAACTACGTGTTGGAAAAACTAACACTGCCTCCATTTGAACAAGCAGCAAATGCAGATCTACAGTACCTTTCATGGAAGACTGCCTTCCTTCTGGCAATAACCTCAGCAAGAAGGGTTTCGGAATTGCAGGCCCTGATGGCAGTTCAGCCATTTATTGTTTTTCACCAGGACAGAGTTTTATTAAGAACTAATCCTACTTTTATGCCAAAGGTGGTATCCAGGGTTTCATTGAATCAAGCCATTCACTTGCCTACCTTCTTCCCAAATCCACAAAACAAAGGGGAGAAACTGCTGCACACCCTGGACATTCACAGACAGTTGCACTACTACTTGGACAGAACTAAAGGTTTCAGAAAAACTGACCAGCTGCTGGTAGCATATGCTGCTGGTACTCAAGGAAAAGCAATTTCCAAACAGACTATTTCAAAATGGATGGGAAATTGCATTCGCTTTTGTTACTCATTTCATGGAAAGTCTGTACCAGCTAACATTAAACCTCATTCTACGAGAGCCACAGCCACCTTCACAGCCTTCTTAAGATGGGTGGCTACAAAGGACATTTTAGAAGCTGCCACATGGAGTTCCGTGCATACATTTGCCAAGCATTACAATTTACCTTTATATCCCAGATCCAGAGCAGGCTTTGCTACAGCTGTCCTGCAGGGTATCTTAACTTCACCATCCTTTTCCTAGTTCCTCCACCCCCAGATTGGCTATGGTATTCTACCCATATGTGATGACTGCAGATGCATCCTTGAAGGACATAGTACAGTTTTGTACCTACCGTAAATGTAGATGACCGATAGGTATGCATCTGCAGTCAGGTTTACCCTCCCTCCTTCCCCTCTGTGGTATTCCTAGGCTGCTTACCCCTCTATTAGCTAGATGGGGGGATCTATTATGGTGTATTTGTTTTTACATATATATATATATATATATATATATATATATATATATATATATATATATATATATATATATATATATATATATATTTTGCAAATGTTTGGATTTTTATTGCATTTCTCCAAATTTAGCCTTCCTAGAGGGCACCTGGGGCAAGAAAAACTGAGGAAGATGGCGTCGGCTGACGCTTTTATACCCCAGGCGCTGTGACGTCGGGGAAGGGGCGACATCAGCCGACGCCGGACCCAGACTTTGGAATCCGGCCGGCCAAAGGGCTGCCTGAGGCAGGACAACCTGCCTGAGGCAGGACAACCCATATGTGATGACTGCAGATGCATACCTATCGGACATCTACATTTATGGTAGGTACAAAACTGTACTTTACCATCATTGGTAATCCTTCCTTTTCTCTTTTTCCCTTTTCTTGGGTAGCCGTTATTCTTCCTTTTGCTACTATGCTTCTTCTCCACACCAGCTATGTCAGATAAGAAAAGTTCTGTTGGTTTCAAGCATTGCAAGGATTGCGGCCCTAAATTACTGCTTTCTGATGGCCATGACTTGTGTATCTACTGTCTTAATTTCTCCCACTTGACTGTAGATCCTCCGCGTGGGATTTGTAAAAACTTTTCTACCAGGACTCTCAACAAGAGGAAGAATAAGTTAATTTTAAAAGGTCTCCTCAAGTCTCCGTTCTCTGAGGCTATTTCTGGGTCAGAGGGCTCACCCCCTCCTGTTAAACCCTGCAAGAGGCGTTCTTCCTCTTCTTCATCGAAGTTGCTGCCTTCTTCTCCTTCTGGAGATTGTAGGGAGTCAACTCACAAGAAGGTGAAATTGATTACTACTCCGACGCTGCCACCTGTGACCCTGTCGGCTCCAGGCCCGGCACCGCCCCAAATGATCCTAACTACAGCCATGTCTCCTTTATCAATATTGGCACTGGAGTTCCCAGTGCAGGCAACTATGGATGTCCTTCAAGGATGCATCTGCAGTCCTTACAAATGGGTTGTCCTGTTGTCAGGCAGCCCTTCGGTCGGCCGGATTCCAAAGTCTGGGTCTGGCCTCGGCTGGTGTCGCACTTCACCCGACGTCATAGCGGCAGTTCTTCGGGTATAAAGGCATCAGCCGACACCATTTTCCCCAGTCTTTCTTGCCGCGTGGCGCCCGAAGCAGAAGCTGTTCGCAAGTGCCGGTCGGTCAGAACCAGAGATTACTACTACAAGTACCGAAGACTTCTAAAAAGCTAAGTACCCCGTTGGGGACTCTTTCTTGCCTCAGCCGATGTCAGAAAAAGTGAATAACTGTTTAAATTGTGGGAAACAAATACCTCATAAAGATTTCCACTCTTACTGCTTACCTTGCTTATGCCCAGACCACGTCGTAGCAGCTTGTCTAGCCTGTGCTTCTTTCAACCGACGACGCTTAGACGTTGGTCTGAATTTGCTGAAGAGTTTTTCGCTCGCTTTTGCTTACATTATGCCGTCGGATACTCCGACTACGCAAATTTCTAAAAGCAAGGAAAAGGACCGACACTCGTGGTCCGCGGTTTCGGCCGAAACCGCGGTTAAGCCAACCGCGAGTGTCTCGGTTTCGGCTGAAACCGAGTCCACGGTTCTTCCTTCGGCCGAAAGCTTGCCACTTACCGAGGCCTCCTCCAGCTTGGCTGAATCTGCTACTGAAATCCCACCTGCTCCTGCAGGTTCACAGGATTTATCAGATACTATCCCTTTGGATATTTCTACCCCTGCATGTGGAGCTGCTAGGCCTCCTGCATCCATGTCGATTAAGGCCTTTGCCAGGGCTAAAGCAGCAAAAACTACCAAAACTGTGCCTGCTAAGACCCCCTTTCTCAGGCCCAGTTCTAGTTCACAAATGCTTAGTCTAGCAGAGGATCTCATTTCTTTGATCCGGGGATCCCAACCACATCCAGACAGGGCCTCTCACCCACCTCCAGAGAAGAGGACTAGAGTAGAGCCCCCTGAGCCAGTTTCTTCAGATGGCTCCTCTGATGAATCAGATAATTCAGACCCTCCAGAGTCCCCTTTTTCTCCTTATGAGGACTCTGATGCAGAAGAGTCCATTCCTTCTGCCTCTCCGCCTGAGGAATTTTCTTTTGGGGAAACCTTGCATGCTATGAGGGAACAATTTCAATGGCAGGGCCAGGATTTTTCAGACTCTAGGAAAAGGCTTAGAGCCTTTTTGCATTTGCCACAGCATAGGCCTTTAGCCATTCCTCCAGTACTTACTGTTGTGGATGATGCTTTTAATGATGCTTGTACTGCTCCTGATTCTCTTCCTCTGGCCCCTGCTAAGCCCGATAGGTAGTACAGGGTTCGGACACACATTATCATTTGTATAAGGCCCCTTTTGCAGATCCCGAAACTATCTCCCAGGGACCCAAGGCTGTAGCAGCTACCTCTACCAAACCCCCCCCCCCTCTGAAAGGGAATCTAGGGCCTTAGAGAGATGGGGTAAAAAAGTTTACACTTCTGGTACTCTTTCAGCTAGGGCCTTGAACTGTCAATTCCACATGATTCAGTATCAGGAATTTATGTTAGACCAGTTAACTAAAAAACTGTCCTCGGATGAACCATTAGACAAAAAATCTGTACAGGAAATGGTACATAACATTCAGCAGGTCAGTAATCATTCCTTAAAATGCGGCTATGATGCACTGGAGGCTTCCTTTAGATCAGCCATGATTGGCACAGTGATCAGAAGACATGCATGGTTAAAAGAACAGTCCTTACCAGACCATGTTAAATCAAAGCTCCTAGATGCTCCCATGGATAAGCTCAATTTGTTTGGCTCCCCTGCACAGCAGGTGCTGAAGAAGGTGGAAGAGAAAGCAAAATCTTTCCAGACAGTCAAGGATTTCTTGCAGGTCCAGCCTCCAAGGTTTAGCAGGAACTGGCCTTCCAAGAATTGGTCCTTTCCAGACACCTCCAGAGCTCCGAGGCAGGAATAGACGCTCAAGAGGCAGGGGTCAATCCAGAGGTGCCTACAGGGGATGCCAGTGGCAGGCTAACAACCAGCGAGGTACAGCCACAGATCCAGCCACCACCACCACTTCCACAGGACAATCACAGTGACTTGGCTCTGGCACCGCCTACCAGGGAACAACTAGAGGCACCCTTAGGCGGGAAGCTAGCCTTATATTCAGTAAACTGGCATTACATCACAGGAGACAAATGGATTTTACAGACAATAGACCAAGGTTACAGGTTTCACTTCCATACTCTACCAAGGAAGAGAGGAATGCCAAACCTACCTCCAAATCAGAAGACAGAAGCTCTAGAACAAATAACTCACTTACTAAGGATGAGAGCTGTAGAAAGGGTACCATCTATGGAACAAGGGCAAGGATTTTACTCCAGACTTTTCCTGGTACCAAGAAAAGAAAAACAATGGAGGCCTATTCTCGACCTGTCCGCTTTAAACACATACCTCATTGTTCCAAAATTCAAAATGCTGACCCTACAGCAGCTTCTTCCCATGCTGGGCAAGGAGTCTTGGCTGGTAACTCTAGATCTCAAGGAGGCATACCTGCACGTCCCCATACGACCAAATTGCAGAAGATACCTCAGATTTCTTGCAGGATCAGAGCATTATCAATTCTCAGCATTGCCCTTTGGCTTATCTACTGCGCCCAGAGTATTCACGAAATGCCTGGCATCAGTAATTGCTCATTGCAGGCTTCAGGAATTCAAATTTACCCTTACCTGGACGACTGCCTGTTACAAGCGGACAACAAAAACAAATTAACAAAAGATTTGCAAAGGGTCATTCATCTACTACAAGCCCTGGGATACACAGTCAATATAAAAAGGTCAAGGCTGATACCATCCCAAAGGATAACCTTCTTGGGTGCAGATCTGGACACATCAAAACAAATGGCATTCCTGACAGTAGAAAACAGGAGCAACTCCTTTCTACTTCATGGCATTAACAAAGCAGAACCAGCTAACAGCAAGAAAAGTCCTGCAAGCTCTCGGTTACATGGCATCCTGCATAATATTGATTCCACATGCCAGACTACATATGAGAAAGTTACAGTGGTACCTAAGGAATTTATGGTCTCAGCACAAGCACAGCCTAGAAACCCAAATTCCAATAATTCCATGCCTGAAGCAAGAATTCCAATGGTGGGCTCAGGCCTGTCAAACAAACAAGGGACTGCCCTTCCACAGCACTCAACCAAGCCAGACCATCACAACAGACGCTTCAGACCTCGGTTGGGGGGCACACATGCTGGGCAAGTGCATACAAGGCTTATGGACTCAAGACCAGCTGCACCTACACATAAATCAAAAGGAAATGCTGGCAGTAAAACTGGCAATTCAGGCATTCAGACCATTTCTTCGACAGGGTCAACTGCTGATAAGGACTGACAACACCACAGTTATGTGGTACATCAACAAACAGTGAGGCACACATTCATACCCTCTATGCCGGATGGCAATGGACCTCTGGAATGTGGCACTGAGCTTCAACATTCAGTTACAAGCAATTTTTGTGCCAGGAAAAGAAAATATACTAGCAGACATCCTAAGCAGAACTGCCACGGATGCCCACGAATGGATGCTGCATCCGACATCTTCAAAACCATTACAAGGAAATGGGGACTACCAGAAATAGACTTATTTGCATCCCCACACAATCACCAACTGAAAAAATTCTGCACAAGGACGCACCACCCACTTGCTTGGAAAGTGGACTCCTATCTTACAGTTGGAAAACCTGACAGCATATGCATTCCCACCTCTTCCTTTGATGCACAAGGTGCTATTGAAGATCAAAGAAGACCGTCAAGGATCATCCTGATAGCTCCAGACTGGCCAAGGCAACATTGGTACCCATTACTGAGGCGTATGTCTCGGAACAAATATGGCCTCTGCCCCTAGTTCCCTTGCTGTTAACACAGAACAACTTCAAAACCCTGCATCCAAACCTGAAAACACTGCAGCTGGCTGCCTGGAACATTGCATAAGACCAAATAACCCAGATTTATCTCAAAGGGTTAAAGACATTATCTTGGAGGCTCAGACCCTCAACAAGAAAAAATTATTCAGCAAAATGGAAAAGATATCTCATTTGGAGTACAGCAAAAGGAGAGAATGTGTCACTGGTAAACATAGCTAACATCCTGGAATACTTGGCAGAGCTCTTCCACAACGGCCTGTCCTATTCTTCCATTAAGATTCATGCATCAGCCATTTCAGCAGAATACAACTTGGATCCTCCAGTCTTCTCACATCCTCTGCTCAGGCAGTTTCTGAGAGGAATTAAAAATGTAAAACCACCTAGGAAGCCACCATTGCCAGCATGGGACTTGAACTTTGTGCTAGAAAAATTGACACTACCTCCTTTCGAACCAGCAGCAACAGCAGAATTACAATACTTATCATGGAAAACTGCTTTCCTGCTTGCAATCACTTCAGCAAGAAGGGTATCTGAGCTACAGGCATTAATGGCAGTACAGCCCTTCCTGATCTTCCATCAAGATAGAGTGTCCATGAGAACTAATCCTACTTTTATGCCAAAGGTGGTCTCCAGGGTATCTTTAAATCAAGCTATCCACCTACCTACATTCTTCCCCAACCCACAGAACAGGGAGAAAGACTGTTGCATACCTTGCATGTACATAGTCAATTACGTTACTACCTGGACAGGACCAAGAGCAACAGAAAAACTGACCAGCTACTGGTAGCATATGCAACAGGAATGAAAGGAAAAGCAATTTCAAAACAGACAATCTCTAAGTGGATAGGAAATTGCATTAGATTTTGTTACTCCTACCATGGGAAGAAAACTCCAGAAAACATCAGGCCTCACTCTACAAGGGCTACAGCCACTACCACAGCTTTTTTACGAGGAGTGGCTACCAAAGACATTTTAGAGGCTGCTACTTGGGGCTCCGTGCATACATTTGCCAAGCATTATAATTTACCTTTATACTCCAGATCCCGAGCAGGTTTTGCCACTGCTGTTTTGCAAGGGATCTTAACTACACCATAATCTTATTTCTCCTCCTCCCCAGTTTGGCTATGGTATTCTACCCATTTGTAAGGACTGCAGATGCATCCTTGAAGGACATAGTACAGTTTTGTACCTACCATAAATGTAGATGTCCGATAGGCATGCATCTGCAGTCAGGATTACCCACCCTCCTTCCCTCTGTGGTACTCCTAGGTATTTGCCCATCTTGTAGCTAGCTGGGGAATCTATTATGGTGTATTTGTTTGTATATATGTACATACATGCTTATTTTTTGTTTGCTCTCTACTATTTGGAACCATTTGCATTTATCCAAATTTAGCCTTCCTAGAGGGCACCTGGCATCTGGGGCAAGAAACACTGAGGAAAATGGCGTCGGCTGATGCCTTTATACCCGAAGAACTGCCGCTATGACGTCGGGTGAAGTGCGACACCAGCCGAGGCCAGATCCAGACTTTGGAATCCGGCCGACCGAAGGGCTGCCTGATGACAGGACAACCCATTTGTAAGGACTGCAGATGCATGCCTGTCGGACATCTACATTTATGGTAGGTACAAAACTGTACTTTCCGACATTTCTGTCGCAACCTGTAACGGCACAGTCAATACAGGTTCAGTCCCCTTTGGCACCGTTGTTACAGACTTGTTACATATACCTTCGGCACCAAGTATAACTCTTCTGTACTCCACGGCGCAGACTTTTTCGGCACCGACATGTACTTCAGTGCAGTCTTTCTCTGCACCGTCCTTCTTGCCGGTGCAGACACCTTCAACTACTATGGTGCTGACATCTTCGGCGCAGACCTATTCCACACCGTTTTCTTCGGTGCAGACTTCCTCGGCTCCGAGCTCTGCACCTATTGAATTAGCAAGGACCAGGTACTTCCCTTCACTGGATCCTTTTGAAAGCAGTCAGTATAGTCCTTTCCTAAAAAGGCCAGAATCACCATGAGCCTTCTCCCTGAGGTCAACCAAGAGTCTTTCTGAGCAGGATGTGTTGCGGCTTGTTGACCAGTTGCTTGTAGCCAGAGGTCTCTCTCAGCCATCAAAGTCCATGTTCCCTCATTCAGGTTGAGTGTATTTTTCCTCAAACCTCACCGTATACTCCTCCTTCGACTCCACTCAAGTTTTGAAGCCTGTTACCCTGACAGTAGCTTCCCTCCCTCCGACTCCAGTAGTGGATCTCACTTTGGAACCAGAGTCATCCTTGTGGCCTTCAGTGCACTGGGCATCGGGCACTTCTCGGGCCAGTGGCTGTGCTGTTGGAGAGGGCATTCCTGGCTCCATGCCAATTTTTTCTATGGAACCTTCCAGGGATGCTCTTTCTCTTACGGTTCACAGTCCACTTCAGACTCCAGGTTTGGGGGCGGGCTCATCGGGGTTGAGAGTGACCCCAGTTCTGAGGTTGTTGTGCTCTGTTCCAGGCTCACATCCCTCCTTGGGCGGGCCAGCCTTCCAGGCCATGAAGAGGGCGCTTGCCTCCGCTGGCAAAGCTCATTTACCGGAGTCCTCTCCCCCCTTTGTGCCACAACTGCCACAAGCTTCAACTCCCAGACACTGGGCACAAGAGCCTCGGGTCTCTCCTTCTCAGGAGACCCCCTCTTTGCAGTCTTCCCCAGAACCTCCCACTGAAGAAGCACCTCGCAAAGCATTGTGTAAGAGGAAGCACATGGACTCCACTGAGGAGTCATTGACTGAAGATACGGATTTTGATGACTGGGAAGGGTTCCCACGGTCACCCTCTGTTGAGGTGTCCTTTGGTGACATCCTCAAGATCCTTAGACAGAGGGGTGACTGGAAGCCCTCTAATCCTTCCTCTGAGGAATCCGTATTCCTGCAGGGTTTTCGTGCCCGGCCCCCTACCTCCCTGGGTCATCCCGCCTGCCGATGAGCTCATCTAGCTCATCGTGCAGCATGCATGGAAGGCTCCTTATACCATGGAAGCGATACCTAAGAGGCCAGATAAAATATTATCACCCCCCCCCACCCCCGCTGAGCACCCCTACTGGTCACGTGGTCTTCCAGTAGATGCTATGGTGGTGGCAGCTGCACTAAGAAGGATTTGGAAGAAGAGAGCCAAACTGTCCATCTACCCAACAAGGTGTCCCAGGTGATTGACGAATTAGGGAAGCATGTGTTTGCTTCATTGTCCTTCGCCGTAAGGTCTTTGAATTATTTGGCACATTTTACCAGGCTTCAGCAAGATCTTATCAACCAGCTCTGTGAAACCTTGGCAGGAGCTGTTTCTGATGAAGTTCTTGATAATGTGGCTTCTCAGCCACCCTAGAGTCCATTTCCAACTCTTCCATGCGCCTTATTTCTCACACAATGGAAGGGGTGGCTAGAGCGGCAGGCACAGGTATAGTCGCCAGACGACATGCTTGGATGCACCTTTGTGACTTTGCGGACTCCTTTAAGGCTTCCTTCATGAATGCCCCCGTAGAGGCTGCTTCTTTGTTTGGCCTTAAAGTCAAAGATATGCTGGCACGGTGCGAACAAGATGGCAAAACCTTGTCTGCTGTTGGTGTAGGACATTCCACAGCGATTCTATTCCAGAAATCAGAGGAGCAGAAAGAAATCACAGGGTTCTTTCCAGGATGCACGTGCCGAGTTTTCCCCTAGAGGCAGAGGGGGAAACTCCAATGGAAGACGCCCCTTTTGGGGCAGAGGAGGTCTGCGAAACCAGGGTTCCAGAGATTCTTTCTCTGGCCAAACCCTATCAGCGTTCCTGAAGCGTTGCCCGACTGCTCACATCTGGAAGCGGTCGGGGGTCGTTCTCCTTGTACCTCGCTGCCTGGCAAAATATAACAACAGACTCTTGGGTACAATGGATTATATTTTGAGGCTATCACATCCCCTTCAATCTTTGCCCAGTTTTATCAAGAGTGTTACCCGATGTTCCACCCAGTCAAAGGGAAACAGCAGCACACAAAATCAAAACGCTACTACAAAACAAGTCATCCAGACGGTCCCCCCAGACCAGATAGGATCCAGATTTTACTCGAGGTTCTATTTAGTGCCAAAAAAGACAGGGGACTGGAGACCAATTCTTGATCTCAGTACACTAAACAAATTTGTAAAAACAGAGAAATTCCGGATGGTCACAGTTCAGTCTATCTTCCTCTTCTGGAAGAAGACGATTGAATGTGCTCTGTAGATCTTCAAGATGCGTATTACCACATAAAAATGGACAAACGCTTAAGAAGATACCTCTGATTCCGTATAGGAGCCAGTCACTACCAATTTCAAGCCCTGCCCTTCTGTCTCTCTACATCCCCCAGAGTGTTCACAAAATGCATGGCAGTGGTTGTCGCTCGCTTGCGACTTCAAGGATTCCAGGCATTTCTATATCTAGACGGCTGTCTCCTTACTGCCCCCACCAAGCATCTACTGGAAGAAGTCCTGCAGTATACTCTCTTAACAGCTCAAAGCCTGGGAATCACTATAAACTGGGAGAAATTCAACACAACCCCAACTTAGTCTTTGGAATTTATAGGGGTACTGTTGGACACGAGAAATTGCACAGCATCCCTTCCAGAATACAGACTTCAGAGAATAAGACAACAAGTTCAACCGCTTCTCTTTCACCACAAATCTCCAGCTCGATCTGTACTTCAGCTATTGGGGTCAATGGCAGCTTCAATTACCATTGTTCTTCTAACCAGATTCCACATGAGACTTCTTCAGTGGCTACTTCTCACTCAGTGGTACCCTCTACAACATCCTTTGTCTTTTCAAATAAGTGTAACTCAGAGATGCAAGCAAGATTTACTCTGGTGGATGTCTCAAAATTAGCAACAATGGTCTCACCCTTTCAGCCCCATCAACCGATAGCCATGATGACCACGGACATCTCCCTGATTGGGTGGGGGACTATGTCAAGGAAACTCAGTCCAAGGCACCTGGTCGGAGACAGAGGCCCTTTTGCAAATCAGTGTCCTGGAACTGAGGGCGGTGCTTCTAGTGTTGCAAGCATTTCACTCCATCCTTCCATTAGGGACTATTGTGATCCAATCATATGTCAGTGGTCTGGTACATCAGCAAACAAAGGGGTGCCAGATTTTACCCGTTATGCTGAGAGACCTTGAGAATATGCCAGTGGGTAGTAGCTCACAACTGCTTTCTGATTGCAACGCACATTCCCGGGAGCTCCAACGTGATAGTGGACAAATTGAGCAGGAGCATTTTACAGCCTCATGAGTGGACCCTCAATCCTCTGATAGCGGCAAAAATCGTCAACCGCTGGGGCCAGCCTTGCTGCGACCTACTTGCCTCCCTATCCAACTACAAGTGCAGCAACTACTTTGCCCTGATCTCCTCTCAGGGACAGTCACCAAGGGACTCTCTAATCCACGCTTGGCTCTCTAGTCTTCTTTATGTCTATCCTCCTCATCTCCCAATTTCTAAAGAAAGCACGACAGTTGAAGAGCAAAGTGATCCTCATTGCTCCATATTGGCCTCGACAAGTCTGGTTTCCCTTCCTCTTGCCTCACCTGCTAGATCAACCGTGGATCCTCAGTCCTTCCCCAATGCTGATCTCTCATCTACAGAGTCTGATTCACCCCAGTCTAACAACCCTGAAACTGACAGCTTGGATGTTCATCGTGTTTCACTGTTGCAGTCATTACACTTGGGTTATCCTACTGGCAGGCTACCCGCAGTCGGCCTGAATTCCAAAGTCCTGGTCCGGCGTCGGTTGCTGTTGCCTCTTCCCTGACGTCAGTGCACCAGGGATATAAAAGATGCAGTCGACGCCATTTTCTTCAGTCTTTCTTGCTGCGTGGTGCCCGAAACAAAAGCAGTTCGCAAGTGCCGGTCGGCCGACTCCTGAGATTTTCAAAATTGAATTTCAGATCCAAAGTCTTCTATAAAGCTAAGTACCCCATTGGGGAAACTTTTTTCTTGCTCCAGTCCGATGTCAGAAAAAGTTAACAATTGTATTTCTTGTGGGAAGCAAATACCTCATAAGGATTTTCATTCTTACTGTATTCCTTGTCTAGGCCCTGACCACGATGTTGCTAGTTGTCGGTTTTGTGCTAGATTTAACCATTGCACTATTAAGCGTCAGTATGATTTTGCTTTTCTTTACTTTGGCCAAAGGTTTAACTATATAATGCCGTTGGAGCAACTGACGACCAGAATTCATAAAAAGCGCAAGGAAAAAGAAAAGGACAGGCATCTGAGGTCCAAAACCAACAACGAAGCCTCTTCTAGGCCAGTCGTCAGTTCGCCGGTTCTCATTGAGGCGCTTTCGCAGCCCCTGACACCCGCTACCTCAGAGCCACAGGCCACCTCCGACTCCCACGTTGAGACAACTAGGCCTCCGGATACTCAAGGTATTGGGCCTTCGGAAACCTAATCCCTCAGATGGGTCTGGAGCTGCTGAGCAGGCATCGGCTTCTGAGGATGTTTTCAGACCTACACAGCTTGATATCAAGACAAGGAAACAAGTACAGCATTCTCCAGGGCAGACTTCCATGCCTAAGAAACAGATGCTCAAAATGGCCGAAGACCTAATTACTTTGATCAGGGGTTCCCATCCCCCTCCTGATAAGAGGCCTAGGCAAGATACTGAATATGACTCCTCTGATCAGGTTTCCATTTCCTCGGACTCCTCTTCAGAACAGGGATACTCTATTCATCCCTATGAGGATTCTGATGCTGAAGAATCTATTCCTTCAGCTTCTTCTCCTGAGGATTACTCATGTGGGGAAACCCTGCATACCATGAGGAAGCATTTCCACTGGGAGAGCCAAGATTATTCAGATTCTAAGAAAAGGCTCAGAGACTTTCTTCTATTACCTCAGCACAGACCTCTTGCTATTCCACCTGATCTAGACATTGTAGATGATGTATTTTCAGAGTCCGGCCTGTCTCCCGACTCTCTACCTCCTGCACCTGTTAAGCCAGACAGATACTACAGGGTTCCAGATTCTCATAAATTTCTATATAAAAACTCTGCTGCTGACCCAGAAACTATTTCTCAGGGTCCCAAAGGGGTCAAGGCTGCTACTGCAAAAAACCCTGTCCCCTCAGATAGAGAGTCTAGGGCACTGGACAGATGGGGGAAAAAAGTTTACACTTCTGCTACCTTGGCTGTAAGGGCTTTAAATTGTCAGTTTCATATGCTTAAATATCAGCAATACTTAATGTCTTTGTTAAAACAGAAAATGTTGACAAATTCTGAATGTTCTGAGAACAAGGAATTGCAGGATTTATTGCATGCAGCTGAACAAGTGGGAAAACATACTTTGCAATGTGGTTATGATTCACTGGAGGCCTCTTGTAGGGCCGCTGTAACAGGTTCTTTTATTAGAAGGCATGTTTGGTTAAAGGAACAGACTCTGCCTGATCATGTTAAAGCACAATTATTGGATGCTCCATTACAGCAGGATACTTTGGTGTTAAGGCAGAAGAGGTATTGAAGAAAATGGAGGATAAAGCTAAATCTATGCAGACAGTGAAGGGCTTCTTACAGGTGCAGCCACCCAGATTTAGCAGAAACTGTCCTTCTAAGAATTGGTCCTTTCCCGTGTTAGACAGGCCACAAAGAGGCAGATACAGATGCCCTAGAGGCAGACAACAGCCCCAGGACTCTTACAGGCACAAACAATGGGGTGCTTCAACCTCCAAAAGCGGAGAAGACAAATCACAGTCATATAGGAAACAGACCCAATGACTTCCCTCTGCCATTGCCAAGCATTTATCTTTTGGCAGCACCCTTAGGAGGAAAGCTAGCACTTTTTTCACAAAATTGGCACACGATCACCCAGGACAAATGGGTCCTAAATATAGTCTCTCAGGGCTACAGGTTCCACTTTCACACCCTTCCAAAGGCAAAAGGTATGCCAGACCTGTCGCACAATCAGTGGGCAGAGGCATAAAAACACGTTTCATCTCTCATGGACATGAGGGCTATTCAGCCAGTGCCACAACAAGAGCAGGGACAAGGATTTTACTCAAGACTTTTCTTAGTACCAAGAAAGGACAAAGCATGGAGACCAATTCTGGACCTGTCTATTCTAAATACTTTTCTGGACGTTCCGAAATTCAAAATGTTGACTCTGCAACAGCTCTTGCCCATGCTGGGCAAGAAGGCTTGGCTTGTAACTTTGGTCTTCAAAAAGGCATACCTGCATGTCCCAATCAGACAATCTTGCAGAAGATCCCTCAGATTCATAGCTGGCTCAATGCACTGCCAATTCTCTGCACTGCCCTTTGGCTTATCTACTGCACCCAGGGTCTTCACAAAATGCCCGGCACCAGTAATTGCATTTTGTAGACAAAGAGGAATTCAAATATATCCCTACTTGGACGACTGCCTTATTCAAGCAGAGACCAAAGACATTCTACTAAAGCATCTGGCGTTTGTAAAAAGATTACTAATTTGCCTAGGGTACACAGTAAACGAAAAGAAATCAAAACTAGTACCCTCTCAAGAGGTAATATTCTTGGGTGCAAGCTTAAATACAACTGCCCAGACGGCTTATCTCACTCTAGACAAACAAAGGCAACTGACTTCTTACTTCGAAAGTATGGCAACAAAGACCCAGTTATCTGCAAGAAAAATTCTGCAGGCTCTGGGCTACATGGCCTCCTGCATTCTGCTAATTCCATATGCAAGACTGCATATGAGGAAACTACAATGGTATCTAAAAAGTGTTTGGACTCAACATTGTCACAGCCTGGAAGCATTAATTTCACTCATTCCCTGCTTGCAACAGGAGTTTCGATGGTGGGCACAGGCCTGTCACCACAACAAGGGACAGACATTCACTTTACCCACAGCCAGGCAAACACTAACAACAGATGCATCAGATTATGCCTGGGGGGCCCACATGGCAGGAAAATGTATTCAGGGCACATGGTCCCCAAGCCAAAGGCATCTTCACATCAATCAAAAAGAGATGCTAGCTGTACAAAATGTCCTGACAGCCTTCAAGGACCTACTTCATCCAGGACAGCTGCTGATAAAGACGGACAACACCACAGTTATGTGGTACATAAACAAGCAGGGGGGCACGCATTCCTACCCCCTGTACAGACAAGCCATGATATTGTGGAACACAACATTGACCTACCAAGTACACCTGCAAGCACAATTCCTGCCAGGAAAAACAAATGCTCTGGCAGACGAACTAAGCAGAAACCTCATGGATCCTCACAAGTGGAAACTAGATCCACAAATCTTCAGCATGATAACAAGGAAATGGGGTTGCCCAGACATAAATCTTTTTGCTTCCCCTCACAACTGCCAACTTCAGAGATTCTGCACAAGGACTTGTCACAAACAAGCATGGAAAGTGGATGCCTTGTCATTCAACTGGAACAACCTTACAGTATATGCCTTTCCTCCACTGCCTCTCCTCCCCAAGGTGCTCCTAAAGGTTAGACAAGAGAGGCCACAAATAATACTAATTGCCCCAGATTGACCACACCAACACTGGTACTCAATCCTAAGGAGCTTGTCCCGAGGCCCAGCCTGGATAGTGCCTCAAATTCCTCGTTTACTGACCCAACAAAACAATCAGATCCTGCACAGCCAACTCAGAACCCTAAATCTAGCTGCATGGCAGATAGTCGGTTATGGATGTTATTTTGGAGGCCAGGAGGCCCAGCACCAGGAAATCTTATGCAGAAAAATGGAAGAGATTCTGTGCTTGGAACCAGGCACATGGAATTGACACGCTTGTTCCAAATATTCCTCAGATTTTACAATATCTAACTGAGATGCTGGACAAAGGCCTATCCTTCTCATCTACCATGCCTCTGCCATTTCAGCTCATTACAATACAGACCCACCTATTTTTTCACATGCATTGCTTAGGCAGTTCCTCAGGGGAGCCAAAAACATAAGACCTCCAATACTTGCATGGGATCTCAATTTTGTCTTGGAAAAACTCACACAGCCTTCTTTCGAGCCAGCCAATACAGCTGAGATAAAATTCTTATCATGGAAAACAGCTCTGCTCCAAGCAATAACTTCAGCAAGAAGAGTCTCAGAGTTACAGGCATTAATAGCTGTGGAACCTTTTATTATATTCCATCTGGACAGGGTTTCTCTAAGGACAAACCCAACATTTATGCCTAAGGTAGTGTCCAGTGTGGCTCTTAACCAAACCATTCATTTGCCTACTTTTTTCCCAAACCCACAGAATAAAGGGGAGAGGCTTCTGCATTCTTTGGACGTACACAGACTGCTATGCTTCTACTTGAACAAAACTAAAGCTTTCAGAAAGACTGAGCAACTTTTAGTGGCGTATGCTGCAGGATCACAAGGAAAGGCTATCTCAAAGCAGACTATTTCCAAATGGATAGGACACTGCATTCGTTTCTGCTATTCACAACATGGTAAGTCAGTGCCTAAGGGCATTAGACCACATTCTACCAGGGCAGCAGCCACCTCAGCAGCCTTCCTCAGAGGAGTACCAACCAAGGATATTTTGGAGGCTGCAACTTGGACTTCAGTGCACACTTTTACTAAGCACTATCACTTGCCTCTTTACTCCAAATCCAGAGCAGGCTTTGCCACTGCAGTTCTGCAGGGCCTTATAGCCACTCCTAATTCTGTTTAGACCCAGCCGCCCAACCTCAGCTTTGGGATTCAACCCAAGTGTAATGACTGCAACAGTGAAACACGATGAACATAGTACAGTTGTGTACCTACCATAAATGTAGATGTTCGAGTGTATTCACTGTTGCAGTCCAGGTTACCCACCCACCATCCCCTTTTCTTTGCTGGGGATTATCTGTACTTCTCTATCCTATATAACCTATGTGGTGTATTTGCTTGTAGATGAAGGTATTGTTTATTTTAGTGCATGCTTTTATAAGCAATGTTTTTTAGACTACCATTTTGGGGACACCTGACATCTGGGGTAAGAAAAACTGAAGAAAATGGCGTCGGCTGCATCTTTTATACCCCTGGCGCACTGACGTCAGGGAAGAGGCGACAGCAACCGATGCCGGACCAGGACTTTGGAATTCAGGCTGACTGCGGGTAGCCTGCCAGCAGGGTAACCCAAGTGTAATGACTGCAACAGTGAATACACTCGAACATCTACATTTATGGTAGGTACACAACTATACTTTTCTCCACTTCCTATGATTGCCAGGCATGAAAACCTTTCTTCCCGTGTGCGCAATATTCTTATTTTATCTCATAAATCGTCCACCAGACTAATCTGTCATAACAAATGGAAGAGGTTCTCTCTATGGGCAGCAGATAAGCAAATAGACCCCCTTGTCAGCCCCGATCTCAGTGGTATTGGACTACTTATCACATCTTTTCCACTCTAGGGTGTCTGCTATCCGTGTACATTTAGCTGCCATCTCAAATTTTCGTATTGGTTTTCAAGACTCTTCACTTATGTCACACAGACTCTGTAAGACTTTCTTGACAGGGGTTGTCCTCCTAAAACCTCCCTTTAGAGAACCCGTACAACCTTGGGATTTGGCTTTGGTTCTGCAAGCTTTAACAGCTCAACCCTTTGAACTTGCGTCTTCTTGTGATGTAAGATATCTCTCATGGAAAACTTTGTTTTTGATTGCAATCACATTGGCCAGGCGATTGTCAGAACTTCAGGCCTTATGCATCAAACCTCCCTATCTTATCTTCCATAAGGATAGGGTATCACTGAGAACCAGTTCTACCTTTTTACCAAAAGTGGTGTCAGAGCGATCTATCAACCAGTCTATTGATCTCCCAGTGTTCTTTCCTAACCATTCTAACAAGGGAGAGTATTGCCTGCACTCCTTGGATGTTCATAGGCAAATATGATTTTATCTGGACAGACCAACTGTTTCTGGCTTTTTCTGGACCTAGACAGGGTCATCCTATATCAAAATTTACATTGGCTTCATGGTTGAGAAATTGTATCACCTTTATCTACAACAAAAACAATCTCACCTTACCTCACAGAGTGAAAACACATTCTACAAGATCTATGGCAACTTCAGCAGCTTTCCATGCTAAGGCTTCCCTCAATGATATTTGCTCAGCTGCAACTTGGGCCAAACCTCAATACCTTTATTCTTCATTACAAGTTGGACTTAACCTCCAGAGGTAGAGATTCCTTTGACTCCATGGTGCTCAGAAATGTCCTTCCATGAGGGCCACCCAGGGATACAGGTAGCTGGGGACTCTGTCCCATCAGTAAGGAATGAACGAAGATTAACATCAGATAAAGAAGTTATGTCTTACCATAACATTCCATCTGTGTTGATGATCTTCATTCATTCATTACTTTCCACCCTCCATCCCCCTTCCGGAGGTTCTTGGTTGATCTCATGTACTCCTTTCTTGTAGGTCTGTTCTCACCAGAGGTAGCCTTTACTTTTATCTATCAACTTGCGAACTTGATCTGAGGTAACAGGGAGCAGAGCGTTCTGGGTAAGACCTTGGCTCGAGAGTTTTTGGCTGACACGAGCTTAATATTGGCTTGCTCTGTTCCAAGGACAGAACTGATAGCCCATCAGTAATGAATGAACGAAGATCAGCAACACAGATGAAACGTTATGGTAAGACATAACTTCTTTTTTTTTTAAACTAAGAAAGAATGACAAGCATTAAAGCTTAACAAGGAGTAAATCTTTCATAATTAAACCATCAGATAAAGACAGTAGAATATTTTGAGAACTTTTAAATGATACTTTGAATTATGAAAAGGTTAATATGAAGAATTATACTGTTAATGTAATAAGCTTACTTTTATTACCATCAACTTGTTTTTTTTCCCCCCTGTGTGACTGGAGCTAAAAACTACGTTTTATACAGAACCCTCATCTTCCTGCCCCGTATTCCATTATCTGGAAGACCGAGACTCTTAGGTGTGCTTTCGTAAACTGTTTCAAATTTAATTTGAAGTGACGATGTTTTTCTGGGACATGGTTGATTTGACTTGCTTGTATACTAGTATCAAACATCAGGATGCCCATTTTGGCCCTAGAATATTTTTAGGTGAATCTCCTCATAGTAATATAGTTATTAATTCAACATACTGTACCTTTCAGTAATTGAAAGGCACTGTCTCAGATGCTTCCTTTATCCCATGCTATGGAAAATTCTTCATGCAGTATTTGATGTATATGTTTACCTGTTATTTCATTGAATGTCTGTTTCACTGAATCCAAATGAATGAAAGTCCATTTCACTGAATGACAATTAGGTGAAATGCCATTTTACTGAATGTGGTATAGCTAGATGCAGTTCTGTACTGCAGAAATAGAAACATTTAGATGTGTATGAAGAATTTTTAACTGGTGCTGCTGGTCTGGTTTGTATTTTACTGAATGTGGTATAGCTAGATGCAGTTCTGTACTGCAGAAATAGAAACATTTAGATGTGCATGAAGAATTTTTAACTGGTGCTGCTGATCTGGTTTGTTTATGTGCTTTGGCAGTGATTCCCTATGTATGGTATTTTCACTTTTCTCACAGCTGCACAATTGTGGAGTTAATATATTTAAGTAAGGGGTGTAGGGAGCTTGCCCCTTTGAAAAAATGTTTTTGAATACTTTTGCCTTGGGTATTATCATGTTTTAGCCTTTTTGAATTTGATTAAATGTTCTTTCTATGAAATTAGCTTTCAGCCATTTTGACTAAGTTGCCTACAAACTTGTCTGTGTGAGTACTTTTGCGTGCGTGGGTGTGTGTATGCTTGTGTATATTTATGTGTGTATATGTGCATGTCAGTGCTTACAGGCACTTTCATCCAACTAACTTTTGTCAAAGAAAGCTGAAACCAGTGTTTTTTAATTAAATATTTGAATTATAAAACATTCTTTTTAGTGGATGGGGTGTTTTGTCAGTTCAGGTAGTGGTGGGCTGTTGTGTGTATTCACACTCACATGTATTGTTTTTTTTTAGGGTTAGGTAAGGGTTTAGATGCAGTGTGTGTGTGTGTGTGTGTGTGTGTGTGTGTGTGTGTGTGTGTGTGTGTGTCTGATGTTGTCTTGTGTAGTGGTAGTGTTCTAGAAAGTTTAAGGTAAAGATGTAGGGTTAGGGGCAGGATTAGTGGTGTAACATATATTACTAAGGTAGAGCCTTGGGGAGGGCAAAGCCTGCCAGTCTCACCACATCTCTACTATTCTCTCTACTTGTTTTTAACCCTAGTATTGTGTTTAATATTTTCTTAATGTAAATTCCTGTTTAACTAACAACTTGTATCGTCTTGTTTTTTATTTTGAATGTAAACCCCAACTGAGCCTGAAAATGATCCATCAGTGCTCTACCCTGTTCAGTAAATGCATAAGTTGCATCTGAGATTTATAATATTAATGGTTAACTTATTGATTGTTTGTACGTTTAGATATAACAGTACAGATCTCAGGTGTTCTTTCTACCTTATATTGGTAAAACAAAAATCAGTACATAGAGTATAACAGAAACACTAGCAGTATCTTTGCACAGATGGCATATAAGAAGGGAAATGGAATATTTAGATGATTTATACTAAAGGAAATGATAATATGAGAAATTAATTTGTCTCTACTGGGCTGAGTTCAGATGTATACAGACAATGACAGAGGTCAGTGAGCCAGATGGAGATTTCCTTCATTTGCATGATTGTATGAATTAGAATAAAAAATTGTGGTGCCACAAAAAAGAAAATAAAAAAATGCCTTAGATCTAGCCCAAGCTTACCTGGTTAACAAAGAAAATAAATGTTATTGAACTCATAGTCTGGATAGCTAGCATTTAAATTTAAGTGTTCCTATTTTTTTCACTGTTTATCTGGTGATTTGCAAGCAGGGACTGAGGGAGGCCAAAAGATGGCCAATGTATCACTGATGTCTTGTTAGATGTAAATTACTGTGTTCTGATTTAAGATTTTATTCTGTTTAACAAACAGAATTTGTTTTTCTTGATATTTGGACATTGAGTTATGGCGTTGTTCAGAACATGGTATCAGTTATGTTTCTGACAGTAGTACTGTATGTAGGTTGGTACTCATTAAATTGTTAAAATAGACAGATTACAGTAACACCCTATAAAACTGTGGTCATTGTCTTCAGGTCAAGGTGATGGAATTCAAGCCCTAGCTGTGCATCTTAAACATTACCTTTGAACTTTTCCCGAGTAAATAGGGATACACTCCTTCCTGTCCTTTTGGGTGTTTTAACAAGGGAAGGTGATAAACCTTTGTATTAGCATATGTCTGTAAAACACTTGGTCTGTAAGAAGCCATGTAGACTGCAGTCATTCAGTTTCCCCAAGTGGGTTCAACAGTACTTTATACCAAATAATTACCTATACTTCTCATGGAGCCACACTCCCAAGCTGCCATCACTTTGTATTTTAGCCTTCCCGTTTGGCTTTTTCTTTCCGAGACTGACTTCTCATCATGTTTGGCAGTTACTTATTTTTGTGTGTGCCTTCTTTCTTCTTAGACAGTTGTCATGTTCTGTTGAGAATGTTAACATTCATATGATGTTTAAGCATTTAAATGAATTTGGGCTGTGAAGAGAGAGAGAGATAGGGCCGTCAGAAACATCTTGGGACACGTGTAACTGAAGTGCTCCAACTTGAACTTGTGCTTTTCAGAGGAAGTATTAAAATTGAATTGCAGCTGCTAATTTTTGATAGCCTTCCAGGTGGAGGAAAATAATTGCACGACACTTACCAGTGAGGGACAGACTTTTTTTTAATCCGGTTAAAGTCCTGTTTGTCAGGCTGATCTACATACAAATGTCACTACATGCCTTTCTAAAGACTGTCACTGTACCAGTGTTTACCTTTTACAGCACATTTTTATCAACAAATGAGGTAAATGCCTATTGCAGCTGTCAGAACTTTCCATGTGAACAGTAATGGGTGTATTTTTCTTCAGCTTCACACCAGGCAATGTGAGCTGTCATGCACATGTATTTGACTAGCATTTAATTGTGACTGCTTCCCTGTGGTTTAATGCTACTGGTGTCCTTACTTTCACTTACAAGACTTATCAGGGCATCTGGGGATTCTGCTCATCTTCATACAAGGGCAGAGTATGGCACATCACAGTGTCTGGGGGATCCTGCCAGTCTTCATACTAGTGTGCAGTGTTTGGCATGTCAGGGTGACTGGGGCTCCTGCCTGTCTCTATGCTAGTGCAGGGTATGGCACATCAAGGTGTCTGAGGATTCCTGTCTCTCTACTTACTAATGTATAGTATTGCATGTCAAGGTGTGTGGGTACCATCCCTGTCTGTGTGCTAGTGTAAAGTACAAGTAGTGTCAGTGTCTGTACAATCCTACCTGTCTCTCTAGGGTGTCCCGACATCCTGCTGTATTTGTAGTAGTGTAGATTATGGCTGTTTCTTGTACTAGTTTAAGAGTATAGCATGTCAGGGTGCCTGGGAACAACACTCATCTCTGTAATTGTGTAAAGTATGTCATGTCGTGGTGTCTGAGAGATCCTGTCCATCTCCATATCAGGGTAGTGTATGGCATGTCAGGGTGTCCCGGGATCCTGCCCGTCTCCATATTAGTGTAGTATATTGTACTTCAGGATGTCTGACAGATCCTGATTGTCTGTCTCCATACTAGTAATGTATGTTATACACCCCAAGCTGTTGTATGGCCACATGAATGCATCCTGCAGAGGAAGCCTGAGTGAAGTTATACAAACTTGCACTTGCTCAGCTTTGCAGAGGTAACACTAACCCCATATCTTTCCATTCTGGATCAGTGTTATTTTTTTATTTATTTGTTTATTGTTTTTACACACAGGACATCCATACCTTGTCCCCTGGTAAAGATATGTAGCTGTGTACATTTTTGTTACTAATTTACATATATCTGTATGTAATTTTGTATGTATACACACACAAGATGCACTCACTTGTTCTGCATGCATTTATTTGTGTTTTTTTTTCTTTTTACAGGATGGAGGATGCTGTTAATTTAGTTAAGCTCTATAACATGGTGCATCCAGAGTCTGAATCTGCAAAGCAGGCCAGAGAGTGCAGTGCAGAGGCATTTGACCTTATTAAGGTAACCACGATTTAAACTAAACTTTAGTTATATGTATGACTTAAGCATTTATTGAATTGTATTCCTTTTTTACTGACACCTAGTTTGTAACAGTCAGAATGAAGCACTATACCTGAATGTAGCATGTGTTACTTTATCTTTACCTTTTACAGATATCTTCAGATTCACATTTTACTTGTGTCTATCATAGGAGGTCCTGTTTAGTTGAGTGAGAGGAATATTGCAAGACTAAATGGTAGCTTTTTAAGTTGTGACCCACGTTTGTTTGTTTGATAGATAGATATTTTTAGATCTAACAATCCAGTGGGATGTGTAGATGTCGACTTGTTAACCTTTCATCTGAGCAGGCAGCTAATACAATTTTGCTCAAGGCTAGCAACTCCATTTGTGTGGATGACAGATACCTTCTCCCAGGATGGAGCATGTCCTTTTCTGCATGCCTTCCATACCCTTGATACCCAGTTTCTGGACAAAAGTGCAAGAGGAGAGGCTGAAAACGATCCTCATAGCTTCTTTTTTTTGGGCAAGACAGCAGTGGTTCCCTCTCTTGTTCACCATGACAAGAGGAAAACATAGGGTATTATTTCAGCAAGTGGATCTTCTAACTCAGAACAAGGGGTCCGTGCTAAGCCCCAGTCTAGACGCACTTAATCTGGCATACTGGATGATCTTTCCCGAATGCTAGGTAGGCACAAATATTCAGAGCATGTGCTAAACTTGATGGAGGCTAGGAAGTCTAGTATAAGAAAATTATATCTACCAAAATGGAAAAGCTTATTTGTCTGGTTCCATTTCAGGAACTTTGGTCTTAGAAAGGCTAAGGTGGGCACTGGTCTTGGAATACCTGTCAGACTTCTACAATTCTGGGCTAGTTTATACATCTATAAAAGTTCATTCTTCTGTTATTTCGGCTTTCCTATCCATGGTCCCTCTTTAATCTAGCCCTTCTTTTAAGCAGTTCTTGAGGGGCAAGGTTCATCTTAGGCCTCCCAAGAGATAGATGGCTGTACCAGGAGACCTTAACTACATGTTAGAGTACTGACATTGTCCCATTTGAGCCAGCAACTTTTTGACCTGTCCGGTTCCTTTTTTGGAAAGTGCTTTTCTTTTGGTGGCAGTCACCTCTGCTAATCATGTTGCAGAATTGCAGGCATTAACGTGCAAAGAACCCTTAGTGTTCCATCTGGGTAGACCAGCACTGTGTACCCAACCCTTCTTCACTTAACATGGTTTCTGAATTGAATGCAAATTAGACAAGCCAACTCCCATAGTTTTCCAAAAACCACAGAATTCAGGAAAGAGAACCTTACATTTCTTTGATGCACACAGATAGCGGAGGATTGACTTGCAAAGAATAAAAAAAAAGTTGGGAGAACTGATCAGTTTTTTTTTTTTTTGTTACCAGCATCATAGAAAGCAGATACTAGGTCACATTAAAGCACACTTTGCCTCCACAGTTTCCCTTAGAGGAGTTTCCACCCAAGGCAGTCTAGAAGCAGCAACCTGGTCCTTTCTTCACAGTTTTTCAAATCAATGTAACCTAGGGATTGCTTCCAGAGCTAGAGCGAGATTTGTCTCTGCTATCCTGTAGGGACTGGTCTCCAAATGACTAATCTGCCCCCCCCCCTTCTGTCTCAGTAGTTTAGGAATTTTCCCAAAAGTGAAGACTGCAGCAGTCAATACTACATTGAACTTAGTTCACGTGTATTAAGAACTTAACATATGCGAGTGTGTGGTGTGGAAGAACAGCTGCATCAGGGCTAGCCACCTGACAGTATAAACCTTGCCTGTAGATGATTCTCACTGTTGGAAGTGACTCCATGAACCCTTGTGCAAAAAAAGGATTGTGAATGGTTGGATGGATTGATTATGTACTATAATTGTAGATGTTCAAGTAGTTTCACTGCTGCAGTCCTTGTTTCTTCCCACCTTCCCCCTTCTTCCATTCACCTTACCCTGAGGTTGGGGTAGCAACCCTAGCTATTCATCCTCCCCTCCTTTTCCATTAAAGCCAGGCATTCTGTGTTTGATGGGCCAATCTCTCTCAAGTGGATCTGGTTGGTGCTGGATTTAGTAACTAGTCTACTGTGGTCTGGGACCCGAGTGTCTTCTGTACTGGTGCTGCTGGGCAAGAAAGATACAAAGATGGTGTCATCTGATGGGCCCTTTATACTGCTGGCATTCCTGCACCAGAAGCAAGACATCAGCTAAAGTTCTAGGGAAGGGAAGAACTTTAGAAGAATGGCCAGCTTCAGACTACCAGCACAGCAGGATATCTCAAAATTGAAGTCTGCAACAGAGAAACTACTCAGACATCTGCTGTTATAGTAAGTTCGTAACATAATTAAACTTTTATTGTCCTGAGTATTTATATGTTGCTGTCCCACGTACCTAATATGTTCATTGTAACCACTGGTCATAACAGCAGCTGTTGAGCCCTTCCTGTACAATTTTTTTTTTTTTTTTTTGTGGTGTAACAATACAACAGAAAATAAAAATACATTGCTTCATATTTAGTTTTTGATTTGTTGGCCTGCTAGGTAAGCTGGTCCCAAGACTCTCTTCAGCCATTACCCAGGCCAGAGTGCATAGTTAAACAGAGTGCTGATTCATATTAGATGCATGCAGTTTCATATAAAGATGCTACAGCGGATATAAAAAGTTTACTCACCCCTGTTAAAATGCCAGGTTTTTGTGATAATGAGACCACAATAAATAATTTTAAAACTTTTTCCCACCTTTAATGTGACCTATAACGTGTACAATTCAATTGAAAAACAAACAAATCTGTTGGGGGGAAAAAATATAAAAAATAAAAAAAACATACAGTACACTGATTGCATAAGTGTGCACACCCTTAAACTAATACTTTGTTGTGTGTGCACACCCTTAAACTAATACTTTGTTGAAGCACCTTTTGATTTAATTACAGCATTCACTCTTCTTGGGTACACACCTGCCATCAATTAAAGAGATTCTGATTAACCCCAAATAAAGTTCAGCTGTCCTAGTAGGATTTTTCTGACATTTACTCATTTTCCTGCAACAGCAAAAGCCATGGCTCACAGAGAGCTTACAAAGCATCAAAGGGATCTATTGTTGAAAGGCATCAGTCAGGAGAAGGGTACAAAAAATTTCCACAGCATTGGATATACCATGGAACACGGTGAAGACAGTCATCAAAAAGTGGAGAAAATATGGGACAACAGTGACACTGCAAAGAACTGGGCGGCCACGGTGGTGCAGTGGTTAGCATTGCCGCCTCACAGCAAGAGGTTATCCGGTTCGATCCTTGGCTGGGGTGTCTTCTGTGCGGAGTCTGCATGTCCTCCCTGTGGTCACGTGGGTTTCCTCCAGGTGCTCAGGTTTCCTCCCACATCCCAAAGACGTGCTGTAGGTGGATTGGACACTCTAAATTGGCCCTAGGTGTGAGTGTGTGCATGTGTGTGCCTTCTGTGGAAGGTTGGGCGCCGGGCTGGCAACCCGACACTGTAAAACTCCACTGCCAATCATGAGTGGACAGGTGATCCGCTGTGGCGACCCCTAACCGGGAAAAGCCAAAAGAAGAAGTGGTGACATTGCAAAGAACTGGACGTCCCTTCAAAATTGATGAAAAGACCAGATGAAAACTGGTCAGGGAGGCTGCCTAGAAACCTACAGCAACACTGAAGGAACTGCAGGAATTTTTGGCAAATACTGGTTGTGTACTACATGTGACAGCAATCTCCTGTATTCTCCATATGTCTGGGCTATGGGGTAGGGTTGCAAGATGGAAGCCTTTTTCTTACACAGAAAAAATCCAGGCCTGGCTAAAATTTACAAAACAATACATCGAGTCTCCCAAAAGCATGTGGGAAAATGTGTTATGGTTTAATGAGACCAAGGTTGAACTTTTTGGCCACAATTTCCAAAAGATATGTTTGGCACAAAAACAACACTTTGCATCACCAAAAGAACACCATCCCCACGGTGAAGCATGGTAATGGCAGTATCATGCTTTGGGGTTGCTTTTCTTCAGCTGGAACTGGGGCTTTAGTCAAGGTGGAGGGAATTATGAACAGTTCCAAATACCAGTCACTTTTGACCCAAAACCTTCAGGTATCTGCTAGAAAGATAGAGGAATTTCACCTTAACAACAATGTCCCCAAGCATAAATCCAAATCAACAAAAGAATGTCTTTACTAGAAGAAAATTAAAGTTTTGGAATGACCCACCCAGACCTAAATCTATAGAAAATCTGTGGGGTGACCTGAAGAGGGCTGTGCACAAGAGATGTCCTCTCAGTCTGACAGATTTGGAGTGCTTTTGCAAGGAAGACTGGGCAAATATTGCCAAGTCAAGATGTGCCATGCTGATAGACTCCTACCCAAGAAGACTGAATGGTGTAATTAAATCAAAAGGTGCTTTAACAAAGTATTACTTTAAGGGTGTACACACACAACAAAGTATTAGTTTAAGGGTGTGCACACTTTTATTTTTTATATTTTTTCCCCCTAACAGGTTTGCTTATTTTTCAATTGAATTGTACAGGTTATATATCACATTAAAGGTGGGAAAAGTTTTGAAATGATTTATTGTGGTCTCATTAAAAGTGGGAAAAGTTTTGAAATGATTTATAGTGGTCTCATTTTTTTATATCACAAAAACCTGGCATTTTAGCAGGGGTGTGTAAACTTTTTATATCCACTGTATGTGATAATGACATGAAGAATATTAATGACAAGGCGATGTACATTTTCATATGTAGGTTTTTACCTTTATAGAGTATGAAATGGTTTGTATGCATACATAGCATACATCAGTAAAGGAAGTATTAGTAACTAGTTGGTTAGAGATTAGTTGAGTTGAATTGACAGTTTTGAAATAAGCTAGTTTTAATTATGGAAAGATTAAAATTACTTTTAGTAAAAAAAATAGAAAAATTAAGAACCTTTCTAATTGAAAAAACAGTGTGCACTGAAACAAGACAATTACAAAGACATTTGACACAGTATTTGGATACTAATGTTGAGTGACAGAACGATTTGCTTTTTATCTTTCCATTTTGCCATCTGGAGTGCATGCCTTAATTTGGGCGTACTTTGGAAACTTGATGTTTTCAAACTAGATTTTTGTTTGCAGCAGAGCTGCACTGGATTCCAGGTACAAATGATCACAGTCTTTCATGGCACAAATTTTAGTTGTTCCAGACTGTGACTGTAAATGTTGTATCTAGTTTTGTCTTGCTTTGACAAGAGTAATGGAAGGCCAGTGTTTATCTGAAATTAGAACTATCAAGTCCAATCAAGAGTTGACTGGAAACCTTAAAAATGGATCTGCAGTAGGCATTACATTGGCATGTGTTTATAGCATGCATGTTAATAAGCTTCTTTAATGCTGAAGCTTGTGTTTAAAGAAACTTGGTTATTTTTCTGGTTTAGGAGCCCTGAATTTCTGTGCTGTTCCCAGATGCAGGTAGCAAAGTGCATGCCACTGTTAACCATACACCCCCAAAAGGCATAGAATAAAAACACACATCTAGTACAGAGTAGAAATATATGCATTTTGATTTTATCATCCAAAAATGTTTACATTTTGATTGCATCATTCTGATAAACCAAGTCAGATGTACATCCCATCAAAACATAATGGAAATAATTTCAGAGAGTTTAGAATTTAATTGTGCCCCATAGACTGCAATGGCAAAATGTAACACACAATAAAAAATATAAAAAGTTACAGCACAAGTACACAAAGGCCAAACAACAAAGTAAAACTCCATAACACTAATGCAAACTAATTTAACATGAAAAATACATACATACAACCCATTCACTTCAGTGGATGAAACAGTCAGATTAACAAACCTGCAAACATTTTCCAAGTAAACAGATCATAAAAATCGCACAAATCAGTAAATAACAGAAACATTCTAAGATCTGTGGTATAGAGGGCTAAAGTTTTCACTGTAGCCTAGATGGTCTGAGTTAGTTTAGTCACTGAAGTGACTGAAGGTGGACTACAGTTGGTCATGCAGGCCTTCCTGTCTTGGAAGGTGAAAGAGATGCTTCTGATAAGCTAGTCACAGCCATGTAAGCAGAGGTATACATACATAGACTGTCAAAGCCAACAACCCTGATCCTGGCCATTTAGACACTAAGATAGTGACATTAGCCCTCATAGCATGTGCAAGGAATCACACACACATAAGGGAAGGGCATCAGATGTCCCACTGTGAAGCAATTGCACACATCAGCCACTGGTCGAGGGTTAAGGCCTTAAATAGAGATGCTGTCATTGTGAGGATGCCAGTGAAGATCACTAACTATCTCCATGGCCATCTGAATGACAGCTCTCCCAATTAGCTGTCATGCCTCTACTGAGGATACATTGCGAGGGCTTGATGGTCAAGAGACACTGAGGCAAAAAAAAGGCATAGAAAACAGCAACAAAAAAATCAGCGTCTGTTAAGCCCAGAACAACACAGGAACAAAAGGAACCAGAGTATCTCCACCATGAAAATAAATGAATAAAAAAAAAATCACATGCAAGTACTAAGATGCAGTAAGACCACAATGTCAACAAACGTCTAAACAATACTCTGCAGTATATGACAGGATGTTATTTGTGTTACCTGGGTGCTCCCACTGAATGCAAATGCCCCTTTTCAGGGGTGACTTGATCAGAGTCACACAGTTTTCAAAATATTTATTTATTTTTTTTTTTAAGATTGCAAATACAAATTGAGAGAATCAAACCCAGGAC
This sequence comes from Protopterus annectens, assembly GCF_019279795.1. Lineage (NCBI taxonomy): Eukaryota > Metazoa > Chordata > Ceratodontiformes > Protopteridae > Protopterus > Protopterus annectens. The sequence continues at coordinate 125,056,843 of NC_056734.1, read as the reverse complement.
TATAGGATGAAGCTTGTTAGCATCTCATCTAAAAAAGTCATCTTTTGTTCAGAAGGATGGAGCTGTTATTGCAGCCAAGCGGATGGAGTTTAACAACTGTGGCACTGGAAGAGCCAGGTGACAAGGGAGGAGAGTAAATGGGTATGACCCACCCATCTGTTCCCGTGAGAGAAGGATGTGTGCACTCTAGGATGGAGACCAAGGAAACCACTGCTCCTGGCTTTTGGGGAGGGGTCAAAGCTGTTTAGAATGAATGCCCCATGTAGAAGTTAAGTGAAGGCCTCCACATTCAGCCCATTGCACAGTCTCCCTGGTACTTTGCTGAGTATATGTTGTGGGGGATGCTTGAAAGAAGAAAAAGCCAAACAACCATGATGGCTGTCCTAGCTGTTTCTCACCACCATGGCTAGTAATAATTAAGTTCATTGATCACAGGCAGTAGGAGGAAAGTAATCCATTATTAAATAAAGACAGAAGAAGAATTGAAGAACAAGAGATGTGTGTGTGTGTGTGTGTGTGTGTGTGTGTGTGTGTGTGTGTGTGTGTGTGTGTGTGTGTGTGTGTGTGTGTGTGATATATGTATGTCCTCCTGTTCCAGTGTTGCAGTATTCTATATGTGGGTTTACTCCTCTTGCTTCGCGTACGTCCGGCCAGTATGCAAAAGTTTTCAGTCGCTCTGTGGTGCATCAGACATCTGACATAGCTGTTGGAACTTGGGCCATAAAAGTGACTTCTGCACGCACCAGCCCTCAGAACTTCACAACCGCTAGTCGTATGCCAGGTGTTCCAGCTCTCGCTGTTGTCGCATTTGAGAAATCAGATAAGTACCCCATTGGGGGTCCTTTCAGTCCTATTACTGATTATATTGCCTGTTCATGTCATCCAGAAAAGGCAAGTGTAAGGGCAACCAGCATATTCCTCATAAGGATGCATACAACCAATGCATTTTCTGCTTGGGTCGGTCACACGACCACATGGCCTGCTCTATTTTCCAGGCGTTTGTGCCCAAAACCCTGCGTAGTCGTTTGCATGTGCTTAACTTGTACCTAGAAAATCAGAGGTTAAAGCAGATTATGTTAGGCATGGAGGCTTCATCCGATATACCTTCAAAACTGCCGAAAAAGAAGGCCTACCACTACCGCTGCACCTTTTCCTCCCAATCCTCAGCCTGTGTCCGACATCGGCGTGGTAGAGGAATCTGGTACCGCTGTTTCGGATATAGCAGCTTCCTCCTCGGAAGCCGCACAATCCCAGGCGGACGGCACTTCATTAGAGGATGTTCATTGTGTTTCACTGTTGCAGTCATTACACTAAGAAAATTGCGTCGGCTGCATCTTTTATACCCCTGGCGCACTGACGTCAGGGAGGAGGTGACAGCAGCCGACGGCGGACCAAGACTTTGGAATTCAGGCCGACTGCGGGTAGCCTGCCTGCAGGATAACCCAAGTGTAATGACTGCAACAGTGAATACACTCGAACATCTACATTTATAGTAGGTACACAACTGTACTTTTTACTGACGTCGGTCAAAGTCGCCAGAGGGGAACCAGAGATTTCCATGGACCCATTGCATGCCTCCTGTCCCTTCACAGTTTAGGGAATCTAGGCCTTCTCCCCTTCAGGTGCCAGTTGGGCCCCAAAAGAGGAAAGAAAAGAGAGAGCACCTCTCTGCCCCTTCTGAAAGTATGCCTAACTTGCAGGCTTTCAGTCAAAGTTTATTCAATGCCTTTATGGCCCTACGCCCTTCTTCTGCCTGGAGTACTAGCTTCCCTCCTCCACTTTTGAGCCCTAGGCCTCAACCCACAGATCCTACTATTAGGGAAGAGGAAGAGCTGCCTGATTCTTCCTCTGATGAATCACTATCTTATCCATCCCAAATCTCTTCTCCCTTGGGGTATGAATTTCCAGAGGAGGAATATTTCAATCCTGACTCCCCGTTTGAGGATCTAACCTTTTCAGAAACCGTCTCTAAGATGAAAGACTATTTCAAGTGGGAATATTCTGAAATGAATGAGGTCCAAAAAAGATGATATGACCTCATTCAGATGGATTTCCCTAGGCCGTCTGCCATTCCTCCAATCTTGCCTGCCTTCCTGGATGCCTTCTCCACAGCATCCTTAAATCCAGACTCTCAACCTCCTGCCCCTCGCAGGCCAGATAGACTTTATAAAGTCCCTGAGACTGTCAAGCACCTCCTTACTTGCCCTCCTGCAGATCCAGACACTATCTCCAGCTCTACAGACAAGGCTTCTAAGCTCTTACCCACGACTACCATACTCCCTACTGGCAAAGGCAGCAAAACTATGAAACACCTGGGTATGAAAATTTACACCTCTGGTACCTTGTCTTTCAGAGCCACAAATTACAAACTCACATGGCTAAGCACGCTTTATCCCTCCTGGATAAAACCACCAAGGAATTGGCAGATATTCCAGACTGTGCTGCCAAAGCCTCACTGACTTCCCTTCTGGCCCTTACCTCCCAGGTTACCGGACACTCAATCATGCGCAGTTATGATGCTACAGAAGCCTCAGCTAGGTCTGCAGCATCAGCTTCTGCATTAAGGAAATATTCATGGTTACACTTGCAACCACTTCCTGAGGACTTTAGGGCAAAACTTATTGATGTCCCTCTGGACAGTACAGCATTGTTTGAAGCTAATGTGGCTGACCTCTTTAGATCACCTCAGCAGAAAGGGAAAGAAATGCAGGACCTAGAACACCTGCTGGTTTCCCCAATATCAAAGTTTCAAGTAAACTACCCGGCAAGAATTCAGTTCCTAAGGAAGCATTCCCATCCTGCTACTTCCAGTAGGCATATAAAGCTTACAAGAAACAAGCCCCCTACAGCTAGAGCCTCTCCCCCTCTAGCCACAGGCCACCCTTTCAAGATAAGGCTGGTACCATCTGACTACCTGCCAACCTTGCCTCCTCCACCTCCTTCCTGTCTACCTTTGTCAGCCCGTCTCTCTCACTGCCTCCCTGTGTGGATTCGCATCCTGTCAGACAAATGGGTCCTGACAATTCTTCAAAAAGGTTACGTCATGTCCTGGCTCAACCCACCAAAAAGAAAAGGCATCCCACAACCTCCATCACAACCACTGCACCTTCTGTAACCTGTGTTGCAAGCTCTGCTGGCTCAGGGCACCATAGAAACAGTGCCTACTGTAGGAAAAGGAAGAGGTTTCTACTGTAGAATTTTTCTGGTCCCCAGAAAGGACGGACCTTGGAGGCCTATTTTTAGACCTGTCCCATCTCAATCTATTCCTACAGGTCCCAACCTTCAGGATGTTGACTCTTCCTACCCTCTTCCCCCTCCTCCTCCCCAAGGGTTCATGGCTATCCTAGATGCAAAGGATGCTTACCTTCACATCCCCCGTAAGACCAACTTATAAGAAATACCTGAGGTTCTACATGGGCCTTTCTCACTTTCAATTCTCTGCCTTGCCCCTTTGGGGTTTCTACCACACCTATGGTCTTTACCAAATGCTTGGCTGCAGTTATTGCTTACTGCAGGACAAAGGGAATACACATACTCCCTTACCTGGACAACCTGCTGATTCAGGCAGACAACAAAGAGAACCTCCACCTACACATTCATTTTGTTGTGTCCCTCTTACAATCCCTGGGATTCCAGATGAATTCACCAAAATCCCACCTGGAGCCCACTCAAGACATTGTCTTCCTCAGGTGCAGAATTCGCACAGACGTCATGAAAGCCTTTCTTCCACCCAAAAAGGTGGAAATCCTGACAGAACATTTGCTTCAGGTCCTCCAACACACAGAATTAACAGCAAGGCGCAGTGGTGCAGCGGTAGCATTGTCACCTCACAGCAAGAGGTTCTCCGGTTGGATTCTCTGCTGGGGTGCCTTCTGTGTGGAGTCTGCATGTCCTCTCTGCATTCGTGTGGGTTTCCTCCCATATTATAAAGACATGTGGCTGGAGCATTTCTCCCTGGGCCTCCGCTGAAAATTGGCTTTGTTCCAAGTCAGACTTTCCCTGTTAACAAATGTTAAATAAATTAAATAAATTAAAAGGCAGCACCTCAAGTTCCTGGGCTACATGGCAGCCACTATCCCTATGCTACCCCTTGCAAGACTGCATATGAGAAAACTACAATGGTATCTCCAGTGAGTCTGGACACAGCACTCCCACCCTCCCGAGTACAAGACCCCCTCCTTCTCTGCCTCGAACTAGAAATCCAATGGCACAAGTGACCTACAACCCAGGTCTTCCTCTCCAACCACCCCCGCCCACACAGGTCATGCATACACATGCCTCAGATTTGGGCTGGGGAGCAACTCTGGGCCATCAAAAAGTGTAGGGCCTGTGGCCACAGCCATACAGATGAAAACACATCAATCTTCAAGAGATGAGGGCAATTCTTCTGTCTCTTCGAGCCTTCCTACCCTATCTCCATCAGGGTCCCCTGAAGATTTTCACAGACAACACCACGGTTCTGTAGTACCTCAACAAACAGGGAGGGAAAAAGTCATACCTCCTTTGCATACTAGCTTTTCTAGTATAGGAACTGGCCACCACACAGGGAGTGACTCTGCAGGTGGTCTACATCCCCCTCTTCTCAACTCCAGGCAGATTATCTTAGCAGAGCCATCACATGCAACCACAAATGGATGCTTCACAGGGCTGTCTTCCTGGATTTGGTCCACCGGTGGGGTATTCCTCAAATAGACCTGTTTGCCTCCTCCATCAAGAGGCAACTTCCTGGTTTTTGCACCTGGATACTAGACCCACATGCACTAAAAACAGATGCCTTTTCAATTTCATAGACTGGGAAGTTTCTGTATGCATTCCCCCCCTTCCCACTAATTCAGAAAATCCAGCATTACAGACCAAAAATCTTGTTGGAGACTCCCTACTGGCCAGGACAGCACTGGTTCCCCCTTCTTCTACAACTGTCCAAGGGCAATCACCACAAGTTACCCCTCAGAGTGGACCTTCTCACAGAGCACAAGGGGTCCCAGATACATCCACAGTGGCAGCTACTTCACCTCACCCTGTGGTTGATTAGGATTCTGATCCCTTTCAGACACCTTTATAACGAGGACGTGCTAAATGTCCTGCAGGAGGCTAGGAAACCAAATAACAGAAAATCCTACCTTTCTAAGTGGAAAAGGTTTACTATATGGTGTTACAATAGACAGTTGGACCCGCTTGTGAGTGAGACTCCTTTAGTCCTGTCTTACCTGTGTGAACTACTGCAGTCAGGCTTGGCTTTTTCGTCCATTAAGGCTCACCTGTCTGCAGTTTCAGCATGCCTTCCTCTGGACCCCCCTTTAGCATCCAGACTCCCTGCTAACCTTTTTCTCAAGAGGTGTGCTTCAACTCAGACCTCCCAGAAAACCACCCCCTCCACTATGGGACCTTAACTATGTTTTGCAAAAGTTTAAGCTTCCTTCATTCGAGCCTGCAGACAAAGCCTCTCTAAAACATTGTACATGGAAAACTGTACTACTCATGGCCTTAACATCAGCCAGAAGAGTCTCAGCGCTACAAGCCCTTATGGCCATCCCACCCTTCCTAGTTTCTACAATGACAGGGTTACTCTTATAACTAGCCCTTCATTCATGCCCATGGTGGTGAATGACCTGTCCCTGAATCAGGCCATCCCTCTAACCTACTTTTTTTCCCTAACCCACACGGGGACAGTGAGAGAGTACTTCACTCCCTGGATGTTCATAGACAGCTCAGGTTTTACCTGCATAAAACCAGGTCTATCAGACAGACGGATCAACTTTTTATCTCCTTTCATCCCAGAGCCTTGGGAAAGACAGTATCCAAACAGACTATCTTGGTATGGATTTCAAAAGCCATCACCTTCTGCTACCAATACCATGGAAAATTTTTGCAATGCACTGTCAAGGCACACTCAACCAGGGCTATGACCTCCTCAGGAGCCTTCTTCAAAGGCCTGGACACCTATTCTGGAAGCAGCCACTTGGTCATCAGTACATACCTTCACCAAGTTTTACAAACTAGACCATATTTAGCTTCATAGGTATGTACTAGGCTAATGACCCTGGAGCATTTACAAGCCTAGCCCAAAGCATTCCTTGGCATTGTGCTGTCCGACGTTAGTTCCCTCTAGTGTCCCTATCAAGCAGGGCCACTGGAGTGATCCCCGGGGTGAATTTTCTATTTCCCATCCACTCTTCAAGATTTCTCTTGAAGAGGGCTAGTGAGGTGCTCTGCTTGACCTGTATGGGAAGTCTGTTCCAGAGCATGGGCAGTCTCTGGGTTACTAACCTGTCCCTCCAGCATGTTCTGTTGATTGAGGTAATGAGGTTGAGATCTCTGGAGCTTGTTGTATGGAGGGATTGGGATTTCTTTAGATGCAGCATATCTAATAATGCTGGGTCGGACATAGCTTTGTAGGTTAAGCAGAGATCACCTCTAAGTAGGAGATATGAGACAGAGTATAACTTCAGATGTTCTTCGTGTTTCACTGTTGCAGTCATCACATCTGGGTTATCTGCTTGCAGTAGCCCTCAGTTGGCCTGATTATCAAAGTCTTGGGTCCTGCGTTGGTTGCTGTCTCATCTTCCATGACGTCAGGTAGTTAGGGGTATAAAGCATGCAGCCGACGCCATTACATCAGTCTTTCTTGCTGTGCGGTGCCCAAAGCAAAAGCAGTTCGCAAGTGCTGGTCGGCCGACTCCTGAAATTTTCGATCTGAAGTAGTTAACTTCATTTGTGCATCAACCTATGGGTTATCGGATCCATATCGGATACGTGCCGGCAGTTTCCAACAGCTGAGATCCAAGCTCCAAGCTCCTCCCCGTACCCATAATCCCCTGCCATCCCTGCCTGACCTCAGATCTAGTTTGCTGCGGTTACACCAGCAGCTTGATCTCGAGCTTCCAGGCCTTAGAGAGCGTTTTTCTGTGAGAAAAATCTTTCCTTTTTTGGATTTAGCTAAAGTTTGCATGTGAAGTTGTTTTAGGATAGTTACCTTAAAGTAGTCGTTAGATTCCCTTTTTTTCGTATTACCCACCCCCCCTTTTTTGTGAGAGCGTTAGGGTGTGTGTGGTTTTGGGGCCTAGTGAGTGTGTTTTTAGTTTACCATGGCAGAGGTCCCCAAAACTTTTTTTTCTAAATGTACCGAGTGTGGCCATAAGCTCTCCCCAGCGGATGGCCACACTCGGTGCGTTTTATGCCTTGGGGTTGAACACCTGTCATCCGGCTGCACTATTTGTGCAGCATTCAACCCCAGGGCTCTCAAGGACCGGAGGTCGAAGCTAATTCTGGCGGGACTTCTGCCCCCGGACTCTGCTCCGGCCTCCGGTCCCCCCGTGGCTCCTGCCGCGGCTGCGGCAGCGCCTTCTGCTACTTCCCTTCCCTTGGCCGGGACTCAACCTCCCACCTTTGGCCAAGAGGATAGGGAAGCCAGAAGAGAGAAGCGCAGAGAGAAGCATCACAAGCGGCGGGCCAAAGCCTCTGCATCGGCTCTACCAGCCAAGCGGGCTTCTCCACCCGAGACCTCCGAGCCTTCTCCTTCCCAGCTCCATTCACTCTGCTTCTCGACGGGGCTGGAGGAGGAGTCCCAGTCACCTTTGAGGTCATCGAGGCGGCACTCCCGTCCTGCCTCGGTGGCCTCTTCTAGGTCCACAAAAAGTTTAACTGATGCAGACTTCGACCGGATGATGTGAAGGTTCCTCCAGGCCCAGCTGCAGATGGGAGTGCTCCTGCCCCCCCCCGTTTTGTCCCGATTGCTCCTTCCCCGACCCACTTCCCGGGTTCGGGGTCTTCGGAGCCGACTAGCGTTGGAGCCGGGGAACTGTCGGCGCCGATAGAGTTGAGTGCTTTGGCGCCAATGGCACCCTCGTGTCTGTCTGGTCCCTTTTCTGCGGATCCCAGCTCTCGGAGCCGAGAGCTGAGCTTCGGATCCGAGAAGGTTAGTATGCCTTCAGCTCCGTCCAGGTCGGAGCATGCTGCCCCTTCGGATCCGATCACCTCGGCGCCGGCTTCGATACATGCGTCGGATCCGAGGGAGGGTCTGCTCTCCTTCGGCTTTCGACGTGGTCGAGAGGGTTCTGTCGAGGGACTCCAGGCCCCCGGCCCTAGCTACGGCCCCACCCTGCACTCCCTCTCAGACGGGCCCGACTTCCGTCACCTGGCCCCAGTGACAGCCTGCTCTTACGTCCCAGATCGTTCCCTTTTTGGAACAGGATGTGGTTGGCGAGACCTCCTCGGACAGCCCACCCAAGGAAGTCCCTCACAAACGCAAGTGCAAAAGGAGGCACTTGGACTCCCCTGAGTCCTTGACAGAGGAAACGGACTTGGAGGAAGGGGAAAGCTCCCCAAAATCATCCCCCAAAGACGTCTCATTTGGAGACATCATGGAGATGCTCAGGATTAGAGGGGGGTGTTCTGCCCCAAAGCCTACCTCTGACAAGTCCATGTTTCTGGAGGCGTTTGAAGCAGGCCTACCTCTTGGGTGTCGCCTCCAGCCGACCCCCTGGTAGACCTGATCACTACAAGGGCATGGAAGGAGCCGGACACTGTGGAGCCCGTTCCCAAGAGGCCGGACAGCTCACATTGGAGTAAGGGGTCCCCTGTAGATGCCATGTTGGTGGCTGCCACTAAAAGGGAACTAGCCCAGGAGAGTCCCGCGGTCCATCCTCCTGACAAGGAGTCTCGGGCGATGGACCGCTTGGGGAAGTGGGTGTTTGCTTCAGCCACCTTCTTGGTAAGGCCGCTGAACTACATGGCACATGTAATACGACTCCAGCGGGACTTTATCAAAGAGTATACTGGGTCACCCCCAGAGTCCATGTCGGCAGAGGACAAACAAGTTTACTCTACCCGAATGGCCACTCTCAGGTCTATTTCCAATACCTCTTTGCGGCTACTATCCCATGCTACAGAGGGAGCCGCTAGAGCTAGCTGAGCGGGCGTCGTCCTAAGGCGACAGGTGTGGCTCCGCCACTGTGATTTTGCGGAACCCTTTAAGGCGTCATTCGCTAATGCCCCGTTTGATGGTTCTGCCCTCTTTGGCAAGACCGTACGCGACACCTTGGTCCAGAGCGAGAAAGATGGGAAGACGCTGTCTGCCGTCGGAGTACACTTCTCTGCTCCCCAGAGGTCCTTCTCCAAGAACCAAAAGGGACAGAAGAAGATGTGGTTCCTGAAGTCTCAGCAGTCCCATTTCGCTCAGGCCCCCCGTCCTTCAGGGGCAGAGGAAGACAGGGTGGACGCCGCCCTAGAGGCAGAGGGGGCCCGAAAAACTTTGGGTCCAGAGAACCTTTCTCTGATCGGCCCACGCAGCAACCCTGAGGGGTTACCCGACTGCTCCACTCTGGAGGCAGTCGGGGGGCATTTCTCGAGGCACCTAGCAGCTTGGGAGTCCATCACAACAGACCGCTGGGTGCTTCGGATTATATCCAGAGGCTATGAGATTCCGTTTCTCCATCCCCCTCTCGGACCCACATCCCTCCCCGATGTCCCACCCGATCAGAGGGAGGCCGCAGCCGCAGAAATTCAGCAGCTGCTAGAAAAGGGAGCGATCTGGCATGCCCCCCTAGACCAGTATGGATCAGGCTTTTACTCCAGGTTCTTCTTGGTGCCAAAAAAGATGGGGGACTTAAGACCAATCCTCAACCTTTCTCTCTCGAACCTGGTGGTAACCAAAGAAAAGTTCCGGATGGTCACCCTTCAATCCATTCTCCCCCTTTTGCAGGAGAATGACTAGATGTGCTCCATAGACCTCAAGGACGCGTACTACCACATCTTGATGGACAGACGGTCCAGGAGGTTTATCTGCTTCAGGCTAGGAGCCAGCCATTACCAATTCAGGGTCCTCCCCTTTGGTCTCACCACAGCCCCCAGGGTGTTCACCAAGGTGTTAACTGTGGTAGCGGTCCACCTGAGACTCCAGGGAATTCAGGTCTTTCCATACCTGGACGACTGGCTCCTGACCGCCCCCACAAGGCATCTACTCTCCACGGCCAGGAATTATTTTCTTCACCTAGCTCCCCGGTTGGGGATCACGATCAGTGTGCGAAATTCTTCCCTTCTTCTGACTCAGGTAATAGATTTCATCGGAGCCAGGTTGAACACAAATAAGCTTATAGCCTTCTTGACTCCGGACCGGCTGCAGTCTCTAAAACTTCATGTGCAGGCCATTCTTCGTTGCCCAGCTCCTCCGGCGGAATTGGTCCTGAGGACCTTAGGCTCGATGGCGGCAACCATCAACCTTTTGCCCATGGCGCACCTAAATATGAGAATCCTGCAATGGATCCTCCAAGTCCAATGTTCCTTCCTACATTACCCCCTGACCCATCCTGTTCCTCTCAGCAGGGTTTGCAGGAAAGCCCTCTTGTGGTGGCTCCAGTCTCCGGACCTCCAGAAGGGGCGCCCCTTTTCTATGTCCCCTCCCTTAGCCACAGTGACCACAGACGCCACTCGCCTCAGGTGGAGGGCATTGCTTGGGCAGGACCGTCCAAGGCACGTGGAACCATGTGGAGACCTCACTGCATATCAGTGTCCTAGAGATGAGGGTGGTACTGTTAGCGTTGCAAGCACTTCAGAGTCATCTTCCCTTCTGGAAAATTGTGATCCAGACGGACAACATGTCAGTCGTCTGGTATATCAACAAACAAGGGGGAACCAGGTCCTATCCACTTTGTCGAGAGGCCAAGAGAGTGTGGGAATGGGCGATTTCCACCAACCGTTTTCTCATAGCGATGCACATTCCGGGATGGTCCATCATCCTAGCGGACAGATTGAGTCGCACCATCCTCTCGCCGTACGAGTGGTCTCTGAATCTCAAAGTAGCGAAGCAGATTTTCTCCAAATGGGGTCAACCTCATTGCGATCTTTTCGCCTCTCCCTCAAACACAAAGTGCAACGACTACTTCGCTCTAATTCCCCCACCCGGGGAATCTCCAAGAGACGCTCTGGTGCATGTTTGGCCACCCGGTCTACTTTATGCTTACCCTCCACTTCCCCTGATGCTGAAGTTTCTACAGAAAGCCAGACGGTTAGGGAGCAGAATAATCCTCATTGCCCCATTCTGGCCTCGTCAGGCTTCGTTCCCATATCTATGGTCTCATCTGGTGAATCCTCCCTGGATTCTAGATCCCATTCCGGATCTGATCTCTCACCCATTGGGCCTGCCGGCCCCGAACCTGAACAATCTCAAGCTCACGGCTTGGTTGATCCAGTTCCACTGTTAGCTAGGGCTCCCGGTATCTCTTCCCCGGTCAAAATCATCCTAGTAGCTGCTCACAAGCCATCTACTAGAAGGGTTTATAATAGCAAATGGAAACGTTTTTCTATCTGGGTGGAGCATCAGAACTTAGACCCCTTTACAGCTCCGTTGCCAGCAATATTAGACTTTCTATCAGGGTTATTTGACCAAGGTGCTAGCTCCTCCACAGTCAAAGTACAATTGGCAGCTATCTCTCATTACCATGTTGGATGTGATCTGGGTCCTTTGACCTCATCCAGATTGTGTAAGGCCTTCTTAAAAGGCACCTTCTTACTAAGACCCCCGGTGAAGGATGTAGTCCCTCCTTGGGATTTAGCGCTGGTACTCCAGGCTTTAACAACTTCTCCCTTTGAGCCAGCAGCTTCGGTGGATCTCAAATTCTTATCCTGAAAACAGCTTTTCTTGTTGCCATTACTTCAGCAAGAAGGGTTTCAGAACTTCAAGCCCTTTGCGCCAAGACACCATACTTGACCTTCCACAAAGATAGAGTATCCCTCGGGACCAATCCCTTCTTTCTGCCCAAAATTGCGTCCGAATCTAACATCAACCAGTCTATTAATTTACCAGTCTTCTTTCCCAATTATCAGAATAAGGGTGAGTACAAGTTACATTCCTTAGATGTACACAGACAACTACGATTCTGTTTACACAGAACAGCTGGTCATAGGGAGTCAGACCAGCTGTTTGTATCCTTTGCTAAACCTAGTCTGGGGAAACCTGTTTCGAAAGTCACACTGTCCAGGTGGATTTCCCAGTGCATTCTTCTGGCTTATGAGAGTTCTGGCCAGCCTGCACCTCAGGGAGTCCGTGCCCATTCTACTCGGTCTATTTCTACCTCCGCTGATTTTCGTGCTAGAGTATCTTTGGATGACATTTGCTCAGCAGCCACGTGGGCTTCATCTCATACATTTATAAACCACTATAAGTTGGATTTTGTCTCCAGAGGGAGAGCATCCTTTGGCTCCGCAGTGTTCCGGAACATCCTTCCATGAGGACCACCCAAGATTCAGGTAGCTGGGGACTCTGTCCCATAGGTTGATGCACAAATGAAGTTAACTACTTCAGATTAAGAAGTTATGTACTCACCATAACGTTCCATCTGAGTAGGTAAACTTCATTTGTCAGCAACCGTCCCTCCCTCCGTCCCCCTGCCCTACTTGGATGTTCATGGTATTCCTGTGTCATGACGGATTGTATCCAGGTTAGTCTATAGAGGTGATCCTCTTCTCTGATATTGCAGGTGTTGCTTTTAGGCAAACTCGATCTGAGGTCAGGCAGGGATGGCAGGGGATTATGTGTAGGGGGGAGGAGCTCGGAGCTCAGCTGTTGGAAACTGCCGGCTCGGATCCGATATGGATTTGATAACCCATAGGTTGCTGACAAATGAAGTTTACCTACTCAGATGGAACGTTATGGTGAGTACATAACTTCTTATTTTCGAGTTTCAGAACCAAAGTCTTCAACTAAAGCTAAGTACCCCCTTGGGGAAACTTTTTCTTGCTCTAAACCGATGTCAGTAAAAGTCAGTAATTGTATTTCTTGTGGAAAGCAAATACCTCAGAAAGATTTTCATTCATACTCTATTCCTTGCCTACGACCACGACGTACCTCTCTGTCGGTTTTGTGCCTTATTTAAACAATGAACTATTCATCGTCTGTATATTTACTCTTCCAAATATTTTGGTACTCTGTTCAATTATCCAGATATGGCTTCGGTAAGCCACCCGACTACCGACATTCCGAAAAAATATAAAAAAAAGACAGACACAGGCCGCCTAGGTCCAAAGCTGCCGACAATGCTTCTAAGCTAGTCACCAGTTCGCCAGTACTCAGTGAGGCGCTTTCGCAGCCCCTGATACCCGCTACTTCAGATTCGCAGGCCTCTACTGAGACCCATTTGAAGTCCAGTATGCCGCAAGATGCTTCATCTGTGTAACCTGCAGATGTCTTTACCTTGGATGGGTCCGGAAGCCGCTGTGCAGGCACCAGCTTCTGAGGGTGTATTCAGGCCTACTGACTTGCATATTAAACCGACACCATCTTCTTCTTCAAGGCCTAAAACTCGATCCATGCCTAGAAAACCGACACCCAGACAGCATGGTAAGGTCTCTATGCCTAAAAAACAAATGATAAGAATGGCTGAAGACCTTATTACTTTAATCAGGGGAAGCCAACCTTCCCTTCTAAGAGACCTAGGACTGAATTTGCTTATGATTCTTCTGATCAGGATTTTGAAATTTCTGTTTCCTCTAATGAACAGGATTTACCCTTACCTACCTTTGAGGATTCTGATGCAGAGGACTCTATTCCCTCTGCTTCCCCTCCAGAGGATTTCTCTTTTGGTGAAACCTTGCTTACTCTTAGTGAACATTTTTGCTGGGAAAGCCAGGATTACTCTGATTCTAAAAAGAGGCTTAGGGATTTCTTACTCCTGCCCCAACACAGGCCTTTAGCTATCCCCCCTGTACTGGACATTGTTGATGATGCTTTTTCGGAGTCTAGCTTGGCCCTGACTCCTTACCTCCTGCTCCCAGAAAACCAGATAGATATTACAGGGTTCCTAACTCTCATAAGTTCCTCTTTAAAAATCCCACTACGGATCCTAAGACCATTTCACAGGGACCCAAGGGCATTAAGGCTACTACTGCAAAAAATCCTCTCTGATAGAGATTCCAGGGCGCTGAATAGATGGGGTAAAAAGATATACACTTCTGCAACCTTGGCCATTAGAGCCTTAAACTGCCAGTTTCATATGTTAAAGTATCAGCAGCATATTATTGGATTGCTTAAACAGAAAATGATGATGATTCCTGACTGTGCTAATGCATTCTACTGAACAAGTTGGAAAATATACTTTTCAATGTGGTTTTGATTCACAAGAGGCATCTTGCAGGGCTGCTGTCACTGGGTCTGTACTTGGAAGGCATGCTTGGCTTAAGGAGCAATCTTTACCAAATCATGTTAAAGCTAAATTGCTGGATGTTCCTTTAAACCAGGACCGCCTGTTTGGCAACAAAGCAGAAGTAGTACTTAAAAAGCTAAATCTATGCAAACTGTTAAAGATTTTTTGCAAGTACAGCCTCCACAATTTAGTAGGCATTGTCCCTCTAAGAATTGGTCCTTTCCTGCCTCTTCCAGGCCTTCTCAGTCCAAACCCAGAACCCGCAGAACACTCAGGCTTCAGTCCCAAGGTGTGCACAAGACTAAGCAGTGGGGGGCTCCCACTTCCAAAGCAGGGAGTAGTAAGACTCCCCCTTGTGGTAAACTGTCTCAGTGACTTAACTTTGAAACTTCCAAGCCCTTCTCAGCTGACTACTCCTTTAGGGGGGAAAATTGCTCTGCAGGCAAAAAACTGGGAACTCATTACCCAGGGCAAATGGGTTTTAAATATGGTTTCCCAAGGATACAGATTCCACTGCCACACTTTACCAACCCCAAACGGTTGGCCAGATCTACCCCTAAATCAGTGAGCAGAGGCTCAAAAGCAAGTTCTCTCTCTCTCTCTTAAGTATAAGGGCTATTCAAACTGTCCCAGAAGAGGAAAGGGGACAAGGTTTCTACTCAAGACTTTTCCTGGTGCCCAGAATAGACAACTCCTGGCGTCCTATTTTGGATCTTTCTATACTAAACACTTTTTTGGTGATCCCAAAATTCAAGATGTTAACTCTTCACCAGTTACTTCCTATGCTAGGCAAGGATGCCTGGTTGGCAACACTGGATTTAAAGGAAGCCAACCTGCACATCCCAATCGGGAATCTTGCACAAGATACCTGCACTTCAAAGCAGGGTTTCATGCACTATCAGTTCTCTGCACTGCCCTTTGGCTTATCTACTGCACCCAGGGTATTCACAAAGTGCGTAGCTCCAGTCATTGCTTTTTGCCGGCAAAGAAATATTCAAATATACCCATACCTGGACGATTGTCTAATTCAGGCAGAAAGCCAGGACATACTATTGAATCATCTTGCGTTTGTACAAAAAGTGCTAACTTCTCTGGAGTACACCATAAACAAAAAGAAATCACATCTGGTACCCTGCCAACAAATTGTATTCCTGGGAGCAAGCTTGAACACAACTTCCCAGATGGCTTTCCTCACGCCAGAGAAACAAATTCATTTGACAGCTTACTTCAAACTAATGGCCACAAAGACCTTGCTATCTGCAAGACAAATACTGCAAGCCTTGTGGTTCATGGCCTCCTACATTCTCCTAATTCCATATGCAAGACTGCATATGAGGAAACTACAATGGTATTTAAAAAGCCTGTGGTGTCAACATTCTCAGGATCTAGAAGCAATGATTCCTGTCATACCTTGCCTACAGTTAGAGTTCCTTTGATGGGCAGAAGCCTGCCACCAAAACAAGGGACTGCCATTCACTCTACCCCCTGCCGCCCAAACCCTAACAACAGATGCATCAGACTATGCACAGGGGGCTCACTTGGCAGGGAAGTGCATTCAGGGCAAATGGAACCCAAGTGAAATGCACATTCTTCCAGGACAATTAATGGTAAAGACGGACAACACCACTGTTATGTGGTACATAAACAAGCAGGGGGGAACCCACTCATACCCTCTCTGCAGACTAGCCTTGGCTCTGTGGAACACTGCCTTCAGCTACCAAGTGCACCTACAGGCTCAATTCCTGCCAGGAAAGCTAAATACACTGGCAGACGATCTAAGCAGAAATCTCATGGACCCACACGAGTGGAAACTGGAACCAAAGACATTCAACATGTTGATAAACAAATGGGGGTGCCCAGAGTGAGACCTGTTTGTTTCCCCCTAGAACTACCAATTGGACAAATTCTGCACAAGGACTCCTCACAATCAAGCTTGGGAAGTGGATGCCTTGTCCTTCACCTGGAAAAATCTATCAGTTTATGCCTTTCCTCCTCTGCCTGTCCTCTCCAAGGTACTACTAAAGATCAACAGGACAAACCAAGGACGATACTGATTGCACCAGACTGGCCACACCAACACTGGTACCCCCTCTTATGCAGTGTGTCACTGTTGGCACTATGGTACCTGCCTCAGACCCCTCCCCTTCTGTCCCAGCAGAAGGGCCAGATTCTGCACTCTCAGCTTCAAACCCTGAACCTGGCAGCCTGGCTAATTACCTGATCTCTCCGTTACCATCCCTCAGTAAACAAGTGTTGAATGTCATTCTGGAGGCAAGGAGGCCTAGTACTAGAAAATCTTATGCTGAAAAATGGAAAAGATTCTGTTCCTGTTACCAAACTCAGGGGATGGGCACAACAGTGCCCAGTTTACCTCAGATTCTTCAATACTTAACTGAGATGCTTCACAAGAGCCTTTCCTTTTCTTCCATCAAAATTCATGCCTCAGCCATTTCAGCTCATTACAGCACAGAACCACCACTCTTCTCTCATCCTCTGCTCAAGCAGTTCCTGAGAGGGGCCAAAAACTTAAGACCACACAGGAGAGCCCCTACTCCAGCCTGGGTTCTTAACTTTGTATTGGAAAAACTTACTCTACCTCCTTTTGAGCCAGCTGCAAGTGCAGAGCTGAAATTCCTTTCTTGGAAAACAGCCTTCCTTTTAGCCATCACTTTAGCTAGAAGGGTGTCTGAATTACAGGCCCTTATGGCAGTGGAGCCTGTCTTCATCTTTCATGCGGACAGGGTGTCCCTCAGGACCAATCCCTCCTTCATGCCCAAGGAAGTGTCCAGTATGGCTCTTAATCAGTCCATTCATTTGCCAACCTTCTTTTCTAATCCACAGAACAAAGGGGAATGGATACCGCACTCCTTAGATGTGCGCAGACAACTTAGATTTTACTTGGACAGGACTAAACCTCTCAGGAAATCTGAATAGCTGTTGGTGGCATTTGCTGCGGGGTAGAGGGAAAGGCCATTTCAAAGCAAACCATTTCTAAATGGATAGGCCATTGCATTCATTTCTGCTATAAGCACCATGGAAAACCTACCCCATAGGGGATAAGACCTCATGCAACCAGGGCTGCATCTAACTCTATAGCCTTTCACAGAGGTGTCCCTACCAGGGACATCCTAGAAGCTGCTACCTGGAGTTCTGTACATACTTTCACCAGGCATTACCATTTGCCAATTTTCTCTAATTCCAGAGCTGGTTTTGCCACTGCAGTCTTGCAGGGCCTTGTAGCTGTTCCTAATGTTTTCTAAATGCCTCCTCCCATCCTTAGCTTTGGGAATATACCCAAATGTGATGACTGCAACAGTGAAACATGAAGAACATAGTACAGTTGTGTACACTTACCATAAATGTAGATGTTAGAGTGTATTCACTGTTGCAGTCCTGGTTACCCTCCCTGCAGCCCCCTGACTTATTTTAGCTATACCTCTATTCCTTTTTACTGTGCTTAAAAGCTTTTTGGTGTATTTGCTTTTTTGTTGGAGGTATAACCTTGTTTATATATATTTAATTGCTTCCCATTAGGGGGAACCTGGCATCTGGGGCAAGAAAATCTGATGTAATGGCGTCGGCTGCATGCTTTATACCCCTGACTACCTGATGTCATGGAAGATGAGACAGCAACTAACGCAGGACCCAAAACTTCGATAATCAGGCCGACTGAGGGCTACTTCAAGCAGATAACCCAAATGTGATGACTGCAACAGTGAATACACTTGAACATCTACATTTATGATAAGTGTACACAACTGTACTTTTTTTGAGTCTGTCCATGTAGGGCATGTGTTTAAGTCCTAAGATCCTCTTAGTGAGGTATTTTTGTGGCCTTTCCAATTGTTGTAGGTGTCTAGCGAGAGGTACATGCCAAATGGGGCATTGTACTCTATAGTAGGTCTAATGAGGGAAGAGTAGAGGGAGACTGTAACTTCTTTCTTCTGAATGCAAAACCCTTTCTAATGAGATGTGCCACATAGAAGGACTTTCTGACCACAGTGGCAATGTGGTTGCCAAAGGAGAGGCTGCTATCAACCTGTGTTCCCAAATCTCCTATTACACCTTTAGTGTTTAGTGGTAGTTCATGGGCACCGAGTTTTTCCCACAGGGAATGACTATGCATTTTTTGGCATTGAGCTTAAGGCCATGGTTCTGGCACCAGTCATTGGTCTGTGAGGTCTTTTTGTAGAATGTCTATCTCTTGGAGATTCAGTAATGACTCCCAGTTTGCAGTCATCAGCAAACTTGGTCAGCCAGAGTCCCTTTGTGTTGGCCTGGACTTCAGAGACGTAGATGCCAAACAGAAGAGAACTCAAGACCAATCCCTGTGGGACACCACCAGTGACTGGTCAGTAGTCAGACTTGGAGTCTGCTACTTTCACAGAGTGGGTTCTATCAGTGAGCCAGTTTGCCACCCACCTTGTAACATAGGGGTTTATGCCTGAGTCTATCTATGATCCCTGAATGAGGAATGGTATTGAAGGCCTTGGCCAGTTCGACATAGGCTGTGTGAATTACCTTGCCTACATCTACAGCTCTGGTGACAGACTCGAAGAAGTCTACCAGGTTGAGCAGACATGATCTACCCTTCACAAATCCAGACTGCGTGGGATGTAGAGTTTGGAGATTCCCAATGTCCCTATTTGTAAGGTTCATGATGATGCACTCCATAGTCAACACACCAGACTCGTCAGGCTGATGGAGAGGTAGTTCCCAGGGTCTGTAGTTGCTCCCCCTTGGTGAAGTGGGATGACCGTAGCAGTGCACCAATCAGTAGGGACAAAACCTGAAGTGCGGCTGTAATTGAACAGAGCACACAGGTGTGGTGCTAGTTCACTTTGTAATTCATGTAGATCACAGCCAGGTATATTATCAGGTCCCATGGAAGTTGTATTCTCAGCCTTGGACAGTGCGGTTTTAACCTGTGCAACAGTAATATTGGCTACATGGCATTCCTCCGGTATTATGATTGGCCCTTTAGGGGGTGAAAGGGGGGTGTTTGCACTGAATCTGTCGGCCAGTATATTGGCAATGTCGGTTGGCTCAGTATAGGAGTTAACATTGTGCTGTAGCTCAGAGCAAATCTGAGTATTGCCATGTAGATTCTTGACATAACTATAGAAGGCTTTGTGGTTGTCTTTGGTATCTGCTGAAATTTAGTTTTTGTAGCTAGCTTTAGAAGATTTGATGAGGGAGCTCAGTTTTTTGTTGTGGCTAGCAAGGACATTTTTCCAGTCTTGGGACTTCACTTTTCTCTGCAACAATTTATTCCTTCTGTTGTAGAGTTTGTTTATGGTAGCGGGCCACCAGATTGGCTTCCTTATTTTGGAGGAGAGCATCTTGGTTCTGTTGGGTATGGCCCGTTCCATGCATTTGTGTATGTGTTTGTGCAGTGCATAGGTGTATTATTCAGTGGTCATGCACCTATTTTCCATTTGCATAGGTGTCGTGAAGTTATCCACTTCTGATTTTAGTAGGCCAAAGTTTGCTTTGGAGAAGTTATTCATGGTGGTTACTTTTACAGGGGGTGTGTGGGTGGGATGTGGCTATCCATGGTGATTAGCTTGTGGTCAGATCAGACCAGGGAGGAGTTAACTCATGGTGTAGAGCAGCGGTCGCCCATGTTAGTGATAACAAGGTCAAGGATGTTGTTGCCCCTAGTGGGGGGTATGAATGAGAATTCCACAAAACGTTGAGCAAGTGCATTGGTACTGGAGTAGTTTTCTCAGTTAATGGTGGGGTAATTGAAGTCACCCAGAGTAAGGTTGGTTGTTGGTTGAACCTTTTTTTTTCCAGTGCTGCTCAGGATGGAGAGGGGGGTCTGGGGGGGGTGGGGGGATCTGTTAGTTGAACCAGAAGTATCTCTGAAGCGTTGTGTGGGCTACTAGTCTGGAGGTGTGCACATCCTTTATGAATATGGAGACACCTCCTCCCTTAGGGCTTCGGTCTGAGTTCTGGGGCTGAAATGTGTGGTATGATTTATAGCCTGGTAGTGCAGGGCTGCTCTCCGGAGACTTGAACCATGTCTCTGTTACTGCATAAATGTCGATGTTCTCCATTTTAAGGAGTGCTTTGAGTGAGTGCATTTTGAGGTTTAGACTTCTAGCATTGAGTAGCATTACCTTCAGATTTTGCATTCTTGTGACTGTTATGGTGGTGGTTTTGGCCTTTGAACCTTGCCTAAAAAGGCACTATAGGGGTGGCAAGTGCTTTAGCCAGTAACCTGAATCCCAGGGGCGACAGGTGCAGACCGTCTCTGGCAAAGCATCATGGTTTGTCGATCATGTCGTCCCAGGCAGACAGATACTGGATCCCCTTTGAATGAAACCAGAAGCTTAGCCAATTGTTGAAGTCAGTCATTTTGTCCTTATACTGTGGCATCATTCTGGGTGAAAGCAGGATGCTACTCAGGGCTAGGGTCGTACCTGCCTGGGCCACATGATCCAAGAGCTGTTCCATGTCTCTTTTCATGTAGTCCAGGGAGGTACGTCTCATGTCATTCACTCCAACATGGACAATGACAGAGTCATATTTGTACTTGTGAAGTGACTTGAGTGCATGCTTTATGTGGCGGATCCTGGCACCCGACAGGCAGCTGACTGTAATGTTCTCCTTGTTCAGCCTGGTGAGTGGGACATCAGTGTGCCTGACTATAGAGTCATCTATGACTAAAGTGTTGGGTACAATGTTCATCGTGTTTCACTGTTGCAGTCATTACACTTGGGTTATCCTGCTGGCAGGTGACCCACAGTCGGCCCGAGTTCCAAAGTCTTGGTCCGGCGTCGGTTGTTGTTGCCTCTTCCCTGACGTCAGTACGCCAGGGGTATAAAAACTGCAACCAACGCCATTTTCTTCAGTCTTTCTTGCCATGCGGTGCCCGAAGCAAAAGCAATTCACAAGTGCCGGTCAGCCGACTCCTGAGATTTTCAAAATTGAATTTCAGAACCGAAGTCTTCAATAAAGCTAAGTACCCCGTTGGGAAAACTTGTTCTTGCTCCAGACCGATGTCAGTAAAAGTTAATAATTGTATTTCTTGTGGAAAGCAAATACCTCATAAGGACTTTCACTCTTACTGTATTCCTTGCCTAGGCCCTGACCACGACGTTACTAGTTGTCGGTTTTAGTTGTCGGTTTTGTGCTAGATTCAATAAACGCACTATTAAACATCGGTTTGATTTTGCTTTACATTATTTTGGACGAAAATTTTATTATATAATGCCGTCGGAACAACCAGCGACCAGAATGTATAAAAAACGCAAAGACAAAGAAAAAGACAGGCATCCGAGTTCCAAAACTGACGACGAAGCCTCTTCTAGGCCAGTCGCCAGTTCTCAGTGAGGTGCTTTCGCAGCCCCTGACACCCGCTACCTCAGAGCCACAGGCCCTAACCGACAGCCACGTGGAGACACCGAGGCCTATGGAAACTCAAGGTATTGGGCCTACAGAAACTATACCCTCAGATGGGTCCGAAGCCGCTGAGCAGGCACTGGCTTCTGAGGGTGTTTTCAGACCTTGAAGAAAAACAGAACCAAAAACTGTTCCCAGAACAAACCACGATCCACGAAAGTATCACAATGAACTTCTTTTATTAACATACAAAACAAAAGTTGAGCGCTTTCATCTACCCAACATAGATTTCATCATCTTAGTACCCAGAAAAGACAAAGCCTGGAGGCCAATACTGGACCTGTCAATCCTAAATACTTTCCTGGATGTTCCAAAATTCAAAATGTTAACACTTCAACAACTTCTGCCCATGTTGGGCAAGGAGGCTTGGCTAGTTACTTTGGATCTCAAGGAGGCATACCTGCACGTCCCAATCAGACAATCGTGCAGAAGATACCTCAGATTTATAGCAGGCTCAATGCATTACCAATTCTCTGAACTGCCCTTTAGCTTATCTACTGCGCCCAGGGTCTTCACAAAATGCTTGGCACAAGTAATTGCATTTTGCAGACAAAAAGGAATTCAAATTTATCCCTACTTGGACGACTGCCTTATTCAAGCAGAGAGCAAGGACATTCTTCTAAAGCACCTGGCGTTTGTAAAAAGATTGCTAATTTGCCTAGGGTACACAGTAAACAAAAAGAAATCAAAACTAGTGCCCTCTCAAGAGATAATATTCCTGGGTGCAAGCTTAAATACAACTGCCCAGGTGGCTTATCTCACGCTAGACAAACAAAGGCAACTGACTCATTACTTTCAAATGATGGCAACAAAGACCCAGCTCCCTGCAAGAAAAATTCTGCAGGCCCTGGGTTTCATGGCATCCTGCATTCTGCTAATTCCATATGCAAAACTGCATATGAGGAGACTACAATGGTATCTAAAAAGTGTTTGGACTCAGCATTGTCACAGCCTAGAGACAATCATAACCTTGATTCCCTGTCTACAACAGGAGTTTTGATGGTGGTCCCAGGCCTGTCACCACAACAAGGGACAGCCTTTCACCTTACCTACAGCCAGGCAGACAATAACAACGGATGCTTCGGATTATGCCTGGGGAGCACATATGGCAGGAAAATGTATTCAGGGCACGTGGCCCAAGGAGCAAGTGCATCCTCACATCAATCAAAAAGAGATGCTAGCTGTACAGAATGCCCTGACAGCCTTCAAGGACCTAATACATCCAGGACAACTACTAATAAAGATGGACAATACCACAGTTATGTGGTACATAAGCAAGGGGGCACACATTCCTACCCCCTATGCAGACAAGTCATGACTTTGTGGAACACAGCACTGACCTACCAGGTACATCTGCAAGCACAATTCCTGCCAGGAACAAAAAATACACTGGCAGATGAACTAAGCAGAAATCTCATGGATCCTCACAAATGGAAGCTAAATCCACAAGTGTTCAACGTGATAACAAGGAAACGGGGACGCCCAGACATAGATCTTTTTGCCTCCCCTCACAATTGCCAAATGCAGAAATTTTGCACAAGGACTTATCACTCTCAAGCATGGAAAGTGGATGCTCTATCATTCAGCTGGAAAAACCTGACAGTCTGTGCCTTCCCTCCAATGCCTCTTTTCACCAAGGTGCTTCTAAAAGTCAGACGAGAGGCCAAAAATGATACTGATTGCACCAGACTGGCCACACCAGCACTGGTACCCAATCCTAAAGACTTTGTCCCAAGGCCCACCTTGGCCTCTACCTCAAATCCCTCATCTTCTGACACAGCAAAACAATCAGATTCTGCACAGTCAACTCAGAACCTTAAACCTGGCAGCATGGCAAATAATGTAGCCATTCAGACTGCACCTCTCTCTAAAGCTGTTATGGATGTAATTTTGGAAGCCAGGAGGCCCAGCACTAGGAAATCTTATGCAGAAAAATGGAAGAGATTCTGTGCTTGGAACCAGGCACAAGGGCTCGGCCCACTAGTCCCTAATATACCTCAGATTTTGCAATACCTGACTGAGATGTTGGACAAAGGCCTATCTTTTTCATCTATTAAAATCCATGCCTCTGCCATTTCAGCTCATCACAATACGGATCTTCCTATTTTTTCACATCCTCTACTACAACAGTACCTCAGAGGGGCAAAGAATATAAGACCCCCTAGGAGAGCACCAGTACCTACTTGGGACCTCAACTTTGTTTTAGAAAAACTAACACTGCCTCCATTTGAACCAGCCAGCATAGCTGATCTAAAATTCTTATCATGGAAAACTGCTCTGCTCCTAGCAATAACTTGAGCAAGAAGAGTCTCAGAGTTACAGGCATTGATGGCTGTGGAACCTTTCCTCATTTTTCATCAGGACAGGGTTTCTCTTAGGACAAACCCAACATTCATGTCAAAAGTGGTCTCCAATGTGGCCTTAAACCAAACCATTAATTTACCTACTTTCTACCCAAATCCCCAGAATAAAGGGGAGAGACTTCTGCACGCTTTGGATATACACAGGCAGCTACAATTTTACTTGGACAAAACAAAAGCTTTCAGAAAAACTGAGCAACTGTTTGTAGCTTATGCTGCAGGATCACAAGGAAAGCCTATTACAAAGCAGACAATCTCCAAATGGATAGGACACTGCATCCGCTTCTGCTATGCACAACATGGCAAATCTGTGCCTAAGGGCATTAGGCCGCATTCTACCAGAGCAGCAGCTTTCCTCAAAGGGGTACCAACCAAAGACATATTAGAAGCTGCAACCTGGAGCTCAGTGCACACTTTTACCAAGCACTACCACCTACCTCTCTACTCCAAATCCAGAGCAGGCTTTGCCACTGCAGTTCTGCAGGGCTTGTTAGCCTCGCCAAATCCAATCTAGACCCAGCCACCCAACCTCAGCTTTGGAATTCTGCCCAAGTGTAATGACTGCAACAGTGAAACACGATGAACATAGTACAGTTGTGTACCTACCATAAATGTAGATGTTCCGAGTGTATTCACTGTTGCAGTCCAGGTTACCCACCCTCCATCCCCCACTTTGCTGGGATTATTCTGTACTTCTCAATTCTATACAACCTATGTGGTGTATTTGCTTGTAGATGAAGG